>NW_023270504.1:2827602-3363692 GCF_011800145.1 Mirounga leonina
TAAATAAATAAATAAATAAATAAATAAATAAATAAATAAATAAATAAATTATAAGAAGACGAGTAAGTTTGGATTTATATGTTGGACTTATAATCAAGAATCAGCAAGAAGGAAAGAAATGTTCTTCTACGATATGTTCAAATGAGAGCCAACTACCTGGAATTGTGAAGTACAGCTTGGAAAATCTGGCACACTTGCACCAAATTTGTTAAAATGATTTAAAAAACTGAAACTTACTGAGCTTTGAGGGCTCCCTAAATGCTCACTATTGGTTAAGCTAATGAAAACTAAAAATCATAGAGATCCTGAGTAAAAGAGTACCACAGGTATACCTCATTATCTTGAAGTTGAACCCATGAGAGGAAAGATATCAGTGGACAGGGATAAACCAGTTTATCAATTCCAGCTAAGGGAATTGGCAGTTTCTCTATCCCTTGAATCAATGTAGGGCTCAGCTTGGAAACAGGATCCCCTGATCTACTTCAAGTATGGCAATGTTGATCACGTTTTTTGGTACCCAGATATGTCTCCAGTCATTTCATAGTTTCCAGCAGGGGCGGGGATAGCTGTACACTGGCCATAGTTGTGACAGAAAGACATTTAGTGGCAATCTGAATCTTGAAGATTTTAACCCTAATTATAGAAGTAGAACCCCTAAAGGAGGCAAAAATTAAATCTTAGAATGAATGTATTGGCTCCCAGACATGCCAGTAAAAACTGATTGGTATAACCATACTAAACCTGGTAATATCTTCAGATGAAACAGAAAAATCTCATTCACCTCAGGGAAGGAGAAGAAAGGGATATTGGACTGTGAATGGGAAGGGACCCTATGAGGCAAAATAGTATGCTGTATACTTCTTTATGGAGCACTACAAGATTTTTGCTAAGGGAAAAATGTAATGAGGTGGTGAATTGTATGCAACAGAATTTCAGAGGGTTTAGGGGGCCTGATTAAAACAGGACAGCAAGTGATAAACCATGATTGCCAGGGAGCTATTGGATGGAAAAGAACAATTATCAGGGGCATGGGGAGAATAAGGAAAGGAAGAGAGGCAAAAGCAGCAAAATAGTGAGAAGGCTGCAGAGGGGCAGAGGGAAAAACTTTTAGCAGCTGCCCTGAGTGGGAAACTTTGGGCAGAGTGAGCAATATCTGAAGATGTTTTTAAGAAGACTTTTATGTGCTAAGCTATATAAAATTACTATCTTGCTGCTTTGAACAGATCAGCCATAAATATCTATGCTGTTCTTTAATTTTTTAACCTTTTGTAAAGACTTTTTAAGACTAAAATTCATAATGAGGGTGTTGGGTTGGGGGAGCTGAAATGGCAGGCAGGTGAAGAGGCAGACCAAGCAACCCACTTACAATCAGGGTACATTTGAGAGGCCTATTTAGGATCAACACTTACTTAAATAGCACACTTCAAAGTGAAATCTCCAATTCATCTATGGTAGTATTGGAATTTAAAATACGTATTTTGGGGGGCACCTGGGTGGCTCAGTCATTAACGTCTGCCTTCAGCTCAGGTCATGATCTCAGGGTCCTGGGATCGAGTCCCGCATTGGGCTCCCTGCTCAGCAGGAAGCCTGCTTCTCCCTCTCTCACTGCCCCCTGCTTGTGTTCCCTCTCTCGCTGTGTCTCTCTCTGTCAAATAAATAAATAAAATCTTTAAAAATAAAGAAATAAATAAAATATGTATTTTGGAAAGTGTATGAGGAGGAGGATCAAAATCTCTGAAGGCCTGGAGATATTCCCTCCTAGCGCACATCAGGCAGGATTTCTCTGTGGCATGCGATGCTGTGTGTGTCATTATGGCAAGCCACCCAGGGCAACATTACCCACAAGCACTGGAAATACTTACCAAGGAGGGATTTTGATGTCTACTTATTTAGAGAGGCATTCACTTTGCAAGAAGTCTGTTTACAAACTAACAAAGTTTGACATGTTTGTTCAGTGCTCCTGGGTATAATTGATTTTGGATTATCCTGGTTAAAACAAGTCTAATTTTCAAACTGTTGTTATATCAAAAGTCCCTGTTGAAAAGAATCCTTGTGAGGAGCTTCTGACAGTTTTGGCTTAATTAGTTTCCTGAAAATCTCCCTGAAGTAGAAGAAAAGAACAGAGGATATTCAAGCTTATGAATGAATGTTTTAATAGTCTGACCCACATGACAATGGGGAAAGCTTGATATAGCAAATGATAATTTACAAAATGTATTTTCCTCTTTTCCTATTACTAAGTGGAAATAAAATATAGATTATTACTGTTACTTAGGGAAAGAACTTGAACCCCTGATCTGATTATAGACAACTATCTGGGGGACAAAAATGATATGGGTGATGGTTTAGGAAGAAAATTACTTTTGAGATGAGTACTTCACAATAATTATTATCATTAGGATAGTTGCATCATGCAACTTGACCACTGTATTCTTCTAAAGGAGACACACTGCTATTTCCAGACTCCTTTATTTATAGATTGATTCATTTCCTGTTTTTTGGAATCTAATTTATCAATTATTAATCCCACTTTGACACAGTAAATGGAATCATAAAAGCTTGAAAGAGTTAAAACATCGCTTCAAAGGTGTAAAAAGCAACCCAAAAATACCTCAGGAATTAAAACAGTGCTCAACTGTGGCTGCACATTAGATCAGTTAAAGTGCTTTACACTTGGTCTTAGCCAAAAGGCTGAGAAGTGATGAAGAAGTGCTTTAAAACAAAGAATACCAATGCCCTAGGCTCTCTCCCCAGAGTCTGGGGTCTGGGGTAGGAATCCACATTATTTTATATAAGCTCACCAAATGAGGCTGATGTACATCCACATTTGGAAACCACTGAATCAAGAAATAATTACTATTTTAAAAATCAGTGAGGGGGCGCCTGGGTGGCTCAGTTGGTTAAGCGACTGCCTTCGGCTCAGGTCATGATCCTGGAGTCCCTGGATCGAGTCCCGCATCGGGCTCCCTGCTCGGCAGCGAGCTTGCTTCTTCCTCTGACCCTCCCCCCTCTCATGTGCTTGCTCTCTCTCATACTCTCTCTCAAATAAATAAATAAAAATCTTAAAAATAAATAAATAAATAAATAAATAAAATAAAAATAAAAATAAAAATCAGTGAGCAATCAACAACTGGCATTTATTATGAGTTTTAATATATTAAATGTGATTCAAAAGATTAACTCAACACCAAAGGATGTTCACCTAGTAACTGACAACTCTCTGAAGGGATAGTAGCATAATATGTAAGTCCTACCAGTGCCATAATCTAGAACTCTGCATAAAACTGCCTAGATGTTCCAAAATTGGGAATTGCTGTTTTGCATGACGCATGAATATAAGAAATGTATCATTATTTCAGCTTATCAGTTATTCATATCAAACTATGAAAAAATACCTCAATCATCAATATAAAAGGACATTTTCACATATACAGGCAAACCTCAAAGATATTGTGGGTTCAGTTCCAGACCACCACAATAAAGCAAATATCACAATACAGTGAGCCAAATGAATTTGTGGTGATTGAGGTACTTTCAAATGAATTTTTTATTTACCAGTGTACATAAAAGTTATGTTTACACTATTATGTAGTCTATTAAGTGCACAATTGCATTACATCTTTAAAAATGTACACTTTAATTAAAAAATACTTTATTACTAAAAATTCCAACCATCATCTGAGCTTTCGGCAAATCACAAACACTTTGCTGGTGGAACGTGTTACCTCAAAGTTGATGGCTACTAACTGCTCAGGGTGGTGGTTGCTGAAGGTTGGGTGTCTATGGCAGTTTCTTAAAAATAAGACAACAATGAAGTCTCCCACATTGATTGACTCTCCCTTTCATGAATGATTTCTCTGTGGCATACAGTGCTGTTTCATAACACTATACCCACAGAACTTTCAAAATTGGAATCATTCCTCTCAAACCCTACCACTGCTGTATCAACTAAGTTGATGTAATATTCTAAATCATTTGTTGCCATTTCAACAATTTTTATAGCATCTTCACCAGGACTAGTTTCCATCTCAAAAAAACACTTTCTCTGCTCATCCATAAGAAGCAACTTCTCTTCTGTTAAAGTTTTATCATGAAATTGTAGCATTCAGTCACATCTTCAGGCTCCACTTCTAAATTCTAGTTCTCTTGATATTTCCACTACATCTGCACTTCCTCCCCTGAAGTTTTAAACCCCTCAGAGTCATCCATGAGGGTTGCAATCAACTTGTCCTAAACTCCTATTAATGCTGATATTTTTTACCTCTTCCCATGAATCACAAATGTTAATGGCATTTAGAATGGTGAATCCTTTCCAGAAGGCTTTCAATTTGCTTTGCCCAGATTCATCAGAAGAATCACTACCTATGGCAGCTATAACCTTACACAATGTATTTCTTAGATAATAACACTTGAAATTCAAATTTACTCCTTGATTCATGGGCTGCAGAATGGATATTATGTTGACAGGCATGAAAACAACATTAATCTCATTGCACATCTCCATCTGAGCTCTTGAGTGGCCAGGTGCTTGGTTAATGAGCAGTAATATTTTTAAAGGAATCCTCTTTTTCTAACCAGTAGGGCTAAAATATTTAGTAAACCATGTTGTAAATAGATGTGTCATCATTCAGGCTTTGTTGTCCACTGATAGAGCACAGATAGTGTAGATTTAGCATAATTCTTATGGGTCCTAGAATTTGGGGAATAGTCAATGAGCATTGGCTTCAACTTAAAGTCACCAGCTGCATTAACTTCTAACAAGAGACTCAACCTGTCCTTTGAAGCCTTGAAACCAGGCATTGACTTCTCTAGCTGTGAAAGTCCTAGATGGCATCTTTCAATGTAAGGCTGATTCATCTACATTGAAAATATGTTTAGTGTAGCCACATTTACTAATGATCTTAGCTAGATCTTCTGGATAACTTGCTGCAGCTTCTACATCAGCACTTGCTGTTTCACCTTGCACTTTTATATTATGGAGACAGTGTCTTTCCTTAAACCTCATGAATCAACCTCTGCTAGCTTCATACTTTTCTTCTACAGCTTCCTCACCTCTATTCTGTTGTCTTGATTTAGTCATATTTCTCATCTTTAAATGAGTGTTTGGTCTGGTTGTTATTTAGATTCCCATATAGCTCTAATTCTACATTTTAATATAAATATAGCTATATAATAGATACATTGTAATAAAAATTGGTTAGGGAGTAGGGTTGAGGAGAGTGGGAAAATATCACAAGAAAAAGAAAATATGGCACCCAACCTGAAGATCTTTTGTAACCCAGTACATACAAGCATATTTTTGCTCAGGCCTAATGAGAATTTCCAATGACTGAGTACACAGCTATGAAGTTTCACATTCTTGTCTTTTGAATCACTGATCTGACTGAAATAAATTGCATTTTCTACATTTTAATTTACACCTATTTTATAAATTTGTGTTGCTCAGAAAGTCTACACAACTGCATATTGAAATCTGGGAAAAACAGAGTCAGTTGATTTCACTTCATATTTTTCAAAGTAGTGCATTCCTAGTATGCATATGATTAAATAATTCAGAGCAGTTTTGCTTTGGATGTAATCAAGACAACATAAAACTCCTCAGCAGTAGATGAACTGGAAAAACTGGCTCGCTGTGGCAGACCCCTGGGAGAGATCAGTGTTTTATTTTGTCATGTTTGGTATGCAGCTTCATTTTGATTTTTATTACATTAGGCTTTTCTTTTTGACTTCTTTTACTCCAGCTCCTTTGTGAAGGCAATATTACAGGGTCTTTAAAAATAGAATATTGAACAAAGGGAGAGGAATAAGGCACCACTGTGGGATGGTGATTTGGCTATAAAAATCTTCTTTGAGCCAGATGATCGGCTTATGACTAACTTTATTCAGATTTAATCATTTAATATTGATACAATTTCAATTAAAAAATGTTTCTCTCTTTCAAAGGATACTGTTAATTTATAATATGCTTAAGAATTGCCAGTGAGTTTGAGGACAAAATTATATAGGGTATTTCAATGTGTCTATCCATCCTCTGAGATGGAATGGGCTGTGGAAGTCCAGACTCTTCTTTATGCAGGGTACAGAAAGCTATTGGATATCATCTTGGACAACTGTGCAGACTCTAGAGCCATTATAGTTTCAGTAAGGATGCTTAAATAAGGAGTGGGGGACAGAGAAGGATGCTGGGGGATATGAGTATTCTTTCTGCACTTTTGCATTCAGGTACCCAGGAAATCCTCTAAGACAGATACATTTAGGGCGCCTGGGTGGCTCAGTTGGTTAAGCGACTGCCTTCGGCTCAGGTCATGATCCCAGGGTACTGGGATCGAGTCCCGCATCGGGCTCCCTGCTCTGCGGGAAGCCTGCTTCTCCCTCTCCCACTCCCCCTGCTTGTGTTCCCTCTCTCGCTGTGTCTCTCTCTGTCAAATAAATAAATAAAATAAAATCTTTAAAAAAAAAAGACAGATACATTTATGCAGTACCTTCTGTGTGTCAAAGCACTGTGCCATATACCCCATTGTTATCTAATCCTTCCCATAGGCCATTGAGCCCTTACAGAGCTCTCTCTGTAATCAGAATTGCCCCCAAGTCTTACCTGTCTAAGGGTACAGATGAGGTTCTGTTAACACTAACACCTAAACTGCAATGGCACTTAGTCCTCCCTGTGTGACAGCCAACCTTACAGGCTCTCCCTGTGGGTGTCTCATGTGGCTTGAGAGCAAGGCTACTTCCATTCCTCCGCTCTGATTCCCACATTGATGGGACCAGCACCAATTCTTTTGGGAATGCTCTTTCCAAGCTTTCCTGCCAGACAGAGCTACCCTGGGTTGGCAGCTACCCTTGGATCCCTCAGCACAAATCTGAATTTGGGATCAGTGGTACCATGAGGTACTGTGAGAGGGTTATAGGAATTTTCTTCTAGTGTCATCATTAATGACACTGTGAGACAGTGTCATTAGATGGCTTTTTACCCATCTTTGTGCAGCACTTCACCTGGACCTGAAGTTGCACTCATTGTACCATTATTATGCACACACACCCAACTCCCACCTCACTGATTATTGCTTCATCAACTTCTGTTCTTCACTACTCTTTCCACTGGGCCTCAAGACAAATCCCCAGGCCATGTGAAGAGACAGAGAGACCATGCCCCTTCATTCTTTTCATATTCCCCATCCCTTCCTTCTTTCAGGTATCACAGCACACTCCTCCCCACCCATTCCTCTTTCTTTAGAAACCCTTACACATATCAGTTCATGACAGTAGACATCTAAAGGGATCATGTATCCACCCATTCTACACACAGATGGCCAGACTCTAAAACCCATTTTGGAATCAGCTGGAGCAATTAGCTAAAAGTCCCTGTGTGCCACCTGAAACACAGGGAAGTAGAATTCCAAAGGGTTGTGTTCTTCAAACATTATACTGCTTCCCAACACACAGGCCTAGAATTTGCCTTGTTTCTGACTCAGTGTGCTTTAGAAGACTTGTCACCAAACACCATTCTCAATAGCTAACATAATGATTTTGAGGGAAAGAAAGTAAGAAGTGTAGAGACTATATTCTGAATTTTACTACTTAAAAAGTTCATGTTATGGGACACCTGGGTGGCTCAGTCAGTTAAGTGTCTGCCTTTAGCTCAGGTCATGATCCCAGGGTCCTGGGATCGAGTCTCACAGGAGGCTCCTTTGCTGAGTAGGGAGCCTGCTTCTCCCTCTGCCTGCTCTGCCTGCCACTCCCCCTGCTTGTACTCTCTCTTTCTCTGACAAATAAATAAAATCTTTTAAAAAAAGTTCATGTTATTTGAAAGATAATCATATGCAGGGGTACTAAAAGGCATAATACCAAAGAAAATTGAATCTGTCGGGGAAGCTTCCCATTTCCATGACATTTTGAAGGAAGTAGTGATTTATTATTTTCAGATGTATGATTGTTTTTAATGTTTTTAGTTGTACTTTTTTTCTGTACTGAACAATGCACATTAATCTGCATATTTTAGTTTGCTAGAAGTCCTGAGCTTGCCTCACAACTCAACTCTCCCAAGTTTCATGAAGAACACTGTGGGCTGCCCTGATCTCTGGCCAAAGCTGTGATCAGTGTTGTACTCTGAACCTCATGACTGAGGTTCCAAATGCATTTGTGGTAGAGAGGCCAACAGTAGCTATAACTTCCTTCTCCTCACTCCTTGGTAAATGTTTGCATTGCAACTGTCACTCTTCCTCCCACTGTGCCTAATGTCCCTGTTAAAACATTAAGGCACCAGAAATCCCACTGTTTAATAATAATACAGATTGTAATATTTTATTCTACTTTTAGCTTTTTAAAGCATTTTGCTCACACAATCATATTTTATGCTGATAACAATCTTTTCAGAGGGCTGGAGCTGATGTCACTAGCTAGCTTATACATGTGACAGAGAGGAAATTGTTGAGAGGTATGCCCAGGACTATCCACTTTGCGGGTGTCTTAACTCTTTCATTGGCGTCTGTTGACTTTAATACATATGATCAGAGGCCTTGATGTAATGACTCTGGTTATGTTTTGATGATTTTTAAAAGCCATTCATATTAATAAAAATTTAAAGTGAATTTTTATTCATTCACTTTTACATTCATCCATTAAAAATATTTATAGGGGCGCCTGGGTGGCTCAGTCATTAAGTGTCTGCCTTCCGCTCAGGTCATGATCCCGGGGTCCTGGGATCAAGCCCCGCATTGGGCTCCCTGCTCTGGCGGGAAGCCTGCTTCTCTCTCTCTCCCACCCCCTCTGCTTGTGTTCCCTTTCTTGCTGTGTCTCTCTGTGTCAAATAAATAAATAAAATCTTAAAAAAAAATTAAAATATTTATAAACACCTATTCATGCCTATGGATCGAGCTAGGGAAAAAAAAAAAAAAAAGCCAGGTTTTATAGCTGGACTCCTCAGAAAACCAGGTTTCTCTGTACCCAAAGACTGCTTTCCTTTTAGCCCCCAGATTGGGTTGTGAATAAAAATAGTTCTTGTCCTTTTATTTAAAAAAACAAAAAACTCCACTCTCATGGAGTTTATATTCTAGGAAGCAGGGAGTCCATAAATAAAACAAATAAGTAGGCTATGTATTGTGCAACATGGTGATAAGTGCTAAGGAGACAAAGCAAGAAGGAGTTGGCAGTGGGCTGCATTTCAGACAAGGTACGCACAAATGGCCTCACTGGGAAGATGACATTTGTGTAAAGACCCAAAGGAGAAAGACATTAAGGAAATTAGGTTCATATAGTTTATTTTATAGCCCACAGCTTTTGAATTGCTTTCATATTTATAATGTCATTTCAACCTCACCAGGGAGAATATTACAGATGAGGAAAATGAACCTCAAGGATTTGCCCAAAGTCATGCAACCAGTCAGATTTTAAGATGTACCCAGAACTTTAAAAAAAAAAAAAAAAAGGATCTCTAGTCACTGTACAAACTCTGCCTCTGGAAATGAAGACTGAACATCTTTTTCAGGTCCATGGAAAAATGGGTTTAATAGTGGATTTTAAAATTTTATTGTAAAACTATTTTAATTTGAAATGCAGAAGTGAAAGTTTTTAAGATCTTTTATCACCCTGCAATCATATTCAATTAGTAATATTTGGTACAACTAATTGCTTTAACAACTTTTCATTTTGTCTACTTAAATTCAATTAAATAAATTTTATTAAGTACCAACTATGTGTGCAAGAAAGTGTTCTGTTTGTGGATTAAAAAGCCTGAATAGTCAAATGAGCCATCAAGAATTCATTCAACTATTTTTTGTGCTTGTGACAAAGGTCCTAGTTCTTGGATGGAGCTGTTTCTGGCGATGGCATATAGGACACATAATTCATATTCCATATCCTTTAGTAGGTATAAGTCCTCATGAGGTGGATCTTCAGTTCTGATTTGCAAAAATCTCAGAAATATGGGTGGCTAATTGTTTCTATTAAATTTTTCTTAAAATAACTGGAAAACAAATGCACAAAGATGCTCCCGATCTCTCAGACTCAGAGGACAAATAATATACTTTGGGTAAATAAAAAGTCTCATTGATTGCTCTTCTCATTCTTAGGATGGAAAAGAATGAGAAATGTAGTTATAGGTTTCTTTCCACGACACTGAGCATTTAATGCAGATAGCATTTAACACAGATTTTCTTTTTTAAAGCTAAGTGAATGGCCAAGTTCTACTGGACTTGCCTTACATTGCTCAGAATTTTATGATACCCAATAGGCAGCAACTAAGGAATAGTGTGCTAAATTTCAGGGTGGTGTTGTTTTCACCCTGCCTCATCACCAGTCCTTTGGGGTAACCACCAGTAAACACAGGGGGTAATATTAAACTCCTATGTTGCAGTCACAGTAGCTGCAAATTGCATTTTCCCAGGCCCCTTTGAAAACGACCACTTCATTAAGCAATGGACATGCTCATCAACATCATCTCTGCCTCCTATAGTTCTCAAACTCTCTTGGCTTGCCTCTCTCCCTCATAATAAAATAAGCAATTTTCTCTAACTGTGCTCACTGCTGTCCCTGTTTACTGAATTAGAGTTTCCAGGTTTGGTAATTGGTCTCCTGCAAATGTTGCAGCCACAAGTGGTTCCCATCACTCAACTGCTGCTGTTCCCATGGAAACTGATGTGTTTACATTCACAGTGTTATTCAACTTTATTTTTCCACCTCTGCAGTTCAGTAAGAAGAAATGTGAAAAGGAAAGATATTGCCATAAAAAGGGACAGGAAAGGGAAAGGACTTTTAATTATAGGAATTAATAAAAATTCAATACCTACATGTGTATTTGAATATCTTATTAATATTCAAAGACAAGCATGTTTGCTTTTAGAGGAAAGTAATGAAGGCAGGGACTGGTGGCTTTGTGAGAAGCACTAAAATATTTTAAAATCAGAAATAAATATACATCTTATTTCAGGCTTGGTTGTAGAGAAAATTATATTTACTATGAAGGTAAGAAATGAAAGTTATATGTGAAGACAATGGTTTTCACAACTTCCTGTAGTTTTTTCTCCCTAATCTTAAGACCTTTTGGGACTATTGTGGACTGAATGTTTGTGTTCCCCCAGATGTCATGTGTTGAAACCCTGACCCCCTAACGATATTTGGAGTTAGGGCCTTTGGGAGGTAATTAGGTTTTGATACGCTTATGAGGCTGGGGCTCCCCATGATGGAATTATTGCTTTTATAATGAAGAGGAAAAGACTCCAGAGCTTTCTCCTTTTTTTTTTCAAGATTTTATTAATTTATTTGCGAGAGAGTGAGAGTGAGAGAGAGAGAGAGAGAGTGCAAGCACAAGCAGGGAAGAGAGGGAGAAGGAGAAGCAGATTCCACACTGAGCAGGGAGCCCAACATGGGGCTTGATCCCAGGACCCTGGGATCATGACCTGAGCCAAAGGCAGATGCTTAACCAACTGAGCCACCCAGGCACCCCCAGAGCTTTCTTTCTTTACATACATTCACCAAGAAAAGGCCGTGTAAGCATACGTCAAGGAGGTGTCTACAATCTAAGATGGGTTTCTCACCAGAACCCAACCATACTGGCACCTAATTTCAGACTTCCAGCCTCCAGGAATTTGAGACAATAAATGTGTTCAGTCCTCTCATATATGGTATGTTGTGATAGCAGCCCCAGCAGATTAAGACAAGGCCCTATCATTGAGCCTGCAGGAATGCATTGTTCAAGACTCTGATGCTTCATACATTGTAAAGCTGAATGAATCCTATTTCTCTGTGAAACATGTCCTGTCGATATGTTCTGTGTGTCCCCATAATCTACTCTAAGGTGAGATAAGTTGCAGTTTGAGGAAAGCCCTGGTCATACTTTGGGTCTGAAGTCTTTCTGCTCAGTTAAACCTGGAAATGGAGGCTGAAAACCATTTTTATCCCTGTAAGTGTCATATAGCTGACATGTAGGAAAGTTGCAGGCAAGACAGTGTCATAAATCATTCCATGCAACTGGCCAGGAGCTAAATAATTTTAAATATAAATAAACTATTAACCTCCACTTGATTTATTTTCTAAGGAAGTAGGATCTGGGGAGGATTCTTTGGTTTTATTGAGTGAGGTGGTGAAAGGGAAAAGCAAAGACAAGGGGTAGAGTGCTAGGTTATAGACCTACCAAGAAGAATAAGGTCCAAGGAAAGTAGCAAGGAAGAAGACACATAGTGGAGGAATAAAAAGAAAGGTAGGCTGAGAGCAGTTTGGGGGCATTTATAAAGGGAAAGAGGGAAGTGATTTGAATATTGCCACATGTAATGAAACTTTGGGGGGAATGCAGGAAGTATCTAAAAAGGGCTGTAAAATTATTGTGTTTACTATGTCATATAATCCCTCCCCCTTTGCTGACTCATCAAATGGCCTTGGTGAAGACCTAGATTATTTTTGTTTTCTAAGTTGAACTTGGAGTTTTTTAGTTATGACATGATAAACTTTAAGTTTTACTTGTCTATATTAACTGCCAAAACTTCTTGGCATCCTGCATCATGGGACTTAAATGACTCAATTACCCACCTTAGATGTAGGTATTTCAAAATCAACATGTCAGGCCTGGATTTTACATGGTACTCTTTCCATCTTAATCTTAGTCTGCTGCCTCTCTGTCTCCTCCTGCTCCATTTCTGAAATCTCAGAACCATCCTTGAACTGTCTGCCTAACCCCTACCTATCCATGTATCTTCTCCATTTCATTAAAAGGATTTAACATCCACCTGATAGTTGAATTCCCATCCCAAATCATCAGTTTTGTGGTAGAAAACCAATGTCCGTAAATTCTTTGGAGCGCTTCCCATCAGAAGGTGAAATCTACTTTCCAAGTCCTGGCATCTGTACTGGCTCTGTGATACTCTGCCTAGTGGAAAGCAGTGGGAAATAGTGTTGTATGACTTCCAAGCCTAGGCCTCAAGAAACCTTCATCTTCCACTCACCAGCTCACAGTGTTTCTCAACTTCAGCACTACTGACATTTTGGACCAGATAGATCATTCTTTGTTGCTGGCACCATCCTGTACAATGTAAGATGTTTATCAGCATCCCTGGCCTCTACCACTAGATGCCAATAGCAAGCATCCCCACTTGCCACCTCACAGCCTTCACCCTTGCTAAATAAACTTATTAATCTTAATCTTAATATTAATTTTAGAATATTTTAATTTTTAACATATATAACCATAAATGTACAAATAGTCTTCATAACATATTTCTTCTTATTGCCTTACTTCACTGACTGGGAACTTAGTACTTTTTTCCAATCTCCAAGAGAATGTTTTAAAACATATTATCAAGTATGATATTTGGTATTGGTTTCTTATAGATATATTTTAACTGATTTCTTATAGATATACTTTAACAGATTAAGGAATTATCTTTGATTCCTAGTTTAGTAATAAGCTTTAAAATATTTTTTGAATGTATGTTAAATTACTAGATCTTTTCTTTTTCTAAGCAGGGGAGGGGCAGAGGGAGAAGGAGAGATAGAATCTTAAGCAGGCTCCACACCCATCAGGGACCTGCTGCAGGGCTCGATCTCACCACCCTGAGATCATGACCTGAGCCGAAATCAAGAGTCAGATGCCTAACCAACTGAGCCACCCAGGCACCTCTGAATTTTTAAATCTTGTCTGCATTAATTGAGCTAATTATATGATTTTTCTCATTTGCTCTGTTAATGTGGTGGATAACATTGATTTATTTTATTTTTTTTTTAGAGGGGGGAGAGGGGAGGGTCAGAGGGAGAAGGAAAGAGAGAATCTTAAGCAGGTTCCATGCCCAGTGCAGAGCCTGACATGGGGCTCAATCTTACAACCCTGAGATCATGACCTGCGCAGAAATCAAGAGTCGGACGTTTAACTGACTGAGGCACTCAGGCACCCCTGATTTATTTTTAAATATTAATTTTGCTTTCTTGAAATAGGCTCAATTTATCTGGTTTTATTATCCTTTTCATATATTACTAGATTTAATTTCCTAGTAATTTTAGGTTTTTTTTAATCTATGTTTATGAGTATGGATGGTTTGTAATTTTTCTTTATTGAAATATCCTTATTAAGTCTTATTACCAAAGTTATGCTGGCCTTATAATATGAATTTGGGAGATGTTATGATTCTTTTTTCATTGCCCCCTCTGATCCTTCCTTTGACCTTTTATATATTCAAAAAATTTGACTGCTAAGAACAAAGTCACCCAGGCTATCCTGTTCTCTGCCTCTTATTTGCATTTGGGTATGGGAGACAAGGATTTGAAAACAGATGACAGGAGGAGGAGGTGATTAGAGTATTTATTCTTCCCACTATCTCCAGGTTTATTTGTGGCTACTTTTCTTTTAAACTACAGATTCTGGGGTGCCTGGGTGGCTCAGTTGTTAACCATCTGCCTTCGGCTCAGGTCATGATTCCAGGGTCCTGGGATCGAGCCCCGCATCAGGCTCCCTGCTCCGCAGGAAGCCTGCTTCTCTCTCTCCCGTTCCCCCTGCTTGTGTTTCCTCTCTTGCTGTGTCTCTCCCTGTCAAATAAATAAATAAAATCTTTTAAAAAATAAATAAATAAACTACAGATTTTGCTAGGAACCCCTCCTTGTGTGGCTCTACCTCTCATGGCCCTTTGATAGCTAGATTCACCTTTCTTGCTCCTTTAGATCTGGTGGCAGTAGAGGCTCCCCACTGTTGCAAGTCCAGGAATGCCTTACCATCTTTTGTTTGTACTCTTAACCATTGTCCACACCTCTGTAAACAGTTCACTCCTTAAATTCCCTTCAGTTAAACCTTTTTATGTGTGCCATCTTTCTACCAGGATTTTGACTGAAAATAAGGTAGTTTAAGAACTGGACCAGTGTTAAGAAGTAAAGTGTCAAAATAGGGTTCTGAGTTTCGGTTGTTCACATGCTTAATGAGCCCATGGATAATCTTGCTGGAGAAAATGTGGCACAAATATTCCATGGCATATAGCAGCTTCACAGTTATTTAAATTATCACTGGTAGTGGCATGGGGTAGAATACTAGAAGAGGGCAAGGTAATGGGATAGTGGCTCTGGGATTTAGTTGCTATGGTGACAGTGTTGATTGCAAAGATATTGAGGTAGGCTAGTCATTTATGAGTACACTGGAGAGCTTACAAAGATAAAAGCACAAAATTAAAATTAAAATTAAGGCTTTGGATTTCCAAGTAATGTCATGAATGAAGAATCACAAAGCTTTCATGATAATCTTAAAGAATTTCCTTATCTTATGTGGCCACAAGGTAGACATTGCTATTCATTAGACCACACATCTGATTTTAAGGTTTACAGAGTTGTAAAGCATGTTAACCTTTTAAGTCCTCTATGCTAGGGAAACTGATTGGAAGGAGTGGCACACTACTTGAAGGGGAAAATTTGGGCAGATAAAGACAAGGGTGAGAAATTTGGAACTCATATTATCTTGAAATTCTTTTGCTCTTGGAAGGGCTACTCCATCTCACTTTGTGCAAACAATTACTCCCTTGCATGAAACACCTTCAGTGAGTTCAGGTGGGACAGGTACTTTGCAGGAAATTCCCACACATCTGTCATTGTCTTGAGGCTTATAATGAGAGTTAATGTCCAGCCTAGCCCAGATGGGGAAGTGTAAAGTCTATTCTTAGGAAGAGATAACATATATACTAAAGGAATTACAAGATCTTGCCAATTTGACTCTATAGGAGCATAGAGAATAGGAAATGGATTCTAGACTTCTTAGTTCCTTCTTCATTTATTCTCAGCCTAAAAGTAGTTCTGCATCCTGTGTTTGTTCTTCCTGTATTATTTAGAGTGCTTTTTTTTAATAGTTCCCCACCTTTTAAAGTTAATGATGCTTTTATTTAAGTTCTCTCTGTTGAAGTTATTAGAGTGGTTTCTGTCTCCTGATTAGACCCTTGACAGACAGTTTTGTAGAGCCTGCAGTAATATCATTTGAGCCTGGTCTTTATTTATGGAAGATTTTAAACAACTAGTTCAATTTACTTAACAATTATGTTCAATGCATCTTTCCAATTTTTTCTTACATTATTATATTTTCTTGCATTATTATATTTAGTAATAATAATAATGGTACCTACCTTGTAGATCACTATTATTTTCCTTTTACTTGATATATATTTTTTCGAAATTCCTTTGTACCAGGTCTGTAGTTACTGTTTAGTCCAAACTGTCATCATTGCTTACTTTACTCTTCATTCATCAGTGGACCATGGCACTAACCTTCTAACTAGACTTCTTGCCTTCCTTAAACTTATCCTTTAACTACCAGAGTTATTTTTTTACAAATATATGCATCAGATCATATCACTTGCTAAAAAAAATAAATAAATAAAACCTGAAAGATACCGAAATTCATTGTCCAGAGGAGAGTTAAGATGGCAGAGTAGCAGGAGGACCCTTTGCTTGCCTCATCCCTTGAACACAGCTAGTTAAATATCAAATCATTCTGAGCACCCAAGAAATCGATCTGAGGACTGAGAGAACAAACTGCACAACTAGAGGGGGAGAAGAGGCCATACTGTAGAAGATGGGAGGTGCAGAGACATGATTTAGGGGAGAAAGAGATTGCAGGTGCTGCAGAGGGAGGGAGCCCTGATCACAGAGAGAGGAGAGAGAGCGAGCAAGCAGCATACAGGGATCACACAAGGAAAACACTTCCCCAAAGCCATTGCCTGGGAAAATGAGAGGGGCTGCTTATTGTGAGTTTTTACAACCAGTAGAGCTCAAAGTCTGAAGTTTTAGAAGTCCATGTTATGGCTGGTGTTGAGCCTGGTGGGCACTGCAGTGCTCCTGTGGAGAAGGAAGGCAGAGGCCCTGGGAATGGACAGCATGATCTGAGGATCCTCTAGGATGCACTGGGAGAGACAGTTCCCCCTTCTTGGAGTGCATATTGGAGAGGTGGCATTGCCTCTCAATGGACAAAAGTAGGCATCATTGCACTCCCCCCACTCCTTAAGCATAGCGGCAGAGACACCAGGTGAGGGTAACTAACCTGGACTCAGGCTTTTTGCTATGCTTTACTCTAAATTCTTGGCTCCCATGTGTTGGTGCAACTGCCCTTCTGGGACAAACTGGCACCAGCCTCAGCATGGCAAGACCCTCACCAGAGGACCAGTGTGACACTGCACCGAGCCAGGTCCCTAAAATTTGGAGTTTTGAAACTCAGCCAGCATGCCTGAGATAAAACACAGGTGCACTGTACTGCCAGGCAGGTAGAGGGCCCTTACACAGACAGGATGAAGGCAAGGATCTAAGGGATGCCTGGGACACATGAGGGGAGATTGTTCACTCTTCTGTGAGGGCTTCCCAGAGTTTGTGCAGCAGGCACAAACTCCCCTCTCTAGGGATGCAGGAGAGGGCTTGCACTATTTTTCTACCCTACCATCAGCATGGACTGACTTCAGTGAGCAGACAATGCTCACACTGGAAGCCTGAGCTGCTTACACCAAGCCCTGCCCCCCTGCACTCTGCAGGTGCTTCCTTACTAGGGCAAGTGTGCCTCAGAACCAAAGCAGTGGGCCCTCCCTCAGAAGACCATCACAAACTGCCCCCCCCCCCAACAAACACACCAAGTCTACTGACCATAGAGTGCTACAAAGCTTCATCTCTGGTGAAAATAGCATCAGGCCTCTTTTAACAAGCAGACCAGAGCACATCTAGTTAAAACTCACCATACTCCGAACGAGGTCCAAACACTCCCTACTGCAGGCAAGGAAAAACTCTGAAGAGGACTGACCTGAGGGAAAGAGCAGCCAAAACACAATAGCAGAGTGCACACAGATTACACAAGAAACATTTCCTGAAGCACCAGGCCCTGAACAGTATATGAGCTCTTCTTCATAAAGCCATTACTCTCAGGAGCAGGAAACATAACAGACTTTCCCAACACACAGAAGAGACCTAAAAAAAATGCCAAGATGGAGGAATTCATACGAGAAGAAGGAACAAGAAAAGGTCATGGCAGGGGATCTAACTGAAACAGATATAAGTAATATGCCTGAACCAGAATTTAAAACAACAGTCATAAGGATACTTGCTTGGCTTGAGAGAAGCATAGAAGATACCAGGGAGTCCCTTACTGCAGAGCTAAAAGACCTAAAAACAAGTCAGGCTGAAATAAAAAATTCTATAACTGAGATGTGAAACCAACTGGATGTAATGACCATAAGGATGGAAAAAGCAGAGGAATGAATAAGTGATATAGAAGATAAAATTATGGAAAATAATGAAACTGAAAAGAAGAGGGAAAGAAAAATATTGGATCACAAATGTAGACTTAGGGAACTCAGCAACTCCATAAAGCATAACAACATTCATATCAGAGGAGTCCCAGAAGAAGAAGAAATGGAAAAAAAGGGCAGAAGGTTTATTTGAGCAAATTATACCTAAAAACTTCCCTAATCTGGGGAAGGAAGGAGACACCCAAATCCATGAAGCACAGAGAACTCCTATCAAAATCAACAAGAGCAGGCCAACACCAAGACATACCATAGTAAAATTTGCAAAATACAGAAATAAGGAAAAAATCCTAAAGGCAGCAAGGGAAAAGAAATCCTTAACTTACAAGGGAAGACAAATAAGGTTAGCAGCAGATCTACCCACAGAAACTTATCAGGCCAGAAGAAAGTGGCATGATATAGTCAACATGCTGAATGAGAAGAATATGCAGCCAAGAATATTCTATCCAGCAAGGCTGTCATTCAGAATAGGAAAGATAATGTTTCCCAGATAAATAAAAATTAAAGCAGTTTATGACCACTAAACCAGCCCTGCAAGAATTATTAAAGAGGACCCTGAGTGGGAAAGAAAGACCAAAAGCAACAAAGACTAAAAAGGAACAGAGAAAATCTCCAGAAACAACAACTTAACAAGTAATACAAGGGCACTAAATTCATATCTATCAATAATGACTCTGAATGTAAGTGGACTAAATGCTCCAATAAATAGACATAGAGTGTCAGAATGGATTAAAAAAAAAAGAGAGAGACCCATCAGAGCACCTGGGTGGCTCAGTCAGTTAAGCATCCAACTCCTGGTTTCAGCTCAGGTCATGATCTCAGGGTCCTGGGATCCAGCCCCACATTGGAATCCCTGCTCAACGGGGAGTCTTTTTGTCTCCCTCTCCCTTTGCCCCTTCCCATGCTCAGGTTCTCTCTCTCACTCACTGTCTCTTAAATAAATAAATCTTAAAAAAATAAGACCCATCTATATGCTGCCTACAAGAGATTCATTTTAGACCTAAAGACAACTGCAGATTGAAAGTGAGGGGATTGAGAATGATTTATCATGCCAAAGAATGTCAAAAGAAAGCTGGAGTAGCCATACTTAAACTAGATTTTAAACCAAAGACTGTAACAAGAGAAGGGTACTATATCATAATAAAGCAGTCTATCCAACCAGAAGATCTCACAATTGTAAATATTTATGCCCTCAACTTGGGAACATCCAAATATATAAAACAATTAATAACAAACGTAAAGAAACTCATTGATAATAATACAATAACAGTAGGGGACTTTAGCAACCCACTTGCAACAGTGGATAGATTGTCTAAGCAGAAAATCAATAATTAAACAATGGCTTTGAATGACACACTGGATCCGGTGGACTTAACAGATATATTCAGAACATTTCATCCTAAAGCAGCAGAATACACATTCTTTTTGAATTCACATGGAACATTCTTCAGAATAGATAGATCACATACTGTGATCACAGGCCTGTGAATCAGGCCTCAAAAAGTACAAAAAGATTGAGATCATATCATCCATATTTTCCAACCAAGTGCTATGAAATTTTGAAGTCAACCACAAGAAAAAATTTGGAAAGACCACAAATACATGGAGATTAGAGAACATCCTACTAAATAATAAATGGGTCAACAAGGAAATTAAAGAAGAAATTTAAAAAATACATGGAAACAAATGAAAATGAAAACACAATGGTCCAAAACCTTTGGGATACAGGAAAGCAGTCCTAAGAGGGAAGTATATCGCAATTCAGGCCCACTTCAAGAAGCAAGAAAAATCTCAAATGACAACCTAACCTTACACCTAAAGGAGCTAGAAAAAGGACAGCAAATGAAGCCTAAAGCCAGCATAAAGGAAATAATAAAGATTAGAGCAGAAATAAATAATATAGAATTTTTAAAAATAGTAAAACAGATCAATGAAACTAGGAGCTGGTTCTTTGAAAGAATTAATAAAAGTGATAAGCCCCTAACCACACTTATTAAAAAGAAAAGAGAAAGGACCCAAATAAAATCACAAATGAAAGAGGAGGGATAACAACCAACACCACAGAAATTATAAGAGAATATAGTGAAAAATTACATGCCAACAAATCAGACAATCTGGAAGAAATGGATAAATTCCTAAAACATATAAACTACCAAAACTGAAACAAGAAGAAATAGAAATTTTGAACAGACCCATAACCAGCAAAGAAGTTGAATAAGTAATCAAAAATCTCACAACAGGGGCGCCTGGGTGGCTCAGTCAGTTAAGCATCTGCCTGCAGCTCAGGTTGTGATCCTAGGTTCCTGGGATAGAGCCCCGTGTCAGGCTCCTTGCTCAGCAGGGAGCCTGCTTCTCCCTCTCCCTCTGTCTGTTACTCTCCCTGCTTGTGCTCTCTCTGTCAAATAAATAAATAAAATCTTTAAAAATAATCTCCCAACAAAAGTCCAGAATCACATGGTTTCTCAGCGGAACTCTACCAAACATTAAAGAAGAGTTAATACATCTTCTTCTCAAACTGTTCCAAAAAATAGAAATGAAAGGAAAACTTCCAAACTCATGCTACAACACCAGCATTACCTTGATTCCAAAACCAAAGAACCCAGGAGAAAAAGAGAATTATAGTCCAATATCCCTGATGAACATGGATGCAAAAATTCTCAACAAAATACTAGCAAATGGAATCCAACAGTACATTAAAAGAATCATTCACCACAATCAAGTAGGATTTATTCCTGGGCTGCAAGGGTGATTCAGTATTTGCAAATCAATCAACATGATATACCACATCAATAAAAGAAAGGATAAGAACCATATGATCCTCTCAATAGATGCAGAAAAAGCATTTGACCACATCCATTCTTGAGAAAAACCCTCAACAAAGTAGGTTTAGAGGGTACAGAGAGTCCTCTTTAATATTTCTTGCAGGGCTGGTTTAGTGGTCATGAACTCCTTTAGTTTTTGTCTATCTAGGAAACTCTTTATCTTTCCTATTCTGAATGACAGCCTTGCTGGATAGAGTATAACATGCCACTTTCTTCTGGCCTGCTAAGTTTCTGTGGAGAGATCTGCTGCTAACCTTATTTGTCTTCCTTTGTAAGTTAAGGATTTCTTTTCCCTTGCTGCCTTTAGGATTTTTTCCTTATTTCTATATTTTGCAAATTTTACTACAGTATGTCTTGATATGGATCTAATTTTGTTGATTTTGTTTAGGGGTCTCTGTGCTTCCTGGATCTGGAAATCTATTTCCTTCCTCAGATTAGGGAAATTTTCAGCTATTATTTTATGCCCCCCTTTTCTCTCTCTTCTTCTTCTGGGACTCCTATAATATGAATGTTAATACATTTGATGGAGCACTGAATTCCCTAAGTCTATTCTCATTTTGCATAATTCTTTTTTCTCTCTTTCGTTCAGCTTGATTACTTTCCATTACTCTATCTTTGTTTCTCTGCTTCTTCCAGCCTGCTGTTCCTTCTGTCAAGCGTGTTTCTCATTTATCTCTGCTATGTTATTCCTTATCTGTGTTAATGGTCTCACTGATGTCCTCCACTCTTTTCTCAAGTCTGGTGAGTATCCTTATGATCATTGCTTTAAATTCTCCAGCAGGCATGTTACTTCTATCTGTTTCACTTAGATATCTGGCCATATCTGTCCTGTTCTTTCATTTGGGACAAATTCTTCTGTCTTTCTCATTTTGTCTAAATCTCTGTGCCTGTTTCTGTGTCAGGAAAGTCAGCTGTATCTTCTGTTCTTGAAGGTAATGGACTTATGAAGAAGAGGTCCTGTAGTGCCCTGCAGTGTAGTGTTCCCTCTTCCCCAGGGTCTGGCGCTTCTGGGAGCATCCTCAACGTGTGCTGCATGCACTCAGCTGTTGTGTCCTGGCCACTTTATCCTTTTGGCCAGTCATGGGCCGAGGCTCGCTTGTGTGGCAGTGTTCGGTCCCTAGCTTGAATTGGGTGTGTTTCAACTAGGTGTGCTCTGGTGAAATGAGACCTGTTGCTGCCTCCACTGGAGGGAGAGGTGGTGTTGGTAGGAGTTTGGGCTGGTATTCTGGGAAAGAGGGACACCATGCTGGGACTGGGGCAAGCATGACTGGGAAGGGCAAGTCTTCCAGAAACATTGGGGGTTGGGGTGGTAGGGGATAGAGGATGGGGCTTAGTGTAAGCATATTAGGCAGCCAGTGTCTGTGATGCACTGTTCATACAGGTGCTTATGCTGAGAGACAGGGGAGGGAAATGGGGCCTGTCAGTTCCTTCATTCCCACAGGGTTCTTTCTGTGAAGGCTGCCTCTCTGGGACACACTAACCTCCCCATTGCATGCCCCAGGCACTCTACAGATCACTCTTTCCATGTTATATGTCTGTGGGCTGTTTGCCCTGCCTTCTCTCCAAGAGCAGCCCCAATACCCTCCAAGCTATCCCTGAGCCAAGCACACTGACCTTTAAAAGTCCAGGCTTTCTACATATTATATGATTTCATTTATACAAATGTCTGGAATGGGCAAATCTAGAGAGACAGAAAGGGAATGGAGATGATTGCTGATGGGTATGGCATTTCTTCTGAGGGTGATTAAATGTTCTGGAATTAGTGGTGGTGATGGCACTACCTTGTGATTGTACCAAAACCACTGAACCTATACTTTAGTATGGTGAATTTGTAGTATGCAAATTATATCTCAATAAATCTTTTATAAATCAATCAATGAATTAATCTCCAGGCTGTAAGCCCTGCTGGTTGCAAGAACTCACAAAATTCTAACCCTCTCAATTTCCAAGCCCATTGCTATTAGGATTTGTTTTCCCCAGGTGCTCCCCTGAGTGTTAGTCTGTCTCTCACCCTTCTCCACAACCTCAGCTTTCTCCCCACTGCAGCAGCCATGATCCCTTTCTCTCCCAAGCCATGTCTTTGCCACTTCATACCTTCTTCAATGTGGCCTCTTCTTTACCTTCAGTTGTGGAGTTTGTTTGCCAGTCTTCAGATTGATTTCTGGGGTATTATGGATGATTTGATAGTTATCTAGTTGTATTTATGGGATGTAGCAAACCAAGGGTCCTCCTATTCTGCCATCTTCTCCCCCTCCTACTTAAATGCTCTTTAAAAAGTATTATTTGAACTAAAGAAGAGAGGTGTTCTATATAGGAGGATATTGTTAAGGAAAGCCACTTTTCCTCGGCCCTCTTAGGTTTAGTGACAAGGCCTTTGAATTTATAATAACAAAAGACTGATTAATAGGACAAAAGGCACACAATTTTTATTAATATTTATGTGCACAGGAGTTTATAAAAAAGAAGTGAAAGTCAAAGAAGTAGTTAGACTCACGGTTTACCATTTTAACAAAAAAAAAAAAAAAAGAGGGAGTTTGGGCTTCCAGGAATGATAAGTTATGGGGAAGTGACTAGAAAATATATGGAGAAGGGGGCGCCTGGGTGGCTCAGTCGTTAAGCATCTGCCTTCAGCTCAGGTCATGATCTCAGGGTCCTGAGATCGAGCTCTGCATCAGGCTCCCTGCTCGGCGGGAAGCCTGCTTCTCCCTCTCCCACTCCCCCTGTTTGTGTTCCGTCTCTCGCTGTGTCTCTCTCTGTCAAATAAATAAATAATATCTTTTTAAAAAAAGAAAATATATGGAGAATAATGGAAGATAAAAATTTAGTTATTCAGACTTATCTTGATTCTGCCTCTCTGTCTTGGGTGATGAGTTGCTCTCTTCTTCCCATGACAGGAGAGGGGGACACCTTCACAAAAGGAATTTATGCCCTGCTTGTCGGTGGGTAAGGGGAAGGCAGAGAACCATTCCTGCATCTGTGGGTTCTCAATTGCCTTCAGCTCAAAATAATCCTTATGCTAAAGTTGCATATCTAGGGTAGCATACCCTGATCTCCTCCACAGTAGTTCAAGTCAATTTTGAATCTGTGTCACTTTGCTTCTCATTTAGTTTAGCCCTTTCAGATATGTTTGTGTGTGCTTGATGAAGTAAAGTAAAATTAGTTATATTGTTAGCTGTAATAACAGAACAATATTGGGATAAAAAAAAAAAACAGGCTGGTAATCAAGCCAACAAAGGAACTCTTCAATGACATTCCATCACGCTCAATTTGTAACTGGGATAGAGTGTTCTGCTGTCCTGGTTCAAAGGGCATTTCAAACTGGTTTTGCCTTATCTCCTGGATGTCAGGGAATGACACTTTCCTTTTAAGTCAACACCATTGCATTAAGTATCTGAGTCCTCCACTTTGTTCTGGACAACTATGAGTTTCCAGAATTATTGGATGGTAGATCATCCCATCAGTATATCAGTGGTATGTGGGTGTTTATTCCAAAAAGCACAGGGTTTGTGCATCCATTCCTTGCTCTCTTGTTCATGTGATTATTCCTCCAGCTCCTTCTCCTCTCTTGTTCTCAGTTCACTGCCCTTTATATAATCACCCCTGGACAGACAACTTCACTCTGCATATGTGCATTGGAATTTTTCCATGTTGGGAAGGCTTTCTTCTTTTCCTCAGCAAATGATTTGATGTAGGTTTGGAGGGGAGAGAGTGAGAGGCCTTTGGAGTGATTTAAAGAATTTCATGACTACATAAGGCACCTGGGTGGCTCAGTCAGTTAAGAGTATGACTCTTGCTTTCTGCTCAGGTCTTGATCTCAGGGTCATGAGTTCAAGCCCCACATTGGGCCCCAAGCTGGGCGTGGAGCCTATTAAAAAAAAAAAAAAAAGAATTTCATGACTGCAAGTATTGGGGAATGGGAGGGTGCTTGTTGAGGGAAAAACAAATAAATTAGCTATATCCTTCTATGTCTAAAAATTAAGCTCCTTCCCCTAACCTGCAGGACACTCTGACCTGGCTCTAGCCCACCTCTTTACACATCAGACTTTGTACTTTCTCTTACTTCCCTGGAATAGGCTTCTCCTAGATCTTTGCATGACTGACTCCTTAGTGTCATTTAGTCTCAATTCCAGTGACATCTACTCATAGAGGTCTCTCCTCAAAATCTAATCGAAAGCAGTCCTGCAAGTCACTATCACATCATAGTACTTTTGTTTACTTAATGGCACTTGTCACCGGCAGAAGTTGCTTCATTCACATTTGTTTACCTGTATATTGTCTAACTCCACTGGAACATAAACTCTAGGAAAACAAAGACTAGGTATCTCCCTTATTTACTGCCCTATCCCCAGTACCTATAATGTTGCCTAGCAGTAAGTCCTAAATAAATATTTGTGTGCTCAGTAATTGTCTGAGTAAGAGAATAATTTGTTGAAGTATGTGAAAGGTAAGGAGTTCACTTAGCACAGCTGTTTACAGATTTTTTTCTCCAGGATCCCATCCCACTCAAAATTATTAAGGATGACCAAATAACTGTTATTTATGTGTTGTATATATGATACTTAATGTATTAGCAATTAAAATTTAAAAATTACGTATCAATACATTTATAAATAACAATAATAAGTCCATTACATGTTAACATTAAAAAAACACCCTTTTAAAATAGAAAGTATTTCCAAAACAAAATAATGAGAAAAGTGGCATTGTTTTACATTTCACTAATTTATTTAACATCTGGCTTAGTAGAAGGCATCTGGACTTTCACATCTGCTCTACAATCAAAAGGTGTGATACGTTATTTTGGTTAAAGTATAAAAGAAAATCCAAGCTCATCTAGTTGTGCAATTGATAAAAGGAGGGATATTTTAATAGCTTTTTTAGATAATTGTGGCTATTCTTCTCTGCTACTAACAAAGCTTGATAAGTGATACTTTCTTAAGGTTAATTGCTATGTGGAATCTGAAACTATATCAATGAACTTTTTGTACTCTGTTGAATTAAAATTTTATTGGTCTATCTTATACTTTGAATGGGTGTGTCTTTACCCATGTGTGATTTTGTAGTGTATTTTATTGGCCATTTGCAAAATATTAATTGAGTTATGCATATATTCCAAATGTTGATACATTTTATTATGTAACCTATAAAAAATCACATTTGTTAATAATACGCCTGATATTTCCAAAGAGTCTTTAAGTATTGAGAAGCTGTCAAGTTAATGGTGGCAGATATAAGTTTTCAAATTTAATTTTTGCTTAAAAACTTGAATTCTGTCATTGGCAACAAGTACTTGCAGTGATTTTTCTTGAATTGATGAGCACACTTGATTCATTTTTCAAAAAACTTATGTCAAATACCCAAGATTGGGTGATCATAGTTTGTCATTCTTTTAAATAAGAATCATTTTTATGGAAAAAAAGTGACTAGTTCAGCTTGTAACTCAAGTGATTGCAAAAAATGTTTTTTCTTGAGACAACATCTTACCTCAGTATGCAGCAAAAATGTTTATATGTAGCTATAGCAAAAGATATTTAAAAGATGTGTATTCAAATGTTGAGATTTAGTAAAATTTTTTAGTAAAATTCTACTGCCTCATCAATCTTTTAATCACTGTTAATTGTAACAGGTGACTTTTTTTTTTCTGTGAATGTATGGCAATAAAGAATACCATGAATACTAGAACTGTATGGTGACACTGCCTTGTTTCACGCTGGCTGGGACACCTGTAGTTTTCCCCACCATTATTTCTGCACTATCAGTACAAATTTTAATTCTTTGTAAAAGAGCAAAAAAAAATTAGTATTATCATCAAAATAAATGTTGACTTAATCTACCCCTTGAAAGAGGACCTTCCCACCCTCCCCCAAAGATGTTCTGGGGCCATACTTTAAAAAGTACTACTTTAGTTCATGGTTGCTGTAGGCCAGAGATAAAATATAGAAGAATAGTTGACATCCCTTCTCAACCCAAACTTCAATCCAATTGAATTTGCAAATACTAAGTTCAAATAATGTTTTCTTCCTACATTCCCTTATCTATAAATATCTACTCAGAAATGAGCACAAAGAACAAGGTAGCAAGTGTGAGGTATCTTATACAGCTAAAGACTGCAATTATGGAGGCTCATTGCTCTATTATTATCTAGGCATTGCTGATCTTCTACATAGGAGACAGGTCTTACATTTGTGCTCTATGTCTTAGAAACATTTCTATCATTTTCTACCTATGGATGGGTAGAGTATGAAGAGAGTGAAAAAGGTTATAGGTAATAACCCATAAGTTTTAAAGCTGTCTCCCTAAAAGTGTTCTGCAGTAATACTGGCCAAACTTCTCAAAGAAATTAGAATGACCCGTTCTGATGACAGGCCATCATTTAGAAACTTGAAGATTCTTTTTACCCTATGAGAGATTGCTTAGGCCACTTGCTTGCACAGATGGCCATGTAAAAGTCTTAATTTTATTCTGCTTTGGGCATGCTTTCTATTTCCACACACTTGCTATTATATTGCAAGTCTATAAGCAAGGCTCTTTTATCCATACTTATGGGTATCCAGGAAATGCTGGGAATTCAGCACAAGGAACAACCCTCAGCAACAAGGGTAGGAAATGAATACCGAACTTCCTTGTCCTTCAGTAAGATAATTCTAAGTTCCTGAGAGCATCCCCAGCTGGACTGAACCCCATTGTCTACATAGGTAACCCATCTCATTTCGTGCACCCTTTAGTGGCTCCTTTCCCTGTCTCACCTCAACTTCACTCATGCATCCTGGGATCCGCTAGATAAACTACCTACACCCAAGTCCTCTTTTTTCAGGACTGGCTTTTGAGAGATCAAACAAGGACAAAACCTTCCTTTAAAGTCAGTGGTAATGAACAAATCTCAGAGAGTGGGCTTAGTTGGGAGGCAGAGAAGGGAGGAGGGAAGTAGTGTCACCTTTTACTTAACAGCTGAAATGTGTTCTAGTTATATGTCATTGACATACCATTATGTTAAGAAAATTTCATACAGGACATACTCTCCATTTTCAAACCATGGAGGCATGCCTGGGTGGCTCAGTAGGTTAAGCATCCAACTCTTGATTTGGGCTCAGGTCATGACCTCAGCATTGTGGAATTGAGCCCCATATTGAGCTCACAGGGATGTTTTCAGGCATAGTTTCTGGAACTGTATCTCCACCAACATAGTTTTCTCATGAAACTTGATTTTCAGAGTCACTAAATTTGTCTGTGGACTCTACTCTTTGTTATCTGGCAAACCTTATAGATTTACAAGTCATATTTCTATATTGCTTTCCCTTTTACTTTCTTTAGCTACTATCAGTCTGGCTTATAATAACTGTTAATATATGAGTGAATACAGAAGGAAGGACTGGAGGAAGGGAAGGAGGTAGGGAGAGATAAAGGAAGGACAACTGAATTTTAAAATGCATTTGGTGCTATGCCATTCAGTTCTAAAGGGCAGGTTTGATTTATTCTGCATATCTAAATAACAGTATTTGCAAATTACTTGGTTATCTGTAATTCTTAACAATAAGCTCAGGTACTCCTTAATGTCAAGTGAGAAAATAAGTTTCACATATCAGAAACTGGAGGAAAAGCACTGAGATCTGGGAAGCATTCTTCAAAGGAAATTAAAGTCTAAACACCAAGGCAGAGTTCAGTAGAGGGAGTCAAAACAAGACATCCCAAGTTCTTAGCAGAATGGTTTAGTTCAAGGATATTTTACTCCATTCTAAAGAAGAACAAATAATTCAGAAATCAAACACACATAAAGGAAAACAAGGTGCATGAAGCTCTGGGTCCTTAAAAGCATAATACAAATTTATCTACATGAAGATGTACTGAATGATGAGACATCTTCTGAAAATTAAAGTAGTGACACTCTTAGCATGCAATTGCACTGCTTGTTATTTACCCAACAGAATTGAAAACTTATGTCCACACAAAAACCTGCACACAAATGTTTATAGCAGCTTTATTCATAATTGCCAAAACTTGGAAACAACCAAGATGTCCTTCAGTATATCAATGGATAAATAAACTGTGGTCCATCCAGACAATGGAATATTATTCAGACCTAAAAAGAAATGAACTACCAAGCCATGAAAAGACATGAAGAAACCCTAAATGCTATTACTAAATGAAAGAAGCCAATCTGAGAAGGCTACACACTGTATGATTCCAACTATATGACATTCTGGAAATGGCAAAACTATGGAAACAGTATAAAGATCAGTAGTTGCTGAGGGGAGGGAGAGATAAATATGTGGAACACAGAGGATTTTTAGGGCAGTGAAACTACTCTGTATGATGCTATAATGGTAGATACATGCCTGTATACATTTGTCCAAACCCCTAGAGTGTATACCAAGAATGAACCCTATTATAAACTATGGACTTTGGGTGATAATGTGTCATTGTAGGCTCATCAGTTGTAACAAATAAACCACTCTGGTGGGAGATGTTGATAATGGGAGAGCCTATGCATGTACGAAGGGCAGGCAGTTTCCTATACCTTCTGTTCAGTTTTGTTGTGGACCTGAAACTGCTCTAAAAAATATTCTTTAAATATTTTTTAAAAATATTAAAGTAGTGTATAATTTATTCTCACCAGCAATTATCTATGTTGAACTGACACATTCAAGATTGTTCTTAAGAAGTTATTTCTTTTGGGATGCCTGGGTGGCATAGTCGGTTAAGTGGCCTGATTAGTTCTGATCTCAGGATCATGAGATAGAGCCCCACATCGGGCTCCATGCTCAGCACTCAGTCTGCTTCAGATCCTCCCTTCCTCTGCCCTTCCTGCTCATGTTTTTTTTTTCCTCTCTCTCTCTCAAATAAATAAATAAATCTTTTTCAAAAAGATTTTAAAGAAGAAGTTCTTTCTTTCTCTATCCCCCTCAAAATGAAATCAAAATAAAGAGAAAAACAATCAATCTTGAGATGCTTATGACTTTTTATTTTCTCCGCACCACTCTCTCCAAATCATATTTTTACAAAGGGCCTGACTGTGCAAAAATGTTTATAAAAATATTTTCTGTAAATTCCAGTCCAACCACCTTAATGTGTGTGATCTTTTACTTCCTACTTCAAGAATTAGTCTTCCTGATTTCCTTTCCAAGACAAGCAGGCTTTAGTTCAATTGAGGAAATACAATAAGTAATTCATCCAGGTTATAATTTCAAACTGTTGAGCTTCTGGCAACTTGCCCCTCCTCACCATTCTTTAGATCTTCCTCCCTTTCTCCTCTTCACTCCCACACACCCACAGCCCCTTGATATCCTCCATGGAAGCAACACGTTTGCAAATTGGAATGATGGGAAGGCTTTGAAGTCGCTCAGGCATAATAATTTGCTCTCTATTTTTAAAAACAGATCTACTGGTAAAATAAATCAAGTGTCAGGCAAAGTGGTATAATCAAATGTTGTGTTTTGTGCCTCTTTCTGAAGAACAAATAAAATTTTCCCTCCATAGGGATGAGAAATGATTTAGAGAGTTGGAATAAACTTCACCTCTCTGTCCCCAAATTCTTGATCTTCAAATATTGACTATCTTGATGAGAAATGCAGATGATCCCCAGCAGGTCCAACTCAGAGAGAGTGCCAGGAAGCTTAATATGTGGCTGCTCAGTAACTGAGACAGCAGTACCTCTAGGTTCTTTTCAATTTCAAGCCAAAAACTTGATCCCTTGTGGTATGTATTATATTCACAAGTTATAGTTCACAATTATATAATATAGTCCTTTGCTTCTCTGCCTGGTTGGAAAGGAGGGATAGGAATTGATAAATACCAAAGTAAATCCAAGCTAGTAGCAGGAAAAGAAATACTGTTTTATTATATATTTATAAATGTATACCCCAATGCTGCTCATCCCACTTTCCTGTTTATCTTAAAGATGGGGCCACACTGATCCCCTTGTAGTCATTTTCAGAAAAGTTTAATGCTAAAGTCAAACTCCATGCAACACAATTTATGGGGATTAAATACCATTCCCACAGTAATTTCAGCAAAATCCCATGATCTCAGGTGTATCAGTGATGAAGACCCTCTTCTTGACCAACTCTAAAAGCATAGCTTCTAATAGCTTAAAGATGTGTCCCAACAATGGCATCCACCCCCTCTTAAAATGCTTCCTGAAAAAGCTTACAATTATAAATCTTTTCTCTGATTCTTTGAGATATAAATCTTCTACCACCCAAAACTGGCTCTTCAAGGACCTAGGAGCTATCTCTTTGAAATAAAACACTGAAGGAGATACCTATCCCTCTGGTTCCCCGACCCTGTGAGAGAGGAAGGGCCTAACTTCAGTGGACACCAACTTGCACAAACACCCCCAGTCATAAATACAGTAGAAGTTTCTTCCTCCTCTGGGTAATCACCAGTTAGCCAGACGGCCTAGTTACAGGGACCAAACACCTCCTTCACACTCTGCATTGACTTTCTTTTGGCACACCTCAGTATTTTAAAAGTCTTCTTTTGTCAGGAACCTTTTCCTAGAGAAGAAAACTGTATATAAGAAGCAAAGGAATCAGGACAAAGGCAAAAGCACCACAGAGTTAGATAAGTTGCCACCTGCACCTGTCCAGACACAAAAGATCAAGAGCAGGTGTGGAAGAGAGAGGCCTCAGGTCCCCTGACGCAGGGGGGAGGAGAAAGAGATAAAAAAAAAATGAACCCAAAGAAAAAAAACCAAAAAGGCATGATTTGGACAAGGAAGAAAAAGGCTGTAGAGAGCCAAAGGGATTAAAGACATTTAAGGAAATCAGAAATGCATTTGATTTACTTAAATTAACTCCAGAAGAAAAAAAATTATTTTCCTGAGAATAATTGGAAAAGAGAAGAAATACTAGATTGTAAAATCACAGAAGATCACAAAACCAAGGAAAACAAGCAGTTACTTAAAGAAAGGAGAAATACAAGAGATGAAACTGATACTTGGGCATATATAGCTGCAGAAGGTGATCAAGAGGTTCTAGACAGTATGTGCCAAGCAGATGAGAATTTTGGTATGTGTGTAGTCATTTTGCAGTATTTTTTCAGGGTAAATGCGCCATATTATTTCACTCTCCTTACTCTTCTCTCCCAGTATAATTCTGATCAGAAAATAATGGAGTAGATTTTAGCGATCTCCTGACATTTTTTAATACATTTTTATATTGAAGACTTAAGTCATTCTGTGATTTCTAAGTTCATTAAACAAATATTTTCTGAGTTCCTATACCGTGCTCAACACATTTAGAAATTATAAAGATTTTGGTTTTCTACATTACCTACTCTTGCCAAGCAGTCTGTTTCTATATCTTACTAGATTTCTTTCAGAAAATTATCAAACAGGCTTATTTGTATTCTGCCCTTTTAATTTTGCAGTAACACTTGATAAATAAGATTATATTATAAATGCTGTCCTGGGGATGTTGGAATGGGCTGCCAAGGAGGGGAGAATCATGTGTAGAATACAGAGTACAATAGCTGTAGGGAAGAGTAATAAAAAGAGTGGTGTGTGTGTGTGTGTATATAAAACTAGGACAGAATAAACAAGAGGTTAACCGGAAAAAAAAAAAAAGTCTTCTTTTGTTTCAGCAGAGTTGAGCTCAAGGTCCTCTTCCCTGTTGCAATAGTTATTGCTGAATAAAATGTCTTTATCACTGTTAACTAGTGTCCAACTTTATCTTTGACATCAGTCCCAGTTCAGTGAAGGAAACAGTAATCACTCTAGGCATTTCAAACAGAAGAAATTTAAAGAGAAGTAGTTAGGCATTTACAAAATCTTACTGGAAGAATTGAAGAATTGGAAGTGCGGTTACTACATTTACTATCTAAATTAGGAGAGATTTTTAGAATGAGGTGGGCTCTATTAATAATTACACTGGCACGATGGGTATAAATCAGGACTGTTCTAATCATACAGATATATAATCAACCTAAAGTCAGGTGGTCACTACCATGTCAGTCATGCCGGTTAGCTGCTATTCAGAGTTTTGAAGCTTCTGCCCCTACTGTTGCTGTCACAACACTGAAAGGCTCACACCCACAAATCTAGAGGCTAGAAAGAAAAAGGCTGAGGTGAGTCCCCACCAAACTTCAACCTGAGTGTGCTTGTCAGGAATACAGTCTTCTCCTGAGCTCCTCTAATCAGCAGAACCTGATTCACATCTGGACCCCTCCCTGCAACTGAATCTGGAAAAGTCATTGATAGTTTTCCAATCTCTCCACAAAGGAGGAGGATGAAATGCAGGTTCAGAGAACCAATAAAAGCATCTACCATAACCTATCATACCAGACAGACTATTTGGCCATGATATCAAATTGAAAAATAAGTCTCTGCCATGTCAGAGCTCTAAAACTCTGAAGTATTAAGATATCCAAGTCCTCGGGGCGCCTGGGTGGCTCAGTCGTTAAGTGTCTGCCTTCAGCTCAGGTCGTGATCCCAGGGTCCTGGGATCGAGCCCCACATCAGGCTCCCTGCTCGGCGGGAAGCCTGCTTCTCTGTCTCCCACTCCCCCTGCTTGTGTTCCCTCTCACGCTGTGTCTCTCTCTATCAAATAAATAAATAAAATATTTTTTAAAAAAAGATATCCAAGTCCTCTCAAGGTTGCCTGAATGAACTCTGAACAACCTGACTCAGGACCATTCATTTGTTTTACCCATTAAGTGCTCATCCTAATTCTACCTACTGTGAGAAGGAGGCAAAGATGAGGAAGAAGTGTTTTTTGCCCTGAATCTCTGTTAATAAGTCATTGATACATTAATACTTTTTCAAGGCAGCAGAGAGTTGTTTTCTACGAGTATAATGAAAAGAGCATAAAGGATCTGTGTGGTCAAGAAGAGGGCTTCCTGAGGAGTTATAAATACAGTGATACTTTGATTGGTTTATGTTCCAGCTGCTGAGTGTTTTGTGGAATACTTAATAAATCAGTTACTTCGTTTGTCCTTTGGGTGTTGCTATGATAGATACTGAGGAATGTCAGATAGCATCTACTGAGTAAGAGATAGAAGAGGGGGAGAAAAAGAGAGAAAATGACCAAGAGTCAGTAACAGAAAAGACCCAGAGAGAGACAAAAGGACCCAGAGAGACATGGAGAGACAAAGGCAGACACGTGCACCTCCCTCCCCACGGTACAGGTGTGCACGTGTGTATATAGGCACACATGCACAGCCTAACAATAAGGGAGTGGAGCAGATGAGAGAAGAGACAGAAATGAGTACACAAAAGCAAAATAAAGAACAAAAGTAAAATCAAGAAGATAAGAATATAAAGGTTGAGAAAAATCTTTATAATGCTGAAGCTATGCAGAGAATCGGTACAACCCAAGAACATTTTAGAGATTTTGGGTTTATTATTTATTTTGTTTCTGCATTAGTTTTGATATTTTTGTTTTGTTGCTAATGAAGAATGTCACATGAACATATGTTCTGATTATGAAACTAGCTTTCATCCAGAATTAAATTGGTGAGATACAAATTTAAGAGATACTGAGAGGAAATATTTTTTGAAGTTTTCAAATTTGTCATCCATGCTTCCTTCATCCCATATTTCTACTATGTAGATAATGTGAGCACCTGCTTTGCTATAATAATTTTCATGTTGAGTCATATAAGTATTCCCCTTTAGTGCGGTTGAAATCCCAACATATCTCCCTGATTCCGTTATTTGAGTCATTATCTAAAGTATTATTGCTGATTTTGTACACACTCATTATTTTTTCTTGCACTTCACTATTTCCTCCAAATTAAAAGAAAATCTTTTAATGAAGAGTATTTTTCAAACAGATTAGTTGGTGAACCATCAAAGACAATTTTATTATTATCAGGAATTACACAGGTTTGTCCACTGTCACCATATTGTTCAACATTGTTTTGAGGTTCAAGGTCATTTAGCAAAACAAGAAAAAGAAATAAACTGCATAAATATTGGGAAAAAAGAGACAAAATTATCAGTATTCTATGTAATCTGATTTAACTGCACCAAAATATAAAGATTCAACTAAAGTATATATTTAGAATTAAATTAGATTCCTGGAGACCAGAAAGATTTTAAAAATCAATAGCTTTTCTATATGTTAAAATAACCAGTTAGACATCAAAATAGAACATATGTTTTATTCATAACTGTGGTAAAAGCTACTAAATACCTAGAAATAAATCTAGTAAGGAAGGCATAAGAGCTCTGTGAAAAAAATTGTATTACAGGACATAATGGAAGACCTAAGTGAGTAAAAAGAACATCCACTATTCACAGTGAGAAGACAGAATGTCTTAAAATGCTAATCCCACCTGAATAGATCCATAAACATAGTGAAATCCAAATTAGAATATCAAAGCAGGATTCTGAAACTAAGAAAAGTCCAAATATCAAAATAAATATGAAGAAATTACTGAGAAATGTTTGATAAAAAAGAATCACAAATAGATACATGTCCCACCAAATATAAAAAATATAAAAGCTACTATTAATCGCAACACTGTGGTATTAGTACAGAAGTAGATAGGCCTAGGTATATATAGAAATGCAATATATGATGAAGCTGACATTACAAATAATTTGGGAAAAGATGAGCCATATAATAAATTGTATCAGGACAACTAATTGTGACTTGGGAGAATTTTAAGTGAATTCATAATCTCTCAACATATATAAAAATATTAAATATTAAAATGCTAATGAGGGGGCGCCTGGGTGGCTCAGTCGTTAAGCGTCTGCCTTTGGCTCAGGTCAAGATCCTGGGGTCCTGGGATCGAGTCCCACATCGGGTTCCCTGCTCCGCAGGAGGCCTGTTTCTCCCTCTCCCACTCCCCCTGCTTGTGTTCCCTCTCTCCCTGTGTCTCTCTCTGTCAAATAAATAAATAAAATCTTTAAAAAAAAAATACTAATGTTAGCAATATATCTCTTAAAATGTTAATACATACAGATAAAACAATATTCTGCAACTTTTTGATGGTTGATTTGGGGAGCATTTCTAAACTCAGAATTAATAAAGGAAAATCGGACAGACTTGACTATATAAAAAGTTCAAACTTTTATATCATGAAAGACTTCATTAAGAAAGTTACCTAAGGGGCACCTGGGTGGCTCAATCGGTCAAGTGTCATGATCTCAGGGTCCTGGGATCAAGCCCCATGTCAGTCTCCTGGCTCAGCAGGAAGCCTGCTTCTCCCTCTGCCTGCCACTCCCCCTGCTTGTGCTCTCTCTCACTCACTCTCTCTCTGTGTGTCAAATAAATAAATAAAATCTTAAAAAAAAAAAAAAGCAAGTTACCTAATGTTAGGCAAGGAGAAAAACACTGTATTACATATTAATAGACAAAAGGCTAATATCCCTAATGTATAAATAATGGCAATAATTTAATAAGAAAAAGACAAGCCAATGGAAAAGTGGGCAAAAAATACTAACAGAAGAACAAGTACAAATGGCTTATAAACCTAAGGAGGCTACAATTGAAATAAAAATAAGGAACAATTTTTAAGAAGATAGCAACCAACATTAGCAAGAGTGTTGAGCAACTGGAATTCTCATAATATAAATTAATATAATTTATGGGAAAGTAATTTGTCCAAGAAATTGTAAAGTATGTATTCCCTTTAACCTAACATTTCTTTTCTGGGACTCTAGCCCACAGACCTAATATGAATTGCAAAGCAATTATCATAGCATGATACCATTTTTGCAAAGTTATTTGTGCAGTTCTATGTGTGTGTCTGTACGTTATGTATGTATCTGTAGCTGGTTCTATATAAAATTAGGACAAGGGCGACTGGGTGGCTCAGTCGTTAAGCGTCTGTCTTTGGCTCAGGTCATGATCTCAGGGTCCTGGGATCGAGTCCCACATTGGGCTCCCTGCTCACTGGGAAGCCTGCTCCTCCCTCTCCCACTCCCCCTGCTTGTGTTCCCTCTCTCACTTTCTCTCTCTCTGTCAAATAAATAAATAAAATCTTTAAAAAAATAAATAAAATAAAATTAGGACAAGTTTGGGATAAATAGGAACAAATAGGTACTTTGGAAAATATAGTCAAATCAGAGGAAAAGAAGATTTTCATTTCTTCATAAATTTTCATTTTTAAAAGTAGTGCTTGTAAACAGACAAATGGATAAGGAAAATGTGGCATGTATAAACAATTAAATATTACTCCACCTTTAAAAAAAGAAAAGAAGGAAATCATGTCATTTGTGACAACATAGATGAAACTGGAGGACACATGGCTAAGTGAAATAAGCCAAACACAGAAAGACAAGTACTACATGATCTCACTTAAACATGTGGTAACTAAAAAAAATGTGAAATACTTGGTAAACAGGCTAGAATGGTGGTTACCAGGAGTTGGGGGTGGGGGGAAAGGGGAGATACTGATCAAAGGAAACAAATTTTCAGTTATAAGATGAATAAGTTCTGGAGACCTAATGTACAGCATGGAGACTATAGTTAATAATAATGTATACTTAAAATTCACTGAGACAGTAGACATCAAGTGTTCTCACCACACACATAAAAATCGTAACTATAGAGGTGATAGATATCTTAATTACTTTGATTCTGGTAACCATTTTACCATGTATATATTCAACAAAACATCACATTGTACACCTTAAATATATACAATTTTTATTTGTCAAAAATACATTGAAAATTTGTTAAAGTAGTAAATTTTAGAATAAACAGAATGGTAATTTTAGGTACATCTATGTGGCTCTTATTTGTAAACTGAATAAAGTATTTGACTTTAGGGCGCCTGGGTGGCTCAGTCATTAAGCGTCTGCCTTCGGCTCAGGTCATGATCCCAGGATCCTGGGATTGAGCCTAACATCGGGCTCCCTGCTCGGCAGAGAGCCTACTTCTCCCTCTCCCACTCCCCCTGCTTGTGTTCCCTCTCTCACTCTCTCTCTCTCTCTCTCTGTCAAATAAATAAATAAAATCTTTAAAAAAAAAAAACAGTATTTGACTTTAAATTATCTCCATTTCTTTCTGTAACAGATGTGATTTTATTCAATTCTCCCACAATATTCTTCAGTTTTCAGCTCTATTTGTCACATCACTCAATAAATATTTGCTGAACAAATGAATTAATAGCCAGACATTCTCCACCCTTTATCTGTCTGTGGACCTCTTTTTCCTTCTTAAATGCAATAGCTAGTTTTGATTTCTATTGAGCTGATTTAGCATTAATTGTTCATCAGATTTTTCAGTATTATTTTTTTAAATTGCTTTCATCATCTTAGGGTTTTAGTTACCTCTCAATTCCTATGTCCCTTCCACCTCCCACTTCTCCTCCACTCTCGAAGTAGAAAGCATGCACTTGTTGGCATATTCTGTCCATGTGCTCATTTTTTTTTTAAGATTTTTTTTTTTTAGAGAGAGAGAGAGATCAGGGGGAGAGAGAGGGAGGATCTCAAGCAGACTGCGCGCTCAATGGAGCCTGATGCCAGGCTGGATCCCAAAATCCTGAGGTCATGACCTGAGCCGAAACCAAGAGTAGGATATGATGTTTAAGTGACTAAGCCATCCAGGTACCCCCAGGTGCTCATTTTTAATCATTGATTTAGATATCATATAAGAAATGAATACATTTTTAAAATTAAAAGACAATTATGTGAAACTATTTGAAGAATTGTTTCTTCCATTTGAAGAATAAATTACTGGGCTCAATCATATGTTTTATTATTCTAGATAAAAAGAAAATAATTCCCCAATTAACCAGAGGGGGAAGGATTAATTTGTGAAAATAAAGAAATATATTCCCATAATAAAAGCAAAATGTGTTGGATCAGTTCAGATTTTCTACAGTGATAATCAAAATATTCTTTGTTCACAGTCTACATGAAGTCCCTGATTCTCAAATCTGAAATCGGTTTAGGATGAGGCCCCAGTCAAACTGATAATAAAGACTGTTAATGCTTCTCTTGAAGGTCTGGCTGCCTTTATCTAAGTGACCTGCAGGGAGAAAGATTTCATAGGTGTAGTTATGTTGTCATTATTATTGTTTATTGTTTCTAATTACTCTCCCTAAATCATCTAAGGCTAAAAGGAAAAATTAAATAATATTTATTAAGTCCTTTGGAGGTATGAGCTACTTGGTAAATGCTACCTCATTTAATTCTGAAAACATATAATTAAACAGCCATTTTTATATCCATTTTAAAGATTAGGAAACAAACTTAGGGTTATAACTTGACCAAGATCTCACAGTTAGAAATGTTAAATCAGGACCCAAACTCAGGTCTATCCAACTCTAGAGCTTGTGCTTCTTACACCAAAGCCACACCCATGAAGTCTTAAATATTGCTCTCAATCAGAACATTATTACATGAATCTTCAAGTAAGTGTTGCTTTTCCCATTTCATATTTCATAATGATCAAATTTCAAAATGATAATTTTAAATACGAGATTCATTGTTATTTAAAATGTAAATTGGAATCTTAATTACTTCTCTTTTAAGTAGACTTTATTTCTGTCTATAGAAATTCTCTGCCTGTTGGAAAAAGATACATTAAGAAGTGACCACTGTTCTGATATAATTATGTTCATTTGTCTCTGGGGTTTTTCTTAGCATTTTAAAATGAGCTAATAGTGCAAACCAATTAACAAACAAAATGAGATTACATTCAAAATCTGCAAAGCCAAACACATTCCTAGTAAATACAAATATTAATAATTAGGGTTTTAATTAGAATAAGCTTTAAACCAAAGGAGGTATGAAAATAAACATAGCAAGTCAACATCATAACAAGCAACAATTCTGGCAGAAAATATATAAGTATGCAAGTAAGCTCTATAAAGTCTTATTACCCTCCCCTCAATCTTACCATCCTTTTAAAAACCTTTGTTTCCAATTTTGGATACAGACAACAAATATCAAAGTTTTCAAACTGAGCCAGCATTGGTTCACACTCAACTTTGCAAACAGTTGTTACAACCACTCCAGGTCTTTGCTAACAACCATAATGAAGAGGAAACAGAAAATAATGAAGTCAACTCCCTGGAAGTGTTTTCTTCATGTAGAAACATCTTGAGTTTTCTCTGGCAAGACTTAGGTCTCCTTGCTCTATTTCAGGGAATAAGTACTATAACCTTAAAACCCTCAAAAGAGGGTCGCCTGAGTGGCTCAGTCGGTTAAGCGTCTGCCTTCGGCTTAGGTTATGATCTCAGGGTCCTGGGATTGAGCCCCGCATCAGGCTCCCTGCTCAGCGGGAAGCCTGCTTCTCCCTTTCCCACTCCCCCTGCTTGTGTTCCCTCTCTCGCTGTGTCTCTGTCAAATAAATAAATAAAATCTTAAAAAAAAAAAAACAACCCTCAAAAGACACATTCTGGACCTGACATTTAAAAAAAAGTAAAAAGATTGCAACATAAAATAAATCAGCAACATAAAATAAATCACATAATTAAGAGAGTGATTATGAATAATATTGATACTTACGTGCTCAAACCAGTGATGGAGTCCCTGTTGTGTAAAGTCTAGTCAATGAGAAATTAAGGGAGACAATGTGTTATCCTAACAAGAAGTCTAATTTGAGACTGAGTATACAGCAATAGGAAAGCCAAACTAAGTATCTTGTCCATGGTGCTATAATAGACAGTTAGGTTTTTAAAAATGTATAGGATCAATAGGGCACTGGGAAGGAAAGTCCATACAGTGTAAAACTATGCAGGCATAAAAGACTAATGAGGGAGCTCTTTATGACTGATATAGAAAGATGTCAAGATAACAATATTAAAAAGAAATAAGATAAAGCAATGTATAAAGTATGTAATCATTTCCTTTAAAAAAATTTTTTAAACTTTAAGAGGGGAAAGATTGAATATATTTGGATTGTTTTTATATAAAACATCTCTGAGGGGTGCCTGGGTGGCTCAGTTGGTTAAGCGGCTGCCTTCAGCTCAGGTCACGATCCCAGGGTCCTGGGATTGAGCCCCACATCAGGCTCCCCGCTCAGCAAGGAGCCTGTTTCTTCCCTCTCCCTCTGCAGCTTCCCCTGCTTGTGCTCGCTCTCTCTGTGTGTCAAATAAATAAATAAATAAATCTTAAAAAAAAAAAAAAATCTCTGAAAGGATAACATTGGATAGCTGGGTGGAGAAATGGATAGCTGGGTGTGGGACAGAGATTTTTTCATTGTATATTTGTTCATTCATTTTAATAAGCATGTACTGTGACCCAGGAACTGTCTAGCTAAAAATTTTCTCTATGGATATAAACATATTCCAAAATACAAATTCAAAACAATATTCACTATAGCAACATTATTAATAGGAAAAAACTTGAAAAAACCTAAAACTGCATCAATGGTTGATTGCTTATGTAAATTGTTGTAGATCACCAATCTGAGTATAATTAGCAAGGAAAGAATACCTGTGTACTCTGAATAAAACTGCCCCTCTGTCATCGCAGAAGCCTAGCTCCTATTTGCTACCCTCAGGTGAATCTTAGGGAGCCTCTATGATAGTATATTTGGTCATTTGGGGTTTAGAAAGAAAAAAATCCAAGAGAAATACTACACTAGCATGTCAAGAACTTCAAAGGTTCCTACATTTTACCCTACCGGCAAGCTAACAAACTGGTTTGTTTGCCACAGTTTTAAGGATGTTTGCAGAAGACACAAGACTCCAGAAATAGAGCACTTTACTATTCACAGAATGCTAGCAGCCAGAGTTTCAGCTTTTTCTTATGCTTGTCCCTGAGCTCCAACTCCAAAAGGGTAACACAAAAGGTCCAGGTGACACTTACACACACACTGGGTTGTATTACAGGAGAGGAACTTAGAGCTCAGAGAACGCAAATCTCTTATAATGGCCAGTAAGCATGCCTGCCCTTTACTCCAGAGGGAGACACTGTCTCTAGATTCTAAGACTGTACTTTGCTCTAGAAGGAGATATTATCTCTGTCTTACAAGATTATTTACCACACTCAAATCCTTGAAAAGACAGTCTATAACAAAGGTAATCATTGTCTCTGTTGAAAAGATGTGCAGAACTACGAGAGACCCAAAGAGAATATCTACCTCTCATTTCTACACTCTAGTGAATTCTAGTGAATTTTGCAATGAATATACCACCACATCAACCACTCTGATTCGGCAAACAGAGGCTAGGACCTAATCCAGTCAAATTTTCTCATCCAGTAATAACCTTAACTAAGACTATCAACAAGACTCTAAGCCCCAGTATAAGGCCAATCTTCAGGATTGACCCCAGTCATGCCTGGCTGGGTCCAGGACTTAACCAGCTAAATAAATACCATAAACCATCAGCCTCTACATTAGAAATCCAGATGGACTTTGCCTTAAGCTTCAGTATTGACCTCTCTGCTTGGCTGGAGACATAAATTCAGGTAGAAAAAAATATATTTGCACTTTTTTATTCTCCACCTCAGGCCCCCACAGCAGAAGTCTTAGGCAATTCTCTTATCTATAAGAATGCTTTCTAGTGAGTTGAAACTATTCTGAATGCCTGTTAGCACTGAGTTGGTACCATTGATCAGTTTGGTGAAAATGAAAAACATATTTCATACCACTTTTTCTAGTTGAAGGACCATCTCATTGTAGGGATAGCTATCTACAAAGTGAACATAAATAACAAGTTAGTTATCCTTCTGGGAAGCTCCTCAAAGTAACCAGGAGTAACTTCAGTTTGGAGGGATAACTATAGTCAACTATGGGCAACAGAAATAACTGAAGTTTTTCTTTAAATCCTTGAAAGTGTCTTATGACCATCTCTAAGATGCAAATCACTATTTGTGGGATGGAAGCAAATTAATGCCTGGCTTCCACACAAGAAGTACATTTCCAGGGGTGCATTTGGTGCCCTTGGGAAAAAAAAGTATTTTTTACATTTTGGGGTTCCCCAAGATGAGCTTACATCAGGCTAGGTACCCAGGTTGACAGTGTCTCCAAAGTGCCTGTCAGCCAGCTAGTGAGCCTTAAGATTCCCAGTTCAGTTCAAATAATTGAATCTGGTTCTTGTTTCTGGAATGGCTGTTCAAGGAAGGTAGTCTAAGCTGTACTGTTCGTCTAGGCCACCAACCAGGATGGCCCCTATTTCTGAACCTCTCACACAGATATCATCTGTCAGTATGTCTGGATGTTTGATCACCCTCATTCTCATACCTGGTGCCCAGTCATTTCACTGGATAGACAAATGCCACCTGATTGTTGTGTTAGAAGGTTTGGGTTTCACTTGTTCCACAGAAAATTATCAGGAGGAAGAATAGTAAACTCTAAGAGCACAGACTCTGGAGCTAGGATGTCTAGATATGGATCCTGATTCTGCCACACGTTTGTTAATATTACCACTGATCTTACCAGAAAAAAAATCTTTAAGTACTAGGAAGCTGTCAAGCTCACAGTACCACATATGAGTTTCCAAACTCTATAAAGTTTGAAAGTTCAAATTTTATCACTGGCAACAAATAGTGTCAGTTGTGTTCCTTGAAGCAACAGGCTCACTTTGCTCATTTGAGAAAATGTCTGCCAAATTACCAAATCTAAATAACTATAGTTTGTCAGCCAATCATTTTTTCAAGTAAAAATGTTCCATGAAAAAGCAGTTAGTTCAACTCACAAATCAAGCAATCATACAAGGGCTTCTTTCAAAACAACAATCATACTACCATATATAGCAGAAGGGCTTGATGAATACTTCCAGCTTTGTCATATAGAATATTAAAATGATGTGTAAACAAAAGTTGATATTTAGTCAAATTAATCGTTTGTACTCCTTTATCAAAGACAATCTTAAGTGAAACTCATTTGGTGATTGACAGGGTTTAGAACACACTGGGCCTAACATGTGGCACTTTGGCATACTGAATATTTTAAACTGAAGAGATCTGAGAAACAACAGGTGCAAGAAGGACTCTCTCACATCCCCCTTCTACCCTTAAATAGGTCATAAGACCATCAAGTGAGAAGTGCCCTCCCAATACCTGGAGGAAAGGAGTATCCTTATCTCCAAAGATGGAGGGATATCCAGAGGAATCCAAACAAATAGGCCTTGCTAAATTTTTTACAATTTACCCCCCCCCCCAGATCATATCCCTTTTTGTCCTGTCATGTTTTTCTACAACTTTCCATTATTCATCAAACCTATTATAAAAATGCTCAGGCTTAGCTACTTCCTCAGGTCTTTATTTCTTTATAAAGACTCCCATATCACATAAAACTAATAAATTTGTATACTTTTCTCCTGTTAATTTCTTTTGTCATTCCAGCTTATAAAGCTCCAGTCAGAGAGCCTAAGATGAATAGATGAAGAAATTTTTCTCCCTTACTCATTGAAAAACAAAATAGCTATTAGTACGGTTTGGTGCTATAGACCTAATTTGTGCTCAGGACCAGCATTTTTACCTACCATTGTTATGCACCATTAGTGCAAATGTCAACATAGTGGAAAAGACAAATAACTTCCTAGTACTATTGTAAAACTAGGCTGATCTCATGGAAACTTTAAAGTGTTTTGGAGATCCAGGGATTTGCAGACCACATTTTGAAACTGCTGGTCTCTGTGAACATGGTAAACTCCTAAACTAGGGCAAGTACAGTAGAAATGGAAAAGCAGGGCTGTGTAGGAAAGAACTTTTTGAGTAGAACACACAGGATTTAGTGACAAAGTACATGTGAGACGTATAAAAGAAGGGATCAATCTTGATGAAAATTGACTGACTACCTGATATTAACATAAGGAACAAAAGAAAGTTGCAGGAAGATCAAGCAATGGGTCTATTTATATGAGTTTTTCTAAACGAATTTTTCCTATGACCGAAGAAATACAAGGGGAAATATTTTGTTTAGAGACAGTGATCCCAAGTATAGATGAGTTAATGACTGAAGTTATCATCTAAGCCAGCCACCAGTGGAACTATGATGACTAGGTTGAAAGAATTATAATTATAAATCTAGAAATAACTAAAAGAGGTGTCTCACTGAATTCCCATGTAGGCATCAATAATAGGAGATTCTAGCTACATTGGAAGTTGGGACTACAAGAACAAAAGATGACACCTTTAGTGCAAACACAGGGTCCTTGACATCAGATGGCAAACTTGGCTAAGACATTAGTGAATCTCAACAAACAAGGGGCATCTTAACAAGGATATGTGGTATCACTCACTGTCCCTGGAGCAAACATCAGCAGTCTCAACATTGGACACCATACTCCTTGGAATAAGCTTCAAGGATCATCAGTAACGTTGGCAGTAAAGCATTCAGTGGCCATCAGCAACAGAGCTACATATGGGGTTTGCAGCAAGAGAATCTCAATCTGAGCCAGAGTAGGAAGAATGGGGTACATGATAATCAAACAGCTAGTTCATGGAGAACATGAGAGACTCTCTGGAGAAAACTCCCAATGCTCTTTGTGAGGAATTTACAGCAGGACCTGTGTTCCCACGGGAATGTAGGAAAAGCCAGAAAAATATTGTTCTGAGGTATTATTTTTCCTCCCTCAGTGATAAAACCTAGCAAATGATTGGTGATTGGGCATAAACAAAACCTTGACACATGAAAATTAATTTTCTGGTTATTCTTATCTTCCACAGTTATTGGCTTGATCCAAGATTCTATTTTAACAAAGACCTATTTTCTCCAAGAAATGTTGATTTAATTATAAATCAGAAAGTGGAGAAGTTTCCCTTTTTAATAAAAAGTCATTTGCTATGGTTTTATTTTATCCTCAAAGACTCCATCTGTGTCTGATCATTAGTGATAACCACATAATCATTACAGAGCCTGGAATTTTTAATATCTATTTTCCACTCTATGTAATACTAGTCTTCGGAGACTTTAAGTTGCTTCATCATATTTTATGATGGTTACCCAACAAAAGAATTCCTCTGTTTTACAAAAAATGTAATACATATACACTGGAAAGGTCAGTAACCTGACCACAGCTGAAATACAGTATTGTACTGTACAGAGCTTTTAAATGAAGATTTATTAAATACATTATTTACTATAAGTTACAAAACCTAAGAAGATAAAGAATTATGAACACAAATTATACTGAGTACTTATAAAATGTTGGTTATCTTCTATTATCCAACAAAAATAAGCCATGAATAGAACTTACCCACCACTCTCCCCCTCACCACTAATGTCCAACCACACTGGCTTTTTTGCCATTCATTAAACATGCCAAACTTGTTCTTGCTCAAAAGATTTTGTGCTTGTTATTTCCTTTTGTACTAGTTATGTATTTCTGTGTAACAAAATACCTCAAAACTTCATGACGTAAAACAATAAGCATTTATTATCCCACAGTTTCTATGGGTCAGAATCTCAGGAGGGGCTTAGGTGGGTGCTCTGGCTCAAGGTCTCCTATGAGATTTCTGTAAGGTGTTAGCTGGGGCTGTCATTCGAAGCTTAACTGGGAGCTGGAGGGTCCACTTCCACTACAGTTCCTTCTCCTGGCTGGCAAGTTGGTACTGGGTGGGTGTTGGCAGGAGACCTTAGTTCCTTACCATGTGGCCCCACTCCCTATAGTTGCTTGAGCATCCTCGTGGTATGGCAGCTGGCTTTCCCTGTAAATGTTCCAGGAGATCAAGCTGGAAATGGAAATATCTTTTATGTCCTGAACTCAGAATTTGCATACCATCCCTTCCATTGTAGAATCTGATCACATAGACCAATCCCAATATATGTGAGTGGGACTACACACGGGCATGAATACCAGGAGGCAAGGATCATTGGGGGTCATCTTGGAGCCTGACTACCACACTCCTTCTCTCCAGTCTTTTTATTTTTTCCTTAGCTCACCTAATTCAGGTGTCTGCTAAAATGTGAACTCCTCAAAAAGATCTTTCTACCTGTCTAAAATAGATTCCCCTTGCCCTATTACCTTCTATTCTATTATCCTACTTTACTTTTATAGCCCTTACCAATGCCTGAAATTATATTATTTATTTCCTTGTGTGTTTATTTTTTTAATCATCTATCCCCCAAGCTTCATGACAGGAGAAACTTTGTCTATTCTTGTTCTTAATGCAGACCAATTGTGGAGTACAGTGTCTAACACAGAGCAGGCACACAATAAATATTGTTTGAATGAATGAATGATTTTTGAAGCAATGGTAATGAACTTACACTCAGCTCTTCAGGCTCTTTTACCCCATTTTGGAACTGTACAGAGAGAAATACTAGCAGAAACCTGAAGGATGACAAATCACAGGACTAGAGCTCCATCATATTTCTTTTCAATGAATTATAGTGTTTGTTAGCAATTAATTTTTTCATTATTCAATATGAATGATTTTTACCTTTCTAAGTGAAATTGCCAGGATCTATGAAATATTTTAATTATTATATATATTATGATAAAAGGTAAATGATTTTAAATATTGAAGTATAATAAACAGTAAGCTATCAGGAGAGAGTATTTGGAAATAACTGTAGATGAAAGAAAGATATTAATTCTGGAAGGGGCTTAATTTCATTAAACAGTATTACTTAAGTATTTAATACTTCTGGTTCTGATTCATGGAGCTTTTTATTATCTCAATACCTAATGTACATCTATATCATCATTTTGTCACTGAACTGAGTGAAAAGAAGTGTGCATGTTTTAAACTGACAAGGGAGAATTCTCTGCACTGACCCTGTTCTCCTACCTGCAACTCTCCAGGAGGCAAATTGCAATTTACTCCTTCCATGCTAGTAGGAATATAATCAAAGTTAAAATCCAATGCTTAAGTTTCATCTAAGATGCTGTATTTTATACTCTGAACCACACACACACACACACACACACAAAATGATTAGAAATGTTCTGTCAAATACTCATTTATGCAAAGTCATTTACACCTATGCAATTAGATTATCATGCAATAATCTGTTCAGACTAATAGCTCTCATTGCAAATGCAATTATTCCAGCCTTAATCCATTAAAACTGAGTAGGAGAGCAGAAATGGGAGGTCAGTCAGTAAATGAACCTCTGACTCTAAGATCAAAATAAACAAAAGGATGTTCATTCTAAAGTGGATTGCTAAATAATTTCTGGCATATGATAATAGAATCATAAAAATGGAGAGAATATTAGAAATTATCTAAGCACCCTCCCCAGCCACAGCAGGAGTTTCCCCCACAATATCCAAGCTCTATTTGAACTTTTGCCAGTGTTGAAGGTCTATCATCTCAAAGTATTTTTAGAAAATCCGGAGTTCAAATGTCGAGCCAAAGTAACTCTCTGAAGTTTCCACATTTAGAACCTAGCTCTATTCCATGAAACATGACAAAATAAGGCTAATCCTTTTGCCATTGGTCAGTCCTTTAAATTAGTGATTCTCAAACTTGCGTGCACATTGGAGTCATCTAGGAAGCTTAACTGCTAATGCCTAGATCCCATCAGCAAAATTCTGATTCATCTTGTTGGGTGTGATTTGGGGATCTAAAGTTTCAGAAGCTTCCCATGTGATTCTAATGTGCAGGCAGGTTTGAGAACCACTGTATTTGCAAAAAGCTGTCTCATTCCCAACACTTTTAGTCTTCTCTTCCCAAAACTAATTCTTCCCTTTTCCTTCAGTTATTTTTCACATGACCTAATTTTCAGATTGCCTCATCCTCTTAGTCCACTGTATATGCTCTACTTCTCTGGAGTCAGTCCTCACACACAGAACCTAGCAGTTCTCCAGTGGTCTGCCCAGGACAGAATAAAGTTGCCATGGTGATTTCTTACTCTTTGCAGAATGAATGGCATTTGTGTTTGAATAACTATGTGACCCTGGCAGCACATAGTGAGCCTACAGTCAACTAAAACTCTTAATTCCTTTTCATGTGAACTGACACTAAACCATGAATCCCCAACCCAAATGTCAAAAGGTGAATTCCTGAATTTCCAATTTATTTTTATCATTTTGTAAGTTTACTTTCATTTGTCCTACCTTATTAATTTTTAAATGAATCATTATTCAGCAAGCCCAGGGCAGAGATTAGGGTAAGGCAAGTACAGCATTCAGCTCAAGGACAAAATTTAAGGGGCACCAAAACTCTCAGAAATCGAGACAAATTTTTTTCAGCTTTATTGAAGTATAACTGACAAAATTGTAAGGGATTCCCACAATAGAGTTAATTAACACATATTTACCTCCTTTTTGGTGAGAACGCTTAAGTTCTCCTCTCTTAGTAAATTTCAATTATACAATATAGTAGGATCAGCTATAGTCACCATGTTCTACATTAGATCCTCAGATCTTATTTGCCTTTTAACTGAAAGTTTGCACTCTTTTACCATCTTCCCCCACGTCCCCCATCTCCTAGCTCCGGCAAACACCATTCTACTGCTGCTGAGTTCAATATTTTTTTAGAGTCCATATATAAGTGATATCATGCAATATTTGTCTTCCTCTATTTCACTTAGTATGCTTTTCAGGTTCATTCATTTTGCCACAAATGGCAGGATTTTCTTCTTTCTCTTGGATGAATAATATTCCCGTGTGTGTGTGTGTGTTTATATATATATATACACCACATTTTCTTGATCCATTCATCCACTGATGAGCACTTAGATTGTTTCCATGACTGGGTTACTGTAAATAATGCTGCAATGCAAGTGCGAGTCCAGAGATCTCTTTGAAATAAATAATATTGTAATGTAACATTTTTAAAAACCAATATCCATGCAAAAAACAATCCATGATAAACAAAACATCAGAATTTTAAATAGATACCCTATTCTTTTTTATTTGTTTGTTTTATGACCCTGTATCATTACACAATGGGAACAGTCATTTCCAAGCAACCAGTCATTCCCAGACCAGGGTGGCCATCAAACCCCCACGTGCAGCCCACCTCATCCCCATCCCAGTGTGCTTATGAGGGCTGACATTGATATGCAAACACACTGGACAAATTAGAGCTTTGTATATATACTCGTGACTTTTTGATTATAGAGTTTTTATTACCATTTGGTTCATAATATGGGAGGATATTTTGACAAGTGTATATAGAGGCCCACATTTTTCTTTTCATCCCAGGCTCCACAGCACTGCAATAACTATTGGCCTCTGCCCCCAGACTTATATCTGTAATTTAATAAACATGACTTTTGTATTTTTGTCTAAGACATTGATAAATATATTATTGAGAAGAAATTCAAGTATGAACCTTAGCTCTCTGGTTGAGAAAGCTTGCTCTAATTTAAAAATTGTTCAAACAACTAAAAATTAGTTTACCTGTAGTCATTTGTTCCACAATTCTCCATCTTCATATTCCTGTACCTAAGAGATGCTCATTATTTACTAAATTGAATTATACTCTTAGTATTTGATAAATTAGAATACCTCATTTTACATATAGGCAAAACTCTCAGAAAACTTACGGTGTTTTATTTAAAATGCATTGTAATTTTTATTGTCTATACTTTTCATCTACACAGAGAAGAATCACTAATTCTTTCATTTGATTTACTTAGAACAATTACCTGATAAATGTTTTTTTTCTTCAAATAGCAGAATAAAGAGGTGGAAGTTATGGAACATCACATTTTTATGAAGTACTAGAAAGAATTTTCTAACACCTGGAAATGTTCAAACTTAAATGTGAGCTAGTGATTCCCTTGTCACTAGCAGGCTTTAAGCATAAGATGAACACCACTTACTGTGCATGTCATAGCAAGAAATCAAAAGTGTAAGATGAGGAGCTTGGATTCAATTACTCCGGAGGTCCTTTCCAGCTCTAGAGCTCCGTGATAAGACCCCACAAATAAGAAGTATTATAGGGCTCCATATAAGTAAAATTCAATTGTTCTTGAAGCTTGATATCGTATGTGACCATGAGTCAAACAGATATTTGGAAAAGAGCAATGTAATTATTTTCATGATTTCAAACCCAAGGGCTAAATAGGCATTCTGAATAGTCCCAATTTCCTTCTTAACAATCTATCACACACCATTTTGTCTACACTCTGTGGAATCCATCCTACTTTTCTGCCTGCATTACCATTCTGAACAGCACATTCTATGGATTTACCACTTACTTTAAAGTAAAACATCATGTTATTCTATTTATTCTAAAATTGCTTCTTTCTTACCTCTGAGGGAAAATTAAAAGTCATTTCCTTTGTCTCCATACTCCTTTGCACAAACTGAATTGAAAGGTACTAACAATATTTTGATGACATATTTTACAAAAATATGTTTACAGTGGCCCAATGAAAGGATAAATTTTTTATTCCATGAAGCGGGGGAAATTGGAGGGGTAGACGAACCATGAGAGACGATGGACTCTGAAAAACAAACAGGGTTCTAGAGGGGAGGGGGGTGGGAGGATGGGTTAGCCTGGTGGTGGGTATTGAGGAGGGCACATTCTGCATGGAGCACTGGGTGTTATGCACAAACAATGAATCATGGAACACTACATCTAAAACTAATGATGTAATGTATGGGGATTAACATAAGAATTAAAAAAAAATTTTTTTTTTTAAATGATGAAATACCTGTATTTGGCTTCTCTACATGAGCAGTTCTCAACCTGGCTATTCACGAGAATTACCTGGAAAGTTTAAAATACTGATGGCCAGGGGCGCCTGGGTGGCTCAGTCGTTAGGCGTCTGCCTTCGGCTCAGGTCATGGTCCCAGGGTCCTGGGATCGAGCCCCGCATCGGGCTCCCTGCTCGGCAGGAAGCCTGCTTCTCCCTCTCCCACTCCCCCTGCTTGTATTCCCTCTCTCACTGTGTCTCTCTCTGTCAAATGAATAAATAAATCTTTAAACAATAAAATAAAATAAAATAAAATAAAATAAAATAAAATAAAATAAAATAAAATAAAATAAAATACTGATGGCCAGGCCCTACCTCAGGCCAATTAAATCAGAATCTCCTGAGGGAAAAGGAGCCTGGGTAAGAGATTCGTTAAAGTGTCTCAGTTGTTTTTAATCTGCACCAAGAGTGGAGATCCACCGTTATATTTGTGTATTGTACTCTCTCTCTCTGTTTCTCTGGCACAGGTGGAACTTAAAAACAAAAACAAAAACAGCCAGTGGTTCTCTGCATGTAACTGACTCCACACCAGTAACTGAGACACAGGTGCAATCAGAACATTTTAAGTGCCCAAAGAGGACCGACAGAGTGGCAAACACTGATTTCCAAGAGGCGTTTTCCTCCCTGTTTTTAAAACTAGATTGAAAATAAAATATCCTAATTCATTACTTAGGGTTCTTTTTGTTTTGTTTTGTTTTTACTATAAAACACAATTGAGAAATAAGTAGACCATAATTTGGGACACTTCTAGTATATCATGGTGCCCTGACTGATTGCTGGTAGGTTATATCCTAGCACCAATACTGTTTAATAATAAAAACTAGTAGCAATAATGCTTTTTAAAGTCTCAGATTATTTTATTTTTAAAAACTCGGGTATGGGTCAATCATTCAGATCATTTATTTTAAAATAAGCATTCGATCAAATCTATAGAAGAAACAGATCATAACATATTTAAAACAGATTTAAAAAAATGAAGATCTACTAAAAGTAGACTGTATTGCATGGAATACTGGGTGTTATACAAAAACAGTGAATCATGGAACACTACATCAAAAACTAATGATGTACTGTATGGTGACTAACATAACATAATAAAAATAAAACTTAAAAAAAAGGTGGACTGTTTCAAAGACAAACAAAATGAGATATATATGTCATCCTGAACTAAGGAGAAGGGAGTAGGGCTCTGGGACTTCAATGGGAAGGAAAGCAATTCATAGGAAGTTGAAAAGGAGTAAATGTTTGGTAAACAGATGTTTGCTGGGCCATACAGAAACAGTGGGACATACAGAAGAATTTTATCAATTTATGTGGCTTGAATAACTAAAATTTTTCTTTTTTTTTTAAGATTTATTTATCTGTTGGGGCGCCTAGGTGGCTCAGTCGTTAAGCGTCTGCCTTCAGCTCAGGTCATGATCCCGGGGTCCTGGGATCAAGCCCCGCATCGGGCTCCCTGCTCAACGGGAAGCCTGCTTCTCCCTCCTCTACTCCCCCTGTTTGTGTTCCCTCTCTCACTGTCTCTCCCTCTGTCAAATAAATAAATAAAATCTTAAAAAAAAAAGATTTATTTATCTGTTTTAGACAGTGAGAAAGAGAGAGCACGAGCATGAGGGACAGAGGGAGAGAGAGAATCTTAAGCAGGCTCCACACCCAGCATGGACCCACCATAGGTCTCAATCTCATGACCCTAAGATCATGAGCAGAAACCAAGAGTCTGACACAACCAACTGCGCCACCCAGGTGCCCCTCACCAATTCTTCTTATGCTGTGGTTGAGATCCAGAAACCTGCTACCATAGATTACTTTCAAAGACACAGCAAAGCAAAGCTGTTTTAAATCAAATATCCAAGTTTCTCCCTTATCCTATTTCTTCTGTCTTTCCCTCCTTCTTTTCAGGAATGAGAGTTTACATCATTTTTTAGACAACACAAATATTTTGTTGGATTATAAGAAATGAGAGTGACAGTATAGAAATGTCAGGATCATGTTTAGGTATAGTCTATAATTCTATATATCCTATATATTCATCTCAAGTAATCACTAAGATAATTGGGGAAAGAGTGATTTGGGGGAAGAGGAGAGAGGGAAGTTTGTAGTCCAATTCAACCTCTTGATATTTTAGGCTATTCTTTAAAACTAGTCCAAATCTCATCTACTATTGAAGACTTTCAACATATTCACTAACCTTTCTCTCCTCTGAATTCTTATATTGTCTATACAATGCATTTAGATCAACATTGAGTTACATTGTTATGTCACTTTTCATGTGTGTAAAACTGCCTTTTATAATGAGACGACAAGCAAATTAAGGGCAAGAGTACATCCTATATGAACCCAACATAACCTTATACACACAACTATTCAATACCTACTTTTCACGTTCGTTGGTGAAATGGTGTCTTCATGGTGGACTTGCTCAATTGCACTCAGATTGTGAGAGATCTAAGTCTCTAACAATCTACAGGTACCTGAAGTTAAATCAGTAATCTGTCACAGTTAAATCAACGATCTGTCACAGAAGATTATGCCATAGCATGTTTGACAACAATTCCAAATTGTATAATTCATTGTTGTTTATAATAACTATCTCTTCATCTGATCATATGCACATTGCTTAATTAAACAAGAAATGCTTTACCTATGTAGTCCAGATAGCAGACAAATTTTTTTTCAAAGGATGAATTTGAGGGAGGTCTTCCCAAAGTTTGCTTGGGATACATGAGAACATTAAAATACTCCAAAAAATTTATGGTAAAATAAAAATGAAAAATGCTGCATACTTGGGGTGCCAGTTGATAGAGTATGTAACCTTTGATCTCAGGGTTGAGAGCTCAAGCCCCAAGTTGGGTGTAGAGCTTACTTTAAAAAAAAAAAAGAGGGGCACCTGGGTGGCTCAGTCGTTGAGTGTCTGCCTTCAAGCTCAGGTCATGATCCCAGGGTTCTGGGATTGAGCCCCACGTGGGGCTCCCTGCTCAGCAGGGAGTCTGCTTCTCCCTGTACCACTCCCCCTGCTTGTGTTCCCTCTCTTGCTGTCTCTCTCTCTGTCAAATAAATAAATAAAAATCTTTAAAAATTAAAAAAAGAAAGAAAAGAAAACAACTAGATATCTTTATGGGGAAAAAAACAGTATATGCAAAATTAACTCCAAAAGGACAGGTTTAAACAAAAACTAAAAAAAAAAAAAAATGCTGCATACTTTGTCCAACTCTTAGAAATTCACACTGTACATTAATATACTAAGGCTCCTGTGAATTCTCAAAGTGAGTAAACCTGTTTAATTTTGTTTAACCCAGCATTTCCCAGTGAAATCATTTTTGTATAACATTCAATAACATCTTGCAGAACATACTTTGGGAACCACTGATTCTAAGATTCAGAATTTCACTTCCTCTTTCTTAAAGGTCATACCCAAATAGCACACTTTTTCATTGAGCTATCAATATTAAAGTTTATTAGGGTTAATTAAGAAGGATCTTAACATCATAAGCCTTTGTTGTGTCCAAACTGCTCCTTAAAGATTTGTCTTTCACTGTCTGGAGAACCAAATAAACAATCCATATATTTTAAGGTTCTGAGAAACAAGGATGATCATTTTATTTATCAGTTAGTCTCCCCAGTGCATAGGAAGGCTGTTAACTTTCTGTTCACTAATACATTTTCTCAGAGGTTCCTTCTTTTTCTCTGGATCAGCTGTTAGATCACAATGGTAATATTTAAAAATATTCTATCTGGGAATGAACCTATTAACACCAAAGGAAGCTTTAGATTATGCACAATGAGACTGCTTGACAAAAAAGAACAATGGAAAAGAACACCAATCCTGATAGAGAATAAAGCCTTCTAGCTATGCTTAAAATATTAAAATCTGGTTTGCTGCAGCTTCTGTCCCTCTGTGAAAACAGAGAAAGATGGTGAAAGCATAGAGCTGGAATAGGGTTCTGGATGCCATAGTAACGGCATCTTCAGTGATGACATTATGTACCACCTGGTGCTCTCCTGACTAAATTGCAATATTATGTCTCGTATTCACCAAGGTGGGAAAAAGCCCAGGCATAAAACAGAACAATAACATTAAAGCAACAATTCACCTACAGGTTGGAGTAGGATGCATCAATCTTTTTTATATTCCTAATAATGTCCTTTGTGCTACCAGGTGTTAGCTCCACAGCAAGATTTGTGAGCAAAGCCAAAATTCAAAGGAAAAGTAAAACAGAGAACTATAAATGTGTTAATCACAAACATGCATAGAACACCCCACTGAAATCTAATATTTCAATTAAAAAATCTTGCCAACCTTTAGTCTATTTAATCAACAGAGGTTCTAAGATAGAGGCTGAATGATCACTTCGGGGGAAAATGAAGGAGGGCTGGATAAGACCTTGGATTAGATGATCTATCAGGACCTTCACTACATTAAAATGCAAAGCTTCTGTGATTCAGTCACAGTGTCCCACAACATTAGAACTGAACAACCTACTTGACTTGAGAAAACTCCCACTTTTCCACCTGAGTACGGTAAAACCCAGTTCTCCTCCTGTGTGTCTCCTTTACTCTCACATGACTACCATACCCCTGACATGTCTAACACCAGATGTATGCAACTTTCTGCAACACCAGCTGGGTGTCCTACAATTTAATTCAATTCTGACACTACCTACCTGGACATAGCATCGGGTCCCAAAGGTTAAGGGCTCAGTCCCACAAGATTCCCCACACACATACACTTCAGATGTCAATCACAAGTCCAGGTTGTCACCTGTGCTTCTGACGTGGAATGGCTATAAATCAGAGGCTCCCATGACCCCCTTCCCAGATTCAATTAATTTGCTAGAGCAACTCACAGAAGTTAGAAAACCAGTTATTTATGTTTAACAGTTTATTAAAGGATACAGATGAACAGTCAGATGAAGAGATACATAGGGTGAAGTCTGGGAGGGTCCTGAGCACAGGACCTTCTGTTCCCATGGAGTTGGGGTACATCACCCTCCTGGTCCTTGGATGTGTTCACAAACCTGAACACTCTCTGAACCCCATACTGCTGGGATTTTTATGGAGGCTTCATTTCATGGGTATGATGGATTATTAACTCCATTTCCAGCCCTTCTCCCTTCTCAGGAGAATGGGAGCAGAGCTGAAAATTCCAAGCTTCTATTCATGGCACAGACTTTCTGGTGACCAGCCCTCATCTACAAGCCATTAAGGAGCCCACTCAAAGTTGCCTCATTAAAACAAAAGATATTCCAACCACCCAGGGAATTATAAAGGTTACAGGAGCCCTGTGTCAGGAACCAGGGTCAAAGACTAAACAAAAAATGCTCCTAGTACTCTTATCACTTAGGAAATTACAAGGGTTTTAGGAGCTTTATGCCAGGAACTGGGGGTAGAGACCAATATATGCATTTTCTATTATCTCACACTACTAAATAAAGGTAATGATAATTTTCCATTTTTTCATGAAAGAGAAATCCTTTATGGTTTTTAAACCTAGTCAAAAAAAAGTTTTATCTACCTGTGGGCACTAATTCCTTCCTAGACATGTCAATATTTATTCAGTAAGCATCTATCCATTGAGAATTTGTTCCATGTGTAGCATTATAAGTGCTATAAAGGATATGTCATCATTGCTGTTCACCAAATATTTCTGGCTCTCTCCTTTTAGAATACATGGTGATTGCACTTTCTGCCTCTTTATGAAATTAAGTTTGAATGTGTAATTTGTTTGGGCCAATGGCATGTTTAATATGTAATTTGTTTAGGCCAGTGGCATATTACTTCCAAGCAGAAGTTTTAAGATCCAGTGCATTTGTCATGTTCTCTCAATACCACTTCCATGATTCTGGAAACACATATCAAAATGAAGTCTCCATTATCCTAGGTCCTTGAGTCACTCCACAGAACAGAGCACCACTGCTGACCCATGTTGGACATGAAATCCAAGAGAGAAATAAACTTCTGTGTTACATGACTGAGATTTAAATTATTTGTTACCACAGTGTAACCAACCTCTTCTATCTGGTTAAAATAATAACAATAATCACTTTTAAGGGCAGTTACTATTTACATAGCACATTATATATTATTGCATTTATTCCTCACCACAATCCCATGATGAAAGTATCTTTACTTTCATTAACAGAGAATAAAGCATGTATCAGAGGGAGTAAGTAACTTGCCCAAGATCAAACAGCTGAAAAATGGCAGAGCTACAGATCAAACCAGGTTCTGAATCCATGGTCTTTCTACCACCCATACAGCCTGCTCTTGCAATAACTAAATTCTAATCAGACTAAATTTTTTGAAAGATGAAACACAATAATTCTGAGACAAAACAAGTGTGTGATGTATGTACAATGTGGAAAAAAATCTTTGTAGAAATATAAATAGAAAAAGATCAATTTAGACCAAATTCAATCATTAATAGTGATATAGACATGTCCTGAGCCAAATTTATAAGATTTAGTAAAATGTTGATGAGTAGAAAGAATGGGGATAGCAATAGAGGCTGAAGGCACTGCACAAGCAAACATGGACAGGAAGGAAACTATTAGACCAGTGCAGCAGAGGATTTCTCAAAGAATGAAAAAGAGGTAATAAGTGGGTTATGAATGATATTTTATGGGTTTTCTTCCTATGGAACTAATTTTAAAGTATAGTTACCACTAAATAGTATAGGCTACCACTACCAGCCATGAAATTCCAATCAGCTCTAGAGGAACACATTGAGAAACACATTTAGGAAAATTGTAAACTTCTTTGAAAATATTACGATCAAATTGAGATCCTGCAGAACCATAATGCTTTACCTTCGGTTTAAAATACACCATTCTGTCACATCTTAAATTTAATTATTAATTTTCCTCAGTAAAGTTCATATCAAGGGACCTCTCTAGACCAATCAGATAGAAAGGGGTTACTATAAAGGCAGCAAAACCAATAAATAGTTCCATCCTGAAATGGGTGCAGGAGTCACTATCAGAGCTCCTTCTCAGTCAACCCTAACCCCAGACTTGAAATCTCACAATATATAGACTATTCAGAATAAATAGCAAGAAACTAAATTATTTGAAATGGGAGAAGTATGAGTTGGCATATTTGAAGAAAAAAGAATTGATGAGGCGCCTGGGTGGCTCAGTTGGTTAAGCATCTGCCTTCAGCTCAGGTCATGATCCCAGCCATCCTGGGATCAAGCCCCACATGGGGCTCCATGCTCAGCAGGGAGCCTGCTTCTCCCTCTCCCTTTGCCTGTCTGCCTACTTATGATATCTCTCTCTCTCTCTCTGTGTCAAATAAATAAATAAAATCTTAAAAAAAAAAAAAAGATTTGGTTCATGAGAGTGCCTTAATGGATGATAGGTTTTGAATAAATGGACTTCAAGTTATGTGAAACTCCATAGGCAGGGAAGAAATGATGTACAGGCATGTTTCAATTGCAACAAAAATTATAAAATGTAAGAGTAGAAGAGAAAATAGGAAGTACCTGGCAAATTTATGTTTGTGAAAAGAATCAACCAAATAACCAATCAATAAATTAATGTGTGAGAATTGGAGTTAGATTGTGGATGGCTTTACAGCTGAAGAAGATGCCCCAAAGGTATGGGAAGGCACCAGAGATTTTTGAACAGAGCAGTAATATGATTTAATTAATTTATTTTTATTTGTTAAATTGCATAGTGACTTGTTTCCTTTTATATTCCCCACAGTGCTAGAAATTGGTGAAAATACTGAGAAGCAATTGTCTTGAGGTCTTTTTTTTAATTTTATGAAACCTTTATTTAAACAGCACTAAAATGTTTTTAATGGAAATAGTTTTTGTTATAAATGTACTACAACAGCATTTTCATATTAAGTTTAGAAAATGTAATTTTAAGAAAGGTCCCATTCATTATAGTTAATAATAATAGCTATATAATGCTGTAGGGCAGCAAATTTTGACACTCCAAGATACACTTCTTTGGCATATTGATTATTTTAAGCTGGTTATATTTTTTTTTTAAGATTTTATTTATTTATTTGAGAGAGAGAGAGCATGAGTGAAGGGAAGGAGCAGAGGGAGAGAGAGAAGCAGACTCCCCACTGAGATGATGACCTGAGCCAAAGGCAGACACTTAACTAATTGAGCCACCCAGGCACCCCTAAGCTGGTTATTTTGAAGAAACTACAGACAAGAGAAGCTCTGAAAACCTAGTAGAAGTTATCCTTTGGTAAGATATTTACATTTACAAGGGAAATCTACATGTGTAAGGGTGTCTCCCTCTCTGTACCAGGAAGAGGGGGATGACTCAATTTCTAGAAACTCTTTATCAGTGGTGATAACCAGACTTAAATCTGCAGAGCAACCTACTCTTGTTTACTGTGTCTTGCCTGGTAACCTCCCATAACTGATTCCCCATCCCCAACATCTTTTTTTCTTTAGCTGAAGATTGTATTTAAGGTGATGGTTTGGAACATGTCAGGGAGTTACTCAGTTTTCCTGAGTCTCTCCAATTTCTATAGGAGATACATAAATTATTAAACTTCTGTTTGACTTTCTCTTGTTAATCTTCTCATGTCAATTTGACTCCTAAACCAGCCAGAAGAAGCTTGAGAGGTAAAGGAAAATTTTTCTTCCCCAACAATACCTCTGATTAAATCTAACAAAAGACATTTGAAATTAACACAGATATGTGAATTATATCTCAATAAAGCTTTTACCAAAAGAAAACAAATAACACAAAAAATACATAGATGCAGAAATAATGTAACATTTTAATATATGTCCTTTGAGATGCTTTTAAAGAAAATGGAATTATACAGTGTATGCTATTATGAAACCTCCTTTTTTGGTTTGACATTATATTAAGACTATTTTTCCAAATCAATGAGCATTAAAAATCATATTAATGTTTAAATAGTATTTCTTTATATGGATATACCATAATTTCTCAAATCTACTGCTTGGTTATTATAGCATTTTCAAATTTTGATGTTAAAAGCAATGATGTCAGAATATTGTCAGATTATTTCTATTGGGTGCAAGTTTAGAAAAAAATTATGAATCAAAGGAAATATACATGTTTTAATGAACATGTTACTGAAAAAGCTACAGCAATTTAAATTCTGAGAATTCTCCTATTCACATAGGAAATTTTCATTTTATATCTTTGCCAAGTAAAAATTACTGTATTATGGTTATCTGAGCTTGCATTTCCTTAATTATTAGTGCATTTCAACAATTTTTTATACATAAAGTCACAAAATGAATTTTTTAATTGACCATTCATATCCTTTGCCCACCTTTCTATTGATATGTTTGTTAAAGTGTTTTTGAAAGGTAAATCTAGTTAGAACATGATACATAGATTGAGACATGTGTGTTGCCTGAATGTAACTGAGGGGAGATAAGATTTCAGAATCATAAATCTTCATTTCATTTGAATTGCAATAAAACTGTGGCTTCTTTTATTTAGCCCAGAGTGATATTGTGGTCAAAAGAACAATATACCAAAGTAATTTCAATTTTTAAACCCAAGCCCTTTACTCCTATTTCTCAAGCACTGTGAAGGAAAATGCATACATAGGGTGACTAATAAGGTTTGTTAAAAATTCTCTTTTTCTTCTCCCATCCATGCTCTCACTTCAGTGCCTTTTGAGCCTATTTCTCTCTTCAAAGCTGCCTAAAAACTCCTCTTCTCCAATCCAAGCAACCTCTGTTCCTATCCCCTCCTTCTCTCCCTACTACTATTTATCATGTGTTATACAAATATAATTAGAAACAAAATTTCCTGGGGGGCCTGGGTGGCTCAGTCAGTTAAGCGTCCAACTCTTTTTTTTAAGATTTTATTTATTTATTTGAGAGAGAAAGAGAGAGTGATCAAGAGAGCACAAGCAGGGGGAGTGGCAGAGGGAGTGGCAGAGGGAGAGGGACAAGCAAGCTCCCCACTGGGCAGGGAGCCCAACCCAGGGCTCAATCCCAGGACCCTGGGATCATAACCTGAGCCAAAGGCAGATGCCTAACCAACTGAGCCACCCAGGTGCCTCTAAGAGTCAGACTTTGGCTCAGGTCATGATCTCAGGGTCGTGAGATCTAGCCCCAGGTCAGTCTCCATGCCGGGCATGGAACCTTCTTAAGATTTCTCTTTCCCAGGTGCCTGGGTGGCTCAGTTGGTTAAGCGACTGCCTTCGGCTCAGGTCATGATCCTGGAGTCCCGGGATCGAGTCCTGCATCGGGCTACCTGCTCAGCAGGGAGTCTGCTTCTCCTCTCCCGCTGCCCCCTCTTGTGCTCTTTCTCTCTCTCACTCTCTCTCTCAAATAAATAAATAAAATCTTTAAAAAAAAAAAAAGATTTCTCTTTCCCTCTCCCTCTGCCCCTCCCAACCTGTTTGCATGTGCTTGCACGCACATGTGCACGCGCGATCTCTCTCTCTCTCTGCCTCCTGCCACTTCAGATAACCTCTCCATAAAGGTAGAAGAGAAAGAAAATGGTTTTATTAATGAATAAGCATTAAACCAGAATGTGACACACATCACAGGAAATCCCCTAAGAGATTTCAAAGACAGAAAAAATATCTCACTCTTTTATATAGCCAGGCATATTCAGCCCATTGCATACATATTCTCAAATGGAATGATAACTAGTCCTCAAGTAAGATAACTTGAGAGCACCATGTGTCACACATAGTCCATCCTAGATTCACTTGGTAATTGGGGTGGCTATCCGTGTTTAATCCATGGATAATCACCTTCATCCAGGAGAGAAACAAACGTCTCTTATCTTTATGGCAGGACACAGTTTTGGAGTGCGGCACCCAGGCTCCTACCCGCCCACAGAGACTGGGATACAGGAACACTATTTTCCTTAATGATTACATTTCAAAGAAATTGCTCCCAGGTCCTTGGGGAAGACACTCCAGGGTTGTAATGCAGGCAAGAGGCTTATTTGGGTTTTAAAAAGGTTTATATACATCCCAAAAGCGCAATTACAAATTTTCTAAAGAAAATGCTCTGAAAGAAAAGAAATGGGGTGGGGGTGGGGGGGTGGTCAGCTATGTTCCTTTTTGCACCAGGGAAAATAAAATTGTTTGTTTGTTCTTTTTTATTTTGTATCTGTCCTAACATATGCAAATAGGTTTAACCTCTTCCAGCTTGGCAACACCAAACTTTTCTACTGAGGGCAGGAAAGTGTAGGCCAGAGTCCTCTATAGGGAGAGGGCAGAGCTGAGAGATGCCTCACTGTCCCTGAGGACATGTTCCGCAGGTGATTAAAACACATCTAGACCATGAGACGGAGGATAGGGTAATTGAGTGATGGGCAGTAAGAAGGGAACTTGATGAAATGAGCACTGGGTGTTAAATAAAAAAATTTTTTTAATAAAAATAAATAAAATAAAACACATCTAAACCAGCAATCAGGGTTCTCAAGTTCCAATCCTATTTCTGCAATTAATTTGCTGAGTGCTTTGAGTGCTCTAACTTCTACAGATCTGTTTCTTCATCAGAAAATTGAGAGAATATAATTCATTCCAACTATAAAATTCAATTTTTCATGAACTGCATGTACACAGAAAATAAATGGCAATGGACTCTTCAAACAGATGTCCTAGTAAAAGCTGTAACGGATAGATTTCCAGAAAATAGAAACATCACTTCAAATAATGGAGAGAAGTAGCTGAGAAGGTAGAGAAGCAGAAGGACCAGGATTCCTCACCCAGAATAACATGGAAGAATTCGCATCAAACCATCAACAGCCAGGAAGCAATGGACACAAGACTTTACCAGGGAAATGATTACCAAATCTCTGTGTACTGAGTTCTGCTAAGTTACATCTCTGACCTTCCAGCTATATCCTGATAAATCATCATCAATTCAATCATCTGGGCATATGATAATAATGATATCTAAATTATAAAACAATCTATTTATTTTTAAAGATTTTATTTTTAAGTAATCTCTATCCCCAGTGTGGAGCTTGAATTCACAACCTTGAGATTAAGAGTTGCATGCTCTACCAACTGAGCCAGCCAGGTGCCCCATAAAACAATTTTAAATGCGAAAACATATAATGCTCAGATCTTACAGATATGGGATGTTCTGCTCTTTATTCCCTAATTTGTCAATAAATCTAAATAATGTATATATTAAATAAATGTAAGTAGGTGTATCATTTATCTATTGTGCAAAAATGCTGCATAGCACACAACCACAGTGGCATTCAACAACAGACATTTATTTAACTCACAAGTCTGTGGATTTCTGCTAACCTGACGAAACTCATGCGTTGGGTGCATGGTCCACTAAGGATCAGCTAATGTAGGACTCTTCAGCTGGGAGGACTGGGAGAACACTGTTCTGCTCCAGGTGTCTCTCATCATCCAGCAGTCTAACCTAAGCTTACTCCTCAAGATGAAGCAAGAGTGGCAAGTGAAGGCTCCTTTCCAGCCTCTGCTTGGTCAGTTTGCCAAGTCTTAAGATGACCAACTGGTTTGCCTGGTCTATCCCACATGCAGGAAGCCCCCTCAGCTCCAGGGAAACAAGGGCAGTTAGTCACCCTACAACATCCCATTGGACAAAGCAAGTAACATGGCCCAGCCCAAAGTCAGAGTAGGAAGGCCCTACCAAGTTGCCCTACAGGGCAAAGAACATGGAGAAAGAAGTCATTAATGCAATCAATCTACCACACAAGGTTTTTAATTTCTTCCTACCTAAGTGTTCTATTCTTGGGTTTCCAATAAAACAACCCATGGGGATAGTCTCATGTCTCAGGTCTGTGATTCCACCTCAGTTCCTAGATAGGTCCTTGACAAACAGCTCCTCAAGGTTGACTTCTTAGCTGCCAAAGTTGTGACTTCTGAAGTGCAAAACCAGGGAAGTACAAATCTCTTAACACTAAAATGGTTTCCAGCCTAGGGAATTTAACCTACAGAGATACGATCTTTGACAATTTCTCCTCAACAACACAGATCAAATATGCCCTGGATTAACTTATTAATAATTTTCTCATTAAAAAGAGAACTGCTAGAACTCTACAGTATACTTCCAAACTGAAGAACTTTACATTTGACCTAATCTATAGAACTAATTAACAAAGGTATATATGAGACCTTCCATCCTCCAAAAAACCAAAACAAAACAAGGTTATTCCACTATTATGGTCAAAGCACATGAATTTTCACATGAACTATATAGCATTAAGCACATATTCCTTGTTAGTGTTAGAGCAAAAAGAACATTCCATTTTTAAAAAATTCAACTATAATATACATTTTTTTATCTACCTAGTGGCTATTTCATCAAATGGAAAGAAAACTGCTCAGCTCCATATTCAAACAATTTTTTTCTTTTCTATATTCTTACTAAAGTCTCTGTTTCCTAGAAGGATTTCATAGAAACTTTTGTAGGGAAGGTAATATCATTAGTCATCTAATTTGGGCTGGTATCTCATTTAATCCTCATAATAATTTCACACAATTTACTATTATCCATCTTTCACATTTTTTTTCTATTTCATTAACTTGAGACTGAGAAAATTGTAATTTTGCTCCCCAGGATTATTCTGATTCTGCCTTCAACTGTCCTTAAATATTTAATGGGTATGTCTCCAGGAAAGAAATTAATGTGTTCTCTGGAATAATTCTCAATGACTATGCTTCTCAAAGACAAGCAAGACCTACCCGAGATACCAGTTAGAGTTGATGAGGAAACTGTGCAAGCCCCTCCTCAGCTCAGGAAGTTCATCACCACATATTCCCTGGTCATCTCCCATCATCCTCAAGCTCCTACAGCAATAAAAACTAGCTCCTCATTAGTCTGTCAATTCATATAATATTGGCACTAAGTATATTGTTCACTTACCTAACCATCTCCGTATTCAATATTGACAGTATTTATTAAATTGCCTACCCATTGGAGTGCCTGGGTGGCTCAGTCAGTTAAGCATCTGTCTTTGGCTGGGGTCATGATCCCAGAGTCCTGGGATCAAGTCCCACATCGGGCTCCTTGCTCAGCAGGGAGCCTGTTTCTCCCTCTCTGGCTCCCCCTGCTTGTGCTCTCTCTCCCTCTCTCTCTCTCTGACAAATAAATAAAATCTTTTTTAAAAAATAAAATAAAATAAGTAAATTGCCTAACCATTTGTTCCAAAGAAAAAAGTAATATATTTGATCCGTTCTATAATAAAACATCAAAAAAATAGACAAATCTGTTTAATATAATAAAACTATAGAAACAGATATACATATTACCTTATATATTATATACATAAATATATTTTACATATTTTACTATATATAGTATATTATATATTTTACTATATTTTATTGCATTATATATAATTATGAATTATATTATTATTTTATTATATAATTATATGAAAATCATAACAAATCTGACACCTTAAATCAGTGGGAAAAGGATAGATAAGTTAATAAATGGTATTAGAAAACTAACCTTATGCAAAAGTAAATTCTAGAATGATTAAAGATTCCAATGTCAATATGAAAGACTAGCAGTACTAGGTGAAAATATAGGAAAATGTCTATAAATATCAGGGCAGGGAAGGAGTTTATAATATAAAATCATAACACAGAAACCATATGAAATAGGCAAGAAAAGCAACAATGCTGTTTCCAAAAAGGTTTTGTTTAAATAAATGTTACCAGCAATAAAGGAGGGCTCTGGATGTTTTACCAAATCATCCCCCTTGCCTCCAGTACATTGGCATAGCTCTCTAACTATGTGGTGACGAGGGGAAAGGTCAGGATAGATTCATGCATACATATGAGATTACTGATCATGTTCTAGGCACCAGGCCAGGCTCTAGGGATGTTGATACGATCCATTCTGTGATGGAAGAACAAAGAGTCTTGTGAATCAGATAGATTTCTGTTCATAATACAGCAGGCATGGTAGCAACAAGTTCCAGAGAGGCAGGGAGCCTCAGAAAGTACCGGGTTTTACCGCAGGGAGAAGGGTATGTATCGGTGATTCTGGAAGTGATGAGAGCAAGAACAATGATGTAAAAACAGATCTGCTTAGATTTTACCCCACTTGTGTGTGCTAGAGATATTCCTGTGATCCTAATAAATGACTTGTTTTCCCTTAACCTCAGCTGCCTCATTTATAAAGTAAAGGTCTCAAAATAAAAGTCTCAACCAAGCTAATCCCTAAGGTCACTTCTTGTTGCAGTATTAACCAGCCTATCAAGCAGCTTCAAAATCGTAAGACAGATATCTAGGCCACAGATCACATTATGACCTATGTATGTGTCATATGTATGTATGTATTCGAACTGCTTTAGATCTGCTCTGTAAGTTGTTCCTAAGATGAAATGTTTCTAGAACAGACTCTATCTCTCACCTTCCTGGGGTCTAGAAACTCATGGAAAAGTCTCATAAGGTTCCATGGATCTTTTATGCTGCGGCTTTTACATTCTTTTTTTTTTTTTTTTTAAGGTTTTATTTATTTTTTTGACAGAGACACAGCGAGAGAGGGAACACAAGCAGGGGGAGTGGGAGAGGGAGAAGCAGGCCTCCAGCAGAGCAGGGAGCCCGATGCAGGGCTTGATCGCAGGACCCTGGGATCATGACCTCAGCCGAAGGCAGACGCTTAGCGACTGAGCCACCCAGGCGCCCCTGCTTTTACATTCTTATAAGAGAATTGCCTTCTTGTATGAACTCCTTAAAAAATTTTCTTTTACAGTTAAGTATAAAATTTCTCAAAGACTCTTGGTTAAGGAAACTAGGCATTTGCTTTCTTAAGTGCATATGCGGTGTATAATGGAAAGAACATTCTCCTGAGAGGAAAGAGGGCTGGGTTCTTGCTTCAGCAAAGTTATACATCATTAGTATCTTACACGTAACAGACACCAAATGCTTGTGGAACTGAATTGGAAATGCTAAGCCATTACTGTGAAGGATTTTTGATGTTGTAACACTACCACCTAGTGGGAAATCTGATCAGAAAAAAAAAAATCAAGGTATTCCTAAGCGTTCTTTTGAACACCTTTGAATCAAATATCAAAAGTCTATTTATAAACAACAAACCAAACGTTAAGGCAAAATTTCTTGATCATTGGAGTCACAATATGAGAGTAGGTAATACATGAAAAAAGACATTTGTGGTCAAGTAACTTTGGATAATTCAGAGTAAAACAAAAATAAGCTTTTTTAAACGTGAGGCTTCTCAAAGCATTTAATATGCTAATTTGCATTTTGACTCTCTAAGAAAGAGGATATTCAATATATTCTTAATTTTGTGGTACACTTTATTCACCTTAGAACTTTTTTGGAGCCAGAATTGGACTTATGATTGGTGTGTATATTTAATTTAGCTATAGACTTTTCTCCAAAAGTTATTAAATCAATGGCGAAGACTTACAATTACAATTACACTTTTATTGAAGATAAAGATAGTAATATGCAGATTTCACAACCTTTATTTGAATATTGGTCTTTTTTTGGAGAATTTCATAGGAATATGTTTGACATAATATATTCCTATCATGGATCAAATTTAAAATGTTGATCTAGTAATATTGGAATGGTTATCATGATACATTGGTACATTGTACATTGACTTTGGCATGTTTACTATGCAAATCAGTTTCACCTTTGTGCTCTATTCCATGGCTTAAAGTCCAGCAATTAGAGCAGCTGGATAAAGTAAAATCTAGCTAAAAATACTAAATTTAGTAGGAACATGGAAATATGTTCTATAGAAGAGCAATGAGGATATAGGGATCTAACATAATTCTTTTTACCTCAAATTGAGTGCCAGGGCATGCCAGGGCACTGCAGGAAACTCACAGGGCTACTGAAAGATATTTTAAATTTTCAAGTGAAACATACCTTGACATCTGTCAGATACTGCATTACCGATTAGCCCAAAGTAGTTCACTTTCACCATTAACTCACTCTACATTCCTTTCATTGATGTCATACCTTTGTAAAGCTGACTTTTTTTACTGTGATTTTTTTAAGTGCTCTTTGAAAATCAATGAAAGGGTTGATTTTTGTTTTCTTTCTTTTTTCTTCTTTTTTTGCCTAGAGGTGTCATAAAAATTTCTGAGGCCCAAAGAGCACTATGAGTCAAGAAAGTGTGATAAGCTCTGAAGTAATACATTCAACAGTTAACAAATGTTTGAGAACTTATTAGATACCAGGCATTTTTTGGAGTGCTGGCAATAACAGCAATAAAACAAAACAAAGTCCCTACCGTTTAGAGAAGAAAGACACAGAATAATGAATACCCCTCTCCTGGTATGAAGAGCAATTCAGTGCTGCCCAATTCTGCTTTGATTTCATTAACCCTGTTTAAAAACCTTTGTTGGATTCCTATGACCTGTAAAAGAAAATTTAAAATCCTTTGTCTAGCTTTCAAGTTCCTCCACAATATTCCCAATAATTTAATGGCTATAATTTCTTCCCATGAGATTCCTTGGTATAGAGGTTGTTATGTACTACTTTACAGATGGTCCCCATGTGAATGGATCATCTTTCAAGATATACCTATTTGAGGGAAGGGATAGAATATCATTCAATTTTGTATTCCTTTCAGGACTAGCACAGTTCCTTATCTACAGAAATTACTCAATAAATAATTGTTGAATAACTGAAAGATACTAGATAATAACATTGTGCAGCAAAAAGACCGTTTCATTTCCCAGCCTCACTAGAGAATACTCATCTGCATAAATTTCTCGAAGATTAATACAAACTTCTCCACTCAATCAGTAGATATCCAAAACTGCATTCTTACATACCCACTCCTTCAGTTTAAGACTTCCTTTACAATGAGAATATAGCTGGGAAAGATAGCATGTGATCTTCTTAGCCTTTTTTGCCTTGCTAGAAATTAACTTCCTTAAATCTAATCTGAGATTAGATTTTAGTAAGTACTTGTGGGTTGGATAAGTAAATGACTGAATTAATAAATAGACAAATAAGAGTAAGGTTGATTATGCCAACCCGAAGATTATAGTTTACACTATGATGGTGAAATAGGAAAATCATTTTGCTGACTTGACAAATGAATAAATAGTGGAACAAAGATGTTGAGATTTGATCACGAGTTAAATCATACTAGGACTTGGGAGCCCAGGACTGAACCTAGTACTCCATTACTGATACGTCATCTAACAATCTTAATGTATGCCACATTTCAGGTTCAAACATGTAGCGTCAATTCAATCCTGCCACGTTTGAGACTCTGTCTGGAGTTACTCCACTTGAGCATCTCTAAAGTATTCCTAGTCAGGTTTACTTCAGGCAGTAGAAATGAACCATCACTATCCACTCTGACCCTGGGCCCATTTCCTGCATCACACCCATTTAATACTGACTCACCTTGCCTACTTCATCTCCGTATCCCCAGGCCCCAAAGTAGTGTCTTTGGGATATTCCTTCTTTAACATTTTATGTCAAAGTTAACATTTGTTGTAAACAAAGGGTCACTGTAATAAATTGGAAGAAAGATGAAGAGGTCAGACATAATTAAATCATTTAAGCATAAATAATTACTGAAAACATTTAAATAATTACTCAAAACATTCAAGTGACCAATTCGAGGGATGTCTTGGTTTGCCTGAGACTGAGGGTTTTCCCAGGATGCAGGATTTTCAGTGATAAAACCAGAAATGTCCCAGGCAAAGTGGGATGGTTGGTCACCTAAAATTGGTACACTAGCTTGAAGAGATCACATGAGAAATGTCATTAAGCAAATTTTCTGTTTGAGAAAGTTAGTTCATCTCTTTGGGCCTCACTTCACTTAATAGGGCTGATAAATGTGCCTATATTCTATGGTGGTTGTGAAGATTCAACAAACTGAAGTGCTTAGAAATTACTCAGTAAGTTCCAGTTCCTACCATTATTATCTTTGCTATCATTTTATGAGATACTCATAAATGTGTACTTCATGAAAATGTAATGAGACAACTACAACAAATTCTATGATTTTTTTGTTCTAAAAATACATACTCACCATAATTTTAACTATTCAAGTCTTAGCTGTCCATTACTTTCCACTGGACATGGACATATCTTTAAGAAAATCTCCTGATTGTGATTATTAAAGATAAAATAAAATCTAACCATTGAAAAATTAAGTACTCTGTGGCCTGTAGACTATTGTTTAATATAGACCCTTAACTAAGTCTCTACTGCCAGACTACAAATTTAAAGAATTAAAGGGCCCAATGATAGTCCATCTTAAGATTAAATGAATGGAAAAGCAATTACTCCCAGAAAGAGACTTTGAGGTAGAGGGGAAATAACTTACCTAGTACCAATTTGGAAACCATCATAAGGCCAACATCCTGCCAATGCCTGAGTCTAGAAAATGCCATTCGTTTTTGATGATTCCTACACAGGGATTCTGAGCATAGATAGCATGACAGATCATGTTTATGTATTGGTTGATTACTATCAATCCCTAGAATATAAAATATAAGTCAGGGGCCCTGTCTATCTTATTCTCCATTGTGTTATTGTGTCTATAATCATTCCTACCCCATAGTAAGTACTCAATGAAAGAAGATACCAATGTGGGGCGCCTGGGCGGCTCAGTCATTAAACGTCTGCCTTCAGCTCAGGTCATGATCCCAGGGTCCTGGGATCGAGTCCCACATCGGGCTCCCTGCTCAGCGGGAAGCCTGCTTCTCCCTCTCCCACTCCCCTTGCTTGTGTTCCCTCTCTGGCTGTCTTTCTCTCTGTCAAATAAATAAAACCTTTAAAAAAAAAAGATACCAATGTAAGCTTGGTTTAACACTAGATTTTTTTTCAAAGCCAAAACACATATTAAAAAGAACAATATCAGCCAAAAAAAAAGACATTGAATAAACTTTTATAACATCTCTACTACAGATGCCAGGTTTTAACATCAATTTCTCATTTTAATAAGACATTTTTTAAATAGTGCTTTAAATTCTCTAAAGGCAAGTTCAAAACAAGTAAAATTCAAGCATTTTCTTTTCAAAACAATTTTAACTTCAGAAGTATATATTTGACTTTATTCAACAGATGAGATCTTCCTCCTCAACATTGTCCCTCCATGCTTAATTGGGGATACTTTTCCAGTGTGTAGACATGGACACTAGCAGGAATTTGGATTTATATATCAATGGAATCATCTTATACTACTGTTCTGTAATTTTTTTCTTTATGCTTATAATGATATATATCATGAACATTCTTCACTTTCAGTACATGTTGATCTTTCTTATTTTTGCCAAGCATTTTCTGAATAAGGAAAATGACAGATCTTGGACAGATCATGACATTGTTGATGAAAATTTGAGAACTCCGTTTGCAACTACCCAACCTCTCGTGCCCAACCCTCTACAAAAAGGAAAAGGTATACCTCTCTAGAGATAATAAATATCAATTTTGATAGAATCTCCCATTCTTTCTCAAAGCAGCCATTTGAGACCTTATATTAGTTTAATAGGGCTACCATAGCAATTACCACAAACTGTGTGGCTTAAACAATAGAAATTTATTTCCACACAGTTCTGAAGTCTAGAAATTCAAGATCAGGGTATTAGCAGGGTTGTTTCTTCTGACACCTCTTTCCCTGGCTTGCAGATGGACATCCTTTCCCTATAACTTCACATCATCTTTCCTCTGTGCATGTCCATGTCCTAAGCTCCTCTTCTTTTTTTAAGTCTTTTTTTTATTATTATTATTTTAGAGGGGCTGAGGGAGAGAGAAAGAGAGAAAGAGAGAAGCAGAGGGAGAATCCCAAGCAGCCTCCATGCTCTCAGCAGAGTCCAGTGAGGCCCAATCCCACGACCCTGAAATCATGACCTGAGCAGAAATCAAGAATCAGATGTCTAACCGACTGAGCTACTCCGGTGACCCCTCATCTCCTCTTCTTATAAGGATACCAGTCACATTGGATTAGGATCCACCTTAATGACCTCATTTTACCATTTTAAAGATCCTGTATTCAGGGGCCCCTGGGTGGCTCAGTCGGTTAAGTGTCTGCCTTCGGCTCAGGTCATGATCCCGGGGTCCTGGGATCGAGTCCCGCGTCGGGCTCCCTGCTCAGCAGGTAGTCTGCTTGTCCCTCTTCCTCTGCACCACCCCGCATGCTCTGTTGCACTCACTATCTCTCTCAAATAAATAGAATCTTAAAAAAAAAAAAGATCCTATATTCAAATACAATCACATCTAAGGAACTGGAGGTTAAGACTTTAATACATGAATTTGGGGGGACACAGTTCAGCCTGTAACAGACCTTTGTTTAAGAGTATATTCATGTTTCCATAACATATACATTCAAACATTAATTTTAGCAATAGAAACTATGAGACTACAGTATTTTATCAAAATTCTAAATTAAGTAGTATGTACAAGGAAACGACAACTTTGACTAGAGATTCCAGTTATTGGCAGGAATAGAGATGGTTTTGCTACTTATTTTACCACTTTTTTTCATTTGGATTTGCTGCTCAGCTATGCTTTTATTTATCAGGATGCTTACTGGAAAACTTATCTTTCATGTGAAATCATCGTCAGAAAATAATGGCATCAATGGCAGCCAGTTGCAGTTGGGAGACATGATTGTCTAGCTTACTGCACTTGGTAAAAATGAAGTATTTAAAATGCTTAATACAGGGGCGCCTGGGTGGCTCAGTTGGTTAAGCGACTGCCTTCGGCTCAGGTCATGATCCTGGAGTCCCTGGATCGAGTCCCGCATCGGGCTCCCTGCTCGGCAGGGAGCCTGCTTCTGCCTCTGACCCTCCCCCTCTCATGTGCTCTCTCTCTCTCATTCTCTCTGTCTCAAATAAATAAAATCTTAAAAAAAAAAAAAAATGCTTAATACAATCCTATCATTCTGTCATCCAGGTATTTCCATTTCCCAGTGAGACCTAAGCCTCAATTTCATCTTAAATTTATGCAGTATCTATTACCAATGCCATTTGATATGGTACAACCTTTTCACAAAGTACCTGCTGGGGAGTAATTTCTTCTTGCATAATTTCTACGTTGATTTCCAAGACACCAATGGCCTGAATAAAAAGGTGCATATTAATCTCCTGCTTACTTGAATTATTTTATTCAGGAATTATTTTCATGTATTAACCTTGGTGTGAACAATTTTCAGCACCTAACCCACAAAAAGCAATTACAGAGTCAGAGCTCACAGGCAGGTTTGAGCTGGCAGGAACCTCACTCATTTAAGGTAACAATGGGGTCATTGGCCCTCTTGTTTCAACCTTTACATTTGCACTCAAAGAAAAAGTAGAGGTCCTCTACTTATCTAGCTTAGAAATAGATAGACTCTCACCTTTGATAAGGGAGCTACAATGCTCTAGTCTATGGTTATTGTTTTTTAATTTTCTGTATGTATGTGTGACAAACAAAACTGAGGCTTAGAGTACAGAATATACTGGAAGAAAAAGTCCTGAGAAAATTTCTTTTTGATATCAGTAGTGGTAGTCTGCACAGAGAAAGATTTTATTTCTTAATTTATTTTAGAGAGAGAGAGAGCACAAGAGACGGGAGGGGTAATTGGGGAGGGAGAGGGACAAGCAGACTTCACATGAGCAACCCTGAGATCATGACCTGAGCCGAAATCAAGAGTTGGACACTTAACCAACTGAGCCACCCAGGCACCCCACCATCTGTCTTTTATCACATTGATTCAAGACTTCCAGTCCTTGAACCTAGGATAGTAGAGTAAAAAAGATTTTTCCTCCCCTTCAACATCCAGACATACCTATATACATTCAGACACATACACACGCAAACACCACTCAAGTAGAGACAAATATATATAAGCAGACATAGACATACAAACACGGGGGAACATACCCAGATTTACACAAAGATACATATATACAGTAAAATCCTTACAAACAGACTTACCAAATTTTTTAAATCTATACAAAATGGCTACACATTATATTCTCTCTTAGAGATGCATAACTTGCTTTAAGGGATTTTATATAAAGAAACTAGATTAAATTTGCTTTCCAAAGCACTTTCCAAAATTATTTGAACAGAACTTTCTCACACTGCTATAAGCATCTTAAGGAACTGTCTTCTGTAGGACACTGGCTTGGGAAATACTGAGCAGATCATCTGATGAAATAGGTACATCAGATTATTTTAGCCTAGGGAGTATCCATATCACTTGGAGAGATTTTTCAAAATTCAGAATCTCAGAATCCATCCCAGATGTATTAAATTGAATCTATGCTCTAATCCATTATGTGTTCATCTCAGCACTAAAGTTTCAGAAAACAATGCACTTTTCTCATTTCCAATTTCTTAGCTGGCATCTCACTATTAATCCCACATACATACAAAACTCTCTGGAATTTCTTTCACGTGATGCCCAGCTATCTGGTTCTGAGCTCAGATGTCACCATCCCTCTGAATCCCTTACCAGCCTGTACAGTTGGTTAATCTGATTCCTCTTTCCCATGTTGTGGTGTCACTACCTTGTAATTTTTCTTCTAGCCCTACGCCTGCTATCCTTCATCATAATTATTTGTTTACATGTTTCTTTTATCAGACTGCTGTTCTTTACAGATAAGCACCGAAAGTCATTTTTGAACATTAACAAAATACTCAATAATTTTGTTGTTGTTGGCTTGGTTTGTTTAAATTAAAGTGAATTGAAATCTACTCATTTTATTCTATTTTGATGTAGTTCTGAGTTCTCAGTTATTCACACATAACATCCACATATATTGAATCCTTTATGTAGTACATACCCCACTTAACATATATATGTCTCATAGTCATCAGCATGTGTTAGGGACACATTGTTACTGGCCCAGCCTACACAATTGTGTCAAAATGTGTACAGAGATATGACCCCAAAGATAATGTTGAGTAAGATGTCCACAGTAAGTAAGCATTCAGAACACTAGTGTTAGTATTAGAATCAGATCTGAGACTCCCAGCTCACTGACCTGCCAATGGCTACCCCATCCTGAGATATGTTAGCCATTAGAGAGTTAAGAAGAGTCCAGGTACCAAAAAGGCAACACCAAAGGTTAAAATAATAATAATACAATAATATAAAAAGACTACAATAATAATAATAATAATAATAGTAATAACTATCACTTATCAACTGCTTACTACTTGGTTGAATGCTCTACATATATTAATCTCTCATTAATCCCATAACCATAAGGTTATCTCATAACCTTATGAGATAGTTACTAGTGTCAGGGAAGAAGAATTCCCTTTGCCATTCAAAGGTCCTTCAAGCTGGAAGAAGAATTGGCATTAGACAGAGTTACTAGAGGAAATCAAATTTAATAGTATATGTATGGGGAATCCACACAAACATGGAAATTCCAAAGACAGTCAGGCAACATGATGCTTATAGAGCTAAGGATGGGGGAGGGGTCTGAGGATACAAAGGGGAGAGGGTGAAAGGAGATGTTTGGGAAACAAAGGTTGCCCTATTACATAGATGAGTTTCTCAAGTAAAGAGGAATCTCTGTTAATAGTTCTCTTCCTGATACAATCAGGTAGTTGAGGGGGAGGTAAAGAACTTTTCCTGAATCTGCTGGGTATTCATTGCTTTTAACTCAAAATAATGTTGATGCTGGGGTGCCTGTGTGACCCAGTCAGTTAAGCATCCAACTCTTGATTTCAGCTGAGGTCATGATCTCAGGGTCCTGGGATCGAGCCCTGCATCAGGCTTCGTACTCTGCATGGAGTCTGCTTAAGATTCTCTCTCTCTCTCTCCTTCTGTTCCTCCCCCTGCTCACAAATAAAATCTTTAAAAATAATAATAATAATGTTCATGCCAAAGTGGCCCATCTTGGGGTGGCCTGACTTGGCCCCTACATTAGCTTCTTCTTTTGACAGATGAGAAAATCAAAGCTTAAAGAATGTTATGGACCGAATGTTTTCATTCCTCAAATTTCATATGTTGAAGCCCTAACCTCCAATGTGAAGGTATTTGGAGGTAGGGCCTTTGGAAGGTGATTAAGTTCGGGTGAATTTGCAAGAGTGGGGCCCACATGATGGGATTACTATCCCTGTAAGGAGATTCCTTAAAATACATTTCATCCTGATCTTTATCCTCCTGGTCTCTGACTTTCCTTACCCCTATCACATATGCTACATTTGACAATGAGCACCATCCTTTATGCAACATTTAATAAGTATTTATTCTGATCTTCCATTCCAGAAATTGACTGGATTTGGGGGGCGTTATCTATATCTCCTTACTCTCAGCCCCCAATAATTATTCTTCCTCCAGATGTACTATTTTACACTTTCCTTAGCGAACAACCTCCCTGAATTGATTCAGCTTTAGAACTTTCTCCCACCTAGCTACACTGCCCTCATGGTCAGGGCTTCTATCAGACCTTCTACTAGGATGCTTTCAGATACAAGTATGAATAACAAGAACAAAACTGATTAATGGAGGCTTAAACCAAAAAGATATAACTCACAGTCAACAAAAAGTCTAGGTGTAAGCAGATCCAAGCAGTTTAATGACTTAGAGTTATTAGCGTTCCAGGTTAGAATCTCTGAGATTTTCTTGGCTTTTATGGTAAGGTCACAAGATGGCTAGTACTGTTTGTTAGTACTTCCTCCCACTGGTATGCTGAGCAAGATAGACCCTAATAACTTCCCACCAAGTAGTCTCTCTGTTACCAAGGAAGAACATGTTTCTCACATATTTTCAGATGGTTTCCCTTACAGTCCTTTGTCTTAACTAGAACTAAGCCCATCTTCCCACTAGCGAAGAAGAATGAGATTAATGAGATTGGCTTAGTGAGTTATGGTTCACCTCTTGTACCGATGGGTGGGCCTCACTTCCCTGAGCTCATTGCTGCCTGTCCAATACCTCAACAAAAGCAAGGTTCAATTAGCAGGAAGGAAGAGAGGCAACAATTGTTGGGGAGATGAACAGCTGCATTGGCCACAAAGCCACCCAAGCCTCCGGGAGCAGGAACCAGCAGCAGGGCAGCCAGAATCATATCCATCACTTTATATCCATCACTTCATCCCTCTGGGTACTCAGTAATATTCTGAGTGGATGAAAGGCTTAGGAATGACTTGAAGAGGATAGCAAAAAACAAGAAAGATATTTCACTGCCTGTATATGGGGGGGTGGGGTGGCAAGAGGTATTAGGGTTGGATACAAGAAACATGAGTCACACTGATTTCTGAAAGACTGAATTTTTAAAAATTGAACATATACAAAAGTATATAACAATACTTATAGCTTTAAAAAGTCACATATGAGTATAGAGTAGTATATGATGTGATGATTATTTTTAGGAAGAACTTCCAAAGAAAATGAATTTTCTAAGTCCAAAGGAAGGAAAAAACAAATAAGGAAATGAGTGAGAAGAGCACCCAGGGAAGAGACTGAACCAGAAATGCCAGTAAAGACTGTGTTTTTACCCCTTTTTATTTTTTTTCCTTAATGTCATTATTTTCCTCTCCTAGCAACCTCTTGTCATTCTCTGCCAAACTTCTTTTATAAAGAGTCCCCCACACTGCTCCACTCCTCACCTCCTAGTAATTGTTCAACTCTGGGCAATTTAGTTTTTACCATCATCACTGTGGTATGCAAGAATAGAAAAGAAACACTCTCATTACCTGGTCTAAACCCATCTCTCCTCCTCCTACTCATATACCCCAAGACATGGAGACTTCTGCCAGTGATAAGATGCACAGAAGAGCCTTCTTCTGGATGAAAGTAGGTACTGGAAGAAATTCTGAGTTTTCCTTTAAAAAATGTAGAGGATCCTTAGTATATCCCATGCTGTCAGTAACGTTCTTCATCCCCAGTGCCAGTTTTACTTACCAAAATTCACCCATTAGCCTTGTTAAATGGAAGTAATTAGGAAAGAATATTAGCTCAAGATTCTTAAAGGAAAACCATCATAAAGATAGAAGAATACAGGACACAAGCCCAAGACCAAAAGAAATGTGGAGTATTAGATAGCACTCCAAGAGATTGAGTAAATCCCTCAAATTCTTGGGTCTCAGTCTTCCCACATTTAAAACTGGAAGGGAAAAGGAGTTAAATAGATCTCTATAGGATTTTTCAGCCCAAAGGCTTATAATTGTATCAAAGTTCTATCTCAAAAAATCATCAATAACCCTTTTAACTGTTACATCTAGTATTCTTTGATCTTTTTTTAATTTTGTTTTGCCTCTGCAGCACTTGGCACTCTTGACCACATTTTCTTCTTTCTTTTGATGTAAATGAAAGGTTGTGATTTCCTTAAGAACAAGGAACAATTAAGAGCACTGCATATGGTTGGGTAGGATGGTTATTGCCCAACCCATTACATCCAAAGAGCATTATTCCAATCAAAGACATCAGAGCTATGCATCTTGTCAAAAAATACCTCTGTATTATGACAATTTTTCTTTAAAGATAACCTTTTCTAATTCATGCAAAGGGTCTCATAGGCTGGCAGGACACTGGCAGCAATGCCTGTGTTGATGGAACAGAATGAGTTCAGTCTTAGCCCAGCTATTAGGACTTGAAACTTTACTGTCATCTTTGACTACTTCTTTTCCTCAACAAATAGCTAGCATATATTCAATTAACTTTTTTTTGAGCATTCACTCTTTTTAAATTTAAAAAAAAAAATTGTAGTTCACACAAGCCAACCCTATTAAGTCTACCCTCCTCTCCATTTCTCCAGCCACGGTATTTGTCTGTCTCCCTGCCTTTGGTCTCATCCTCCATGGATATGTCTTCCATACCACTACCAGTTTTATCTCCCCAAGACACAGACCTGATCATGTCTTTTATTTTCTTGACAATATCCACTTATTGATGAAGAAAAAGAAGAGTCATTCATGTTCTGGCCCCGCTCTACTCTTCCAGCTTTATTTCATGCTTAGTGGGTCCTTAATATATCCTAATCGGGGGGAAAAAAGTATGGAATGAATTGGGAAAAGGACAATTATTATTGACTACAATGTAAGTGTTTATGCTATGTCTGTGGCCTAAACAGACACAGTTTTGCTCAATCCATTTTAACATCCAATTGGGTAAAATAAGTGAAAACTCAATCCTCTCAATTGGAGCCTTTAGATAATTTCACTGAGATTTATAAAGTTCCCAGTATTTCAATCCAGGGACATGCTCTGTTTAAGGCAAAGCAACCTATTCTTCCTCATTTTGGAATTGTTTATTACTGAGAGGCTAAAGAAAACTACTCATCAATCTCTCCCTATTATTCACCTACGAATGGCAAATGTAGAGGATGCCTCATCACTTAGTAATTCACAGATTTTAGAACATTTAGCTCAAGGGGCACCTGGGTGGCTCAGTCGTTAAGCGTCTGCCTTCGGCTCAGGTCATGGTCCCAGGGTCCTGGGATCGAGCCCCACATCGGGCTCCCTGCTCTGTGGGAGGCCTGCTTCTCCCTCTCCCACTCCCTCTGCTTGTGTTCCCTCTCTCCCTGTCTCTCTCTGTCAAATAAATAAATAAAATCTTAAAAAAAAAAAAAAAGAACATTTAGCTCAAAAATAGGTGATAACTCATACAAGTTCTCTCCCTGTTTGTTATTTCTGATCATTAAATTGTCTGTGGCAACAAATCCATGACCCACCATATCAGCTGACAGTTGTTTTGTTTTCACATAAATTTTCCCTCTGCCAATTGTCTAAATATATCAGCTTTCTACTTATGACTTAAAATGAGTAAGCGTCAAGGAGCTAAACTGAGGACCAGTTTTTGCTCCTACTTAGAAGGTAGCTAAATCTAGAATTTGAAAATGCAACATATTTCCTTTTATTTTCACAATTTAAAAGCATAGGCTAGACATAATGAAGAGAAAATAAGAAAAATGACATCTGAGAGCACAGGAAGAAAAGTAAAGAGCACTTTCCTGTGACTGGTGACTTTGTTGTGCAGTTCTGACCTCAGCATGGGTGACCTGAGAATAGTGGCCAATCTAATTGCACACAGATGGTCTTCAACCACAGCAGTTGGCTTCACATTCAAAAAGATGGTCCCTGGGACCAAGGGTAATCCTATTTTTTCTATTTTTCTTTCTTTGCAATTAAGTGTTCTTCTTCTACCAGTCTGTTAAAGCACCACAGTCCAAGTAACTAAATACACTTCTCTTGTCCACATGCCAATTAATTGCCCAACTTCCTCTTCTTTTGTTCGTAATTTGGGTGTGTCTCATTCTGCTTAGCAAATGCATTTCTTTAAACTGTGTATATCAAATTTTTATAAATCCAGTCATAGTATAAATATACTGGTGAGGCCACTGTTTAAAGAAAATCTTTGATGAATGCTACTATTTGGTAAAAATCCTGAGAGCCACCTCTTAATTTCTCTACTATAAAATCTGATTTCGGGGCGCCTGGGTGGCTCAGTTGGTTGAGCGACTGCCTTCGGCTCAGGTCATGATCCTGGAGTCCCTGGATCGAGTCCCACATCGGGCTCCCTGCTCACCGAGGAGCCTGCTTCTCCCTCTAACCCTACCCCCTCTCATGTACTCTCTCTCTCTCTCATTCTCTCTCTCTCTTAAATAAATAAATAAAATCTTTAAAATAAATAAATAAATAAAAAATAAAATCTGATTTCCACTTAATTGAGTTGCATAAAGTGGGATAGATCAATAAACATTTTTGGTCTTTAGAGTAAGAAAGCTTTCCAAATCTACTTTTGCTTTGTTGTTTTTAATCAAGACATTTTGAATGTTGTTATCCTTTGGATACCTAAGTGTCAGCTCACCACTGATGTTTACGAAAGGAGCTTTGACCTTCATCTTAGTCTCATGAGTTTACTTGGCATGCACCCAAAGTATTCTCACTTTAGTCAAGTTTATAGTGGTTCCTCGTTTCATGAGTCACATTGTTTTAAGACATTCTGTTTTTGTTTTTGTTTTAAGATTTTATTTATTTTTGTGAGAGAGAGAGAGAGGACAGGAGCAGAGTGGGAGGGGCAGAGGCAGAATAAGACTCCCTGCTGAGCAGGGAGCCTAACGCAACACATAGGACTTGATCCCAGGACCTTGAGATCATGACCTGAGCTGAAAGCAAACACCCAACTGACTGGGCCACCCAGGCGCCCCGAGTCACATTGTTTTAAATATGCTGATAGTTTCATCAGCATTATCATAGCTTCTGCATGTAGAGTTTAGTTTAGGCTTTTTTTCACTTCACTGAAACCACCTAATTCTAGAAACAACTAAACAATGGTGTATGTATTGGATAGCACTCAAAGGATCACATGTCAGGGTCAGATTTTGTTTGTGGTTTTTTCATTCTTTCAGCATTTCTGGTGAATGAGGTATGCAGAAACTAAAGAACACATTCTCTAACTGGTAAGGTGGGGGAGGGAGTAAGAAAACAACACCTTGTTTAAGTTAATCCTCTTAAATATCAAAGTCCCAAATAAAAAGGGAGATACACTATAACAACCACTTGATGTCACTGCTGTAGCTTATCTCCAGCTTCGGAGGAGACTAGAAGTTGGCTCCTTTGTAAGTCACCAGAAAAGAAAAATGATGGCTTAGTCGTTAGGTGTCTGCCTTCGGCTCAGGTCATGATCCCAGGGTCCTGGGATCCAGGCCCCACATCGGGCTCCCTGCTCAGTGGGAGGTGGGCTTCTCCCTCTCCCGCTCCCCCTGCTTGTGTCCCCTCTCTTGCTGTGTCTCTCTCTGTCAAATAAATAAATAAAATCTTTAAAAAAAAGAAAAGTCAAATGGACTTTTGATCTTTCTTCATGGACATTTTTTAAAAGCTAATGATTATTTCAGTTTTAAATGGGGTTATTCCACCATGCTTTTTTTTTCTTGCTCTGCAGAGAAAAGGGATCTCTGTGTAGGGACTGAGCAAATATTACTGGACAAAGACAAATATTTCATTCCCATGTCTACTGTTCTCAAATTAGCCATGTATCAAAATTCATCTGGGGATCTTTTTAAAAACACAGGTCACTGGGCTCTACCCAAGAATTATAGGATCAGAAACTCTGGAGTGAAGCATAGGCAATTTACATTTTTATAAGTCTCTCAAAGTGATCTGAGTATCAGCAAGGTTTGGAAATCTCTGTTCCACTTTGTGCTACACTTCTGATTTATAACATTAGGGAATGTAAGCTGACCTGGTTTTTTATGTAACTAAATAATTTTACATTTTCACAATCTAATATGTCACTTAGAACAAACTTTTGGGATGCACCCTATCCCTCATTCAAAACTTTCTCTCATCTCTTTACCTTGATATTGCCTCTTTATTTTTCTCTCTTCCTTAAGTATTACACAGTATACATTCTTGTAATTGCAATAATTATATATTTTGCTTTATTTACATCTATTTTTCAACTGAAGGCAAGCTGAGCTATCTTCCTTTGCTGTTTAGTCCTCCCTTTTATGACAAGCATTAAACTAGTTCCAGCATTATTCCTAGTAATAAAAACAAACTCCCTCACTGAATTTACACATTGTTATATGTCAAATGTATTTTTTAGAAAAATAACTCCCTTTCCTAGCCAATATATGCCTAATCCCATATAAGACATTTCACACACGTTTGTACATTCTCTCATAAAAGCCTATATGACCAGTACCATTAACGGATCTTTACAAATGAGGAAATTGAAGCCAGAATTTTGCCTCCTCCACCCACACACCCCAAACTTAAAGTCAGAAATTCTAATGTAAATACCTTCTTTGGTTTTTGCTCTTTTTTTTTTTTTAAGATTTTATTTATTTATGTGAAAGAGTGAGAGAGAGAGAGAGCACAAGCAGGGGGCATGGCAGAGGGAGAGGGAGAAGCAGGCTCCCCTCCGAGCGGGGAGCACCATGTGGGGCTCAATCCCAGGACCTTGAGATCATGACCTGAGCCAAAGGCAGACACTTAACCATCTGAGCTACCCAGGCACCCTGGTTTTTGCTCTCTTGTAGATGCTGTTTTATCTCATCAGAAATATGTTTACTATACTACTGACCAATGTATTAAGTACACAGTGTGCCAACTTCAAGGAAAATTAGACTACAAGTTAAATATAAGAGCACTGCATAATGACATAATATGCAATCTTCTTGATGAGTCATATCATTTCTAGTTACTAGGAAAGAGGAGTCGATGGCAAACCCCAGAACTGTGAGTCAACTGCTGTGTGACAATCCAGCACATTTAGGACATTTCCTAAAATTTTGCAGAGTGAGGGACAGAAAAACCCACACCTTGGACAAAGAATACAGTTAGTGGCCCTGCTGTTAGCTGATAAATTGATGATTGTGATGCCTTCTTGTGTTCTTTCCACAAGTCAGTGCCTTTCAGCTCTTCTGTAGAACATGTCAACAATCTCAAGTTTTTTTGTTTGCTTTTGGACTTCAAAGGAGATTTGTGACTGAAAACAGATCATTTATGTAAGAAATACTGATTCAATTTTAGCATACTGCCTAATTCTGCCTTTTTCCTGACATAACAACTAGGAAGAATATCAAAGCAAAAATTGCATTGCTAAGTCTGTGAATAGCCAAAACAATGATTATACTAGCACCAGATACTTGAAACACCGCCAACAGAAAGAAAACAGATATCATTCATTTTGCTAACTTGACTAAAATTGAAAAAGAAATTCTGAATCTATGCTAGATACCAGATCACCCAGATGTGATTTTTTTTAATTAAAGTGAAAGTCACATAACAAAATTAACTGATTTAAAGTGAATAATTCAGTGGCATAAATTACATTCACAATATTGTACAAGCACCACTTCTAACTAAATTTCAAAGCCTTTTTTTTTTTTTTTAGTCTCAATATTTTTATCACTCCAAAGGGAAACCCGGTACTCATTAAGAAGATACTCTTCTAGGGGCGCCTGGGTGGCTCAGTTGGTTAAGCAACTGCCTTCGGCTCAGGTCATGATCCTGGAGTCCAGGGATCGAGTCCCACGTCAGTCTCCCTGCTCAGCAGGGAGTCTGCTTCTCCCTCTGACCCTCCTCCCTCTCATCTCTCTGTCTCTCATTCTCTCTCTCGCAAATAAATAAAATCTTAAAAAAAAAAAAAAAAAAAAGAAGATACTCTTCTTACCCATCTCCTAGCTCCTGGCAACCGCCAATCTGCTTTCTGTCTCTATGGATTTACATATTCCAGATATTTCATACAAATGGAATCATACAATATATGACATTTTGTGCCTGGCTCCTTTCAGTGAATGTAATGGTTTCAAGGTCCATCCAGGTTGTAGCATATATCAGTACTTCATTCCTCTTTATGGCTGAATAACATTTTATTATATGTATACAACATGATTTGTTTATCATTCACCTGTTGATGGCCATTTGGATTATTTCCATCTTTGGCTAATTTGAATAGTGCTGCTATGAACATGTATGTACATGTATTTGTTTGAATAACAGGGTTTTCTTTTTCTTTCTTTCTTTTTTTTTTTTTTTTTTGAAGTGTAGTTGACACACAATGTTACATTAGTTTCAGGTGTACAACATAGTGATTCAACTTCTCTATACATTATGCTATGCTCATAACAAGTGTAGCTACCACCTGTCACTATACAACACTATTATAATGACATTGACTATATTCCCCATGCTGTATGTTTAGTCCCCATGACTTATTCACTCCATTGAGCAGCAGTTTTCTTTTTGGTATACCTAAAAGTGGAATTGCTGGATTGCATGGTAATTTTATGTTTAACTTTTTGAGGAACAACCATGATACTATTTGTAGCACATCTCTTCTCCTGCCAACAGCTTTCATTTAGATAGAAACCTATAGAAGTAGGTGGGACAATGTCAATTAAAGCAGCAGTTCTCAACCTTTTTGGCCTCCATAACTCTTTACACTCTCAAACATTTTTAAAGAACCCAAAGTGCTTTTGATTGTGCTGGCCATGTCTATCACTATTTATTGTATTAGAAATTAAAACTGAGAAATTTTTTAAATTATATATTATGTATAATTATATATTAGCATAAATGGAACCATTATATATTAGCATAAATGGCATATTTCTAGGAAAAATAGCTGTATTTTCCAAAATGAAAAAATTTAGTGACAAGAGTGAAATTTTCATAAATTTGAAACTAATGTAAGACAGCTAGATTCTCTGGGTCCTTGGCTGGCTCAGTCAGTAGAGTATGCAACTCTTGATCTCAGGGTTGTGAGTTCAGGCTGCATGCTGGGTGTAGAGATTACTTTAATAAAAAGCAATAATAATAATAATACAGCTGGATTCTAATATCTGCTTCTACAGTCAATCTGTTGTGATAAGTTGTTTTATTGAAGTGTAGGAAAAAAATCAGCCTCACACAGATATGTAGTTGGAAAAGGATGGAGTGGTTTAGTAGCCTTTCGGGATATTTATGAACATTTTATTTGATACTACATGAAAAGTTAAATGGTAGAATCTTAAAGGTTAGTTGTGATGTGGAATCTGAAATTACATTAATGAATTTTTCTTACTGTCCACACTAAAATCCATTTGTCTATTTAGCACTCTGACTAGCTCTTTCATCCATGCATGCTTGTAACAGAAATGTTGGTTCACTGAGTTATGTATCTCTTCTAAATGTTGATACATCTTATTATACTATAACAAAAAAACATATTTGTTAATATCACCATCAATCTCAGAAAAATATGGAAAGCTTTTTTTTCTTTTATTTTATTATGTTATGTTAATCACGGTACATTACATCATTAGTTTTTGATGTAGAGTTCCATGACTCATTGTTTGCATATAATACCCAGTGCTCCATTCAGGACGTGCCCTCTTTAATACTCATCACCAGGCTAATACATCCCCCCACCCCCATCCCCTCTAGAACTCTCAGTTTGTTTCTCAGAGTCCATAGTCTCTCATGGTTCGTCTCCCCCTCCGATTTCCCCCCCTTCACTTTTCCCTTCCTGCTATCTTCTTCTTTTTTTTTAACATATAATGTATTATTTGTTTCAGGGGTACAGGTCTGTGATTCAACAGTCTTACACAATTCACAGCGCTCACCATCGCACATACCCTCCCCAATGTCTATCACCCAGCCACCCCATCCCTTCCACCCCCCCCACCACTCCAGCATTTTAAGGTCACAATGGTGACACATTTTTCCAAAGTCCTCATTTTTACTGAAAAGTTTGAATCTTGTCGTTTGCAGCAAATACTTGTAGTTGGTGTCTTTGAATTGATAGGCTTCATTTATTTTCAAGAAAATACCTGCCGAATACCCAAATCTACAGTCATATTTTGTTAGTCCTTCTTACAAGGGAAAAATGCTATCTCCTAAAAAATGGGATTTGCTTCACTCACAACTCAAACAGATGCACAAATGTTTTTCCTCATGATAATCCTCAGACTTCTGTACACAGCACCAGTCCTTTATGTGTACCTCCAATTCGTCATACAGAACTTTCTTTTTTTTTTTTAAGTCAACTCTACACCCAAGCTGGGGCTTGAACTCATGACCCTGAGATCAAGAGTCACATGCTCTACCTACTGAGCCAGCTGGGCACTCCAGCACACATGATTTCTAAGAGACATGTATTCAAGGATCAAGGGCAAATGTGAACATAGCAGAAAAGGCAGAGAGTTTCACTAATATTATGAAAATAGTGTTACTTTGCAGAACTCTAAAAGGGTCCGGGGCAGGGGGGGCGCCTGGGTGGCTCTGTCATCTGCCTTCCGCTCAGGTCATGATCCCAGGGTCCTGGGATTGAGTCCCACACCGGGCTCCCTGCTCAGCGGGGAGCCTGCTTCTCCCTCTCCCACTCCCCCTGCTTGTGTTCCCTCTCTCGCTGTCTCTCTCCCTCTGTCAAATAAATTTAAAAATCTTAAAAATAAAATAAAAAATAAAAAATAAATAAAAGGGTCTCGGGGATCCCTAAGGGTCTGTAGACTATGCTTTATTATTTTTTTTTTTAAAGATTTTATTTATTTATTTGAGACAAAGAGAATGAGAGGGAGGAGGGTCAGAGGGAGAAGCAGACTCCCTGCCGAACAGGGAGCCCGATGCGGGACTCGATCCTGGGACTCCAGGATCATGACCTGAGCCAAAGGCAGTCGCTTAACCAACTGAGCCACCCAGGCGCCCCTGTAGACTATGCTTTAAAAACCACTACTCTAAATGTATAAGCTGACCAGCAAAAAGTTACAGGAATAGCTTTTTAAAGGCAGGACTGGAAATTTGGAATTCTCAAGCAAATCAGTTCGCAAAAGTGTCCCAAGAGTTGTGTTGAGAGCCAAAGGAGAAAAGAAAAGAAGCAGTCTTAACCTTCTAACCAGCCAAACTTTTTAGGGGCCTTTTGAAAACTGCTAAACATCCCTCCTACAGAACAAATTTTTCTGCTACCATTCCTGCCTCTGCGTCTGGCTAAGAAAACACACGCTCTAGAGCCCGGAGTCACCTAGGACCCCATGACCCCTGCACTGCAGCTGGAGACTCTTAGTTTACCAACTCATCTCCACTTTTCTTTTCCCTCTCAGGATCTCAGATTCATACCTCAGAGCACCTTCACTCCCCAAAACTTTCCATGACTCTTCACTGACTTCTGCAGTTTTCTCCTAGGGTCCCCAGATACACTTTTCTTTTAAAAAAAATATATTTGTACATCATTAAAGTTTGAGATGTGATGTTGTATAAGGTACAAAATCTGCTCCTAACATTAAGGCTTCTGTGATTCGCACCTCACCTAAATTTCTCCTTTTATGGCCCACTAATCCTTTTTATCTGTGGTTTCCAAGCCCGGCTGTTGATCAGAATCTCCTTGAAAGCCTTTTTCAGCTTACAGATTCTGATTTAATTGGTCTGAGCCTGAGCCCAGGAATCTGTATAATTTTTTAAGTTTCCTCTTTGATGCTATTTTTTTTTTAGATTAGATTTTTATTATTTATTTACTTAAGAGTGAGGGAGAGAGTGAGTGAGAGAGAGAGAAGGGGCAGGGGGAGGGGTAGAGAGAGAGGGAGAAACAGACTCCCCACTGAGCAGGGAGCCCGACCTGGGGCTCTATCCCAAGAGTCTGGGATCATGAACCAAGCCAGAGGCAGATGCTTACCTGCTTAACACACTGAGCCACCCAGGTGCCCCTCCTCTTTGATTCTAATGTTCAGCTGGTTTGGAAACACTAGCCAGAATTACTCTAGTCAGACTAGTTTCCTTATCAGCCTTCCAACAATCTCACTTTTCTATCTCCACTCTTCTGCTGCCCACCTTCTTAAAACCCTCTACCACTTTCCACCTAATTAAATCCTACCTACCCTCAAGATCCAGCTCAATAAATACCCTACCACAATCTCTATACTTATTGTGCCAAATGGAAAGCAATCTCTTATGCCTGGGACTTCAGGAATACTGTTTATCTTTCCAATTTATTTGGCAGATCATCCTGTACCACCTCCTGTATTGTTGCTTTGAATAATTTTTGACATGCTATTGTTATTTAACTTTTGACTTATTTTTGTTTTATCTCCCTGTCTATGATGGAAGGGCCTCTAGGGCAAGAATGTGCCTTATTCTTTTTGCATACCAAGTTCCTAGCTACTATCTTGCATATTGCTAGTTTTAAAACAATCTGTTACTTTGATGGCATGTATCTAAAAATTCTAAAATATGCAAGATAATATTTAACATTCACATAGTGCTTTACGGTTTATAAAGAATTTTTCTGTTATTTCATTTGTCATATTAACCCTACATCTTCAAGCCAAAAACTAGGGCTTAGAGAAGTCTAGTAACCTGACCAAGGTTAAATGTATTAAATGGCAGATAGAGAAAATAATTCAGGTTTATCTAATTCCAGAGGCTAACCTCTTAACCATTATGCTGTAGTTCTTTATTCGTTGTGCATTTACTATTAATTTTTCATCTACTAATTTTTATTTTCAGTACCCCAGATATGCAAGCAAACATAAAACAAGCAAGTTTATTCTGAACACTAGGCAGAGCTCTTTAAAAATGTCATCTCATTTAATTCTCAGGAGGCAAAACCAAATGATTCTAAGGAGTCTGGGGGTGGGTCATAGGAGAACCCATAAGAATAGATTAAGTCAGCCTTGTTAGGGAGAGGAAACATAAATTGGACCTTAAAAGACAGTGTAGACATAAACTGGGCAGTCACTGAAAATAGGAAATGAACACCAACAATTCAGGGTGTGAAAAGAATTTTAGCCTGCCTGCTTTAGAATGTTTGCTCTGGAGAGTTCCATACTGTGAGATAAAGTCAGCTTGGTAAAGTGAGACTGATGAGAAAGATCTTGAATGACAGGAAAATTAAGGCTGGCTTGATCCTTTATGCTACTGATTGCTGATGGGGTCACTTTCCCACTTAAGTACTTTCCTGATAATGTCTTTGAAATTTGGTTTGAGTCAATAATTGGCTTGTTATTCATGGCCTCAAAGCTTGATGTTTCTACTGAAATATACTGACGTTAAAATATCAGCAAGGCCATTCAAAATACAGAGCCAATCATTCTAAACCATTTTCATGGAAGCTGTTGCATAGTCATAACTTCAGAGGGACTTCCTTTCTTACCTTCTCTTCTGTATCACAGGACAATCACTAGGATTCCTAGTTGACTTCGGTTCTATGGCCAGAATATTTCTTCAAAAAGTTTCCTACTATTTGAGGTATAACACTTTAAGCTTAAAAGAAGCAGAATACCATCTTTCATTATAAAGCTTTTTTTTTCCATGAGAAAAAGATACAAAAAATTTGTCCTCACATTTAAACTGTATTAAAGGGGGTGCCTGGGTGGCTCAGTAGGCTAAATGTCTGCCTTCAGTTCAGGTCATGATCCCAGGGTACTGGGATCGAGCCCTGCATTGGGCTCCCTGCTCATCAGGGAGCCTGCTTCTCCCTCTCCTGCTGCCACTCCCCCTGCTTGTGTCCCCCCGCCCACCATCAAATAAATAAATAAAATCTTTAAAAATAAATAAACTGTATTAAAGAAGAGAGAGGAACTAAAATTAAAATGTATTTCTATTACGCATTCATTTAACAAATCCTGTAAGCTTACTATACATATAGATTCTCAGCACTACAGATGAATTGGTGAACAAAAAGTTTCTGCTTGCAGGAATCTTACATTCTAGTAGGGAAATAACACATATGAACATATATACCTCTATAAAGAAGACAACTATCAGGACAAGGTAAGTGGTTTGTAGAGAGTGGCAGAGTAGCTACTTCAAACTGCTTGGCCAGGGAAATTCTTTTTTTTTTTTTTTTTTTAAAGTAAGCTCTATACCAAATGTGAGGCTCAAACTCATGACCCCAAGATCAAGTGTAGCATGCTCCACCAACTGAGCCAGCCAGCTAGGGAAATTTTTTCTGAGGAGGAGATATTTAAACAGATCTGAATGACAGAAAGAAATCAACCTCATGATGATCTGGGGAAAGCCATCTTCTAGGAAGAGGAAAGAACGAAGGCACAGGTGTTATTTCATCAAGATATGAGAAAGGATATTTATCATCACCACCTAAGTCTTACCTGGACAATTTTTAAATTGAGGCTGCAGACCTAATAAAAGAGAACAGAACATAATTGGTATGGTCTGAATGTTTGTGTTCCCTAATATGTGAAACCTAATATGTGAAACCTAAAGCCCAATGTAATGGTGTTAGGAGGTGGGGCCTTTGAGAGGTGGTTGGGTCATGAGGACAGAGCCTTCATGGATGGGAGTAGTGCTCTTATAAAAAGACCCCAGAAAGATCTCTTCTCCATCTGCCATGTGAGGACACAGCAAAACGATGCCTTCTGTGATCCAGGAAGTGGGTTCTCACCAGACACCTAATCTGCTGGTGTCTTGATCTTGGATTTCCAGCCCCCAGAACTGTGAGAAATAAATGTTTGTTGCCATTAAGCCACACTTTCTTTTTAAAGATTTTTTTATTTATTCACATGAGAAAGAGAGAGAGTGAGCGAGAGTACAGGCAGGGAAGAGGGTTAGAGGGACAGAGAGAAGCAGAGCCGTCGGGTTCCCTGCTCAGCAGGGAGGTGGGGGCAGGGGCTTGATCCCAGGATCCCACTTAACAGACTGAGCCACCCAGGTGCCCCTTAAGCCACACTTTTTATGGTATTTTGTATAGCGGCTTATACTAAGATGATAATGGAATATAAATGTAAAATAATGGGGTTGGAATAACAATTGTCTATTCTTTCTCATTCATATTCTTTCTTGGCAATTGCTGTTCTTTTGTACTACAGCAACTATATTCCAAGTGAATAGCAAACATTTCTTCTTACTATTGGAAAGGTATTATGTATTTTTCTCTTACCATTATAAGTAGGAATGACACAATACAGTGACTCTATACTATTAATCACTTTTAAGATTCAATTATGTATTTTTAAAGTTATTAATGCGTGTACTCTGAATAAAATCCAAGATGATGATCATTCAAGCACCAGTGACATCACCAAGATGGTGAACACACTGGAACTCCATCCACTTTTGAACCAGTGAAGGACCAGCAGGGACTGCTTCCCACATCTGGTGAAACATGTTTAGATTAACTGCACTTGATTTCTAAAGATAGCCAAGTTTTCTCTGAATAGTGTTTAAACTCCACTGATGTAACAGGCAGAGAGCTACATGGATCCTCTCATCATAGGTAAATCAAGATTGATTTCCTTTGGCTTTGCTACTCCAGCCCTCAAAAGATAATAACAATCCTGCTAAGCTCTGAGAAGAATACCAATTCTTGGTAATGATAAATAATAACAGCAGCTACCATTTATTGAGCACTAAGTGTTTTGGATGGTTTGCGAAGATGTCCACCACATCTCCTCCTATCCCTGCATGCACGTCCCTTGTAATACAACTTTGTAGTCTCTCCCTTAAGAGGTGGCATCTCTTCCCCCTCCTTCTTGAATCTGGGCTGGTTTTGTAACTTGCTTTAGCCAAAATAATGTGGTCAAAACAACACTAAGCAAGTGCCAGAGGCTAGGCCTAAAAAGGCCTATTACTTCTGCTCTTGTTCTCATAGAATGCGACTCAAGACTACCCTGGAAAGAAGCCTAACTAGCCTCCTAGAAGATGGGAGGCCATATGGAAAGAGGTTCAACCATCCTAGCTGTTCCCAGACTCAGAAGTATGGCTGTCTTAGACTATCTAGCTCCAGCCAAGCCACCAGCTGACCTCAGCCATGAGTGAACCCAGGCTAAACCCATAGAACTCTCAAGTCAACCACCAGATCATGAGAAAGAAATTATTGGGGTTTTTTGTTTTTTGTTTTGTTTTTTTTAAAAGATTTTATTTATTTGACAGAGAGAGACACAGCAAGAGAGGGAACACAAGCAGGGGGAGTGGGAGAGGGAGAAGCAGGCTTCACGCAGAGCAGGGAGCCCGATGCGGGGCTCGATCCCAGGACCCTGGGATCATGACCTGAGCCGAAGACAGATGCCCAACGACTGAGCCACCCAGGCACCCCAAGAAAGAAATCATTGTTGTTTTAAACTCCAAAATGGGGAAGCCTGGGTGGCTCAATCTGTCAAATAAATACACAAAATCTTTAAATAAATAAATACTCCAAAATGTTGGATTTGCAATTGTGGATAACTGAACTAAGTGTGGACTAGGAGATCTAAGGGTGTTATATTTTTTTATTTTTTTTTAAGATTTTATTTATTTGACAGAGAGAGAGACAGTGAGAGAGAGAACACAAGCAGGGGGAGTGGGAGAGGGAGAAGTAGGCTTTCTGCTGAGCAGGGAGCCTGAAGCAGGGTTTGATCCAGGGCCCTGGGATTAAGTGTTTTATATTTAGTAAGTGTTTTATATTTAGTATCTAAATGAATCTTCTTAACAACCTTGAGAAGCCAATACTATTAATGACAGGACATTCCAAATAAAGAACTTGAAACTCAGTGAATTTAAGTAACTTGCCTAAGATCACACAGTAAAGCAACAAATCAAATCCAGTACTGTCTGGCCTCAAGCACACATTACATCCCTCTACCATTCTATGAGGATGTTTAAAATATCATTCTACGATGATGTTTACAAAAGGAAAAAAGTAGGGGGATATGCGGCTTTTAAAATCCAAGCCAGATTATTATTATTTTTTTATACAGAATGTAATACTTCTGTTTATAGAATTTCAAGGAAATTATATATATGGGAAAAGGACACAAATTAAAAATAAAGATAATTTATTTGTGAATGAAAATAAACTTGTATCAATTAACATCTTATATTCAAATAATTTCCAAACAATCCAAAAAGTGTATATAATGCAGTAATTTTTTTTTTAAATTTAAACAATTCATGACATTGTTAGATCCATGTGGTGTTAGATGCTCTACCAAGTAATAGAAAATCATTTTTTCTGAATTTCTCTGATAACTTCATAAGGTTAAAAATCACTAAACATTGTTCCCGTCAATCCCATTTACAATTGCACCCAAAACCATAAGATACCTAGGAAAAAATCTAACCAAAGAGGCAAAGAACCTGTACTCAGAAAACTATAGAATACTCATGAAAGAAATTGAGGAAGACACAAAGAAATGGAAAAATGTTCTATGCTCATGGATTGGAAGAATAAACATTGTCAAAATGTCTATGCTACTTAGAGAAATCTACACTACACTCAATGAATCCCTATCAAAATACCATCATCTTTTTTCACAGAACTGGAACAAATAATCCTAAAATTTGTATGGAACCAGAAAAGAACTCGAATAGCCAGAGGAATGTTGAAAAAGAAAACCAAAGCTGGTGGCATCACAATTCTGGACTTTAAGCTCTATTACAAAGCTGTAATCATCAAGACAGTATGGTACTGGCACAAAAACAGACACATAGATCAGTGGAACAGAATAGAGAACCCAGAAATGGACCCTCAACTCTAGGGTCAACTAATCTTTGACAAAGCTGGCCAATGGAGAAAAGACAGTCCCTTCAACAAATGGTGTTGGGAAAATTGGACAGCCACATGCAGAAGAATGAAACTGGACCATTTCCTTACACCACACACAAAAATAAACTCAAAATGGATGAAAGACCTAACTAAATGTGAGACAGGAATCCATCAAAATTCTTGAGGAGAACACAGGCAGCAACCTTTTCAACCTCAGCCCCAGCAACTTCTTGCTCTACATGTCACCAAAGGCAAGGGAAACAAAAGCAAAAATGAATTATTAGGACTTCATCAAGATAAAAAACTTTTGCACAGCAAAGGACACAGTCAACAATACCAAAAGACAACCAACAGAATGGGAGAAGATATTTGTAAATGACATATCAGATAAAGGGCTAGTATCCAAAATCTATAACAAACTTATCAAACTTAACACCCAAAGAACAAATAATCCAATCAAGAAATGGGCAGAAAACATGAACAGACATTTCTGCAAAGAAGACCTTCAAATGGCTGACACATGAAAAAGTGCTCCAGATCACTTGGCATCAGGGAAATACAAATCAAAACCACAATGAGATACCACCTCATACCAGTCAGAATGGCTAAAATTAACAAGTCAGAAAACGACAGATGTTGGCGAGGATGCAGAGAAAGGGGAACCCTCCTACACTGTTGGTGGGAATGCAAGCTGGTGCAGCCACTCTGGAAAACACTATGGAGGTTCCTCAAAAAGTTGAAAATAGAGCTACCCTATGACCCAGCAATTGCACTACCGGGTATTTACCCCAAAGATACAAATGTAGTGATCTGAAGGGGCATGTGCACCCCAATGTTTATAGCAGCAATGTCCACAATAGCTAAAGTATGGAAAGAGCCCAGATGTCCATCGACAGATGAATGGATAAAGAAGATGTGGTGTATATATACAATGGAATATTACGCAGCCATGAAAAGAATGAAATCTTGCCATTCGCAAAAACGTGGATGGAACTAGAGGGTATGATGCTAAGCGAAGTAAGTCCAGTATAGAAAGACAATTATCATATGATCTCACTGATATGAAGAATTTAAGAAACAAGGCAGAGGATCATATGGGAAGAGAGGAAAAAATGAAACAAGATAAAACCAGAGAGGAAGACAAACCATAAGAGACTCTTAATCTTAGGAAACAAACTGAGGGTTGCTGGAGGCGCTGGGGTGGGGGGTGGGAGGGATGAGGTGGCTGGATTTTGGACATTGGGGTGGGCATGTGCTGTGGTGAACGCTGTGTGTTATGTAAGACTGATGAATCACAGACCTGTACCCTTGAAACAAATAATACATTTTAAGTTAATTAATTGAATTTAAATTAAAAAAAAAAACCAAAACAGCAACAACAAAAAACCATTGTTCCCTCCTAGGCATTCAAATCACATTGAGATTTTGTTTCAGGTCAAGCCACCTCCTTCAGGTTCCTTTTGCCCAGCTGCACCTGGGCCCACTCAGAGGCAAATTAATTAATCAAAATGCTTGTAGGTGAGAGGTTATACTCAATAAGCTATTTATTGAGCACTTGCATGTATCTCATTAGAAGTGAGGAACATGGTCTCTTATGAAACCAAGAATGTACAGTGGAAATCCACCAAGTTGTTCCCTCCCTTCAGCCTCTCTGGCTGTCAGATTGAAGTGCTGACAGCCATTAATGTAGCAGCTGCAGTCATCCCCCCAGAATGTACTGGGTTTATACATGCCATTGAGCCATGATTAAAGGAACTGTCTCTCTCTCTCTCTTTTTTTTTTTTTTAACTAAACTCTATATCCAATGTGGGGCTTGAGCTCACAATCCTCAGATCAAGAGTCTCATGCTTACTGACTGAGCCAGCCAGTCGCCCCTAAAGGAACTGTCTTGAAAGCCTCAGTAACTATGAACAAATCGCTCATTGCCAGCCCTCATGATTGCCCACCTGGTTTCCACCTCCCACATCACATTTGGAGTCTTTTAAAAAGAATAATTTTCAGACCTACATACTGACAATGTATCCAAAACAGCAGACAAGATGAACATCTGTATTAAAGATAAACACCTTAAACCTCACTGCCATTGAAAGTCCCCATCACAGAGTGATGTTCAGCACGTACACATTTAGAGCTTCCTTTTCCTCTCCTGATTCAGTTTCATTGTATGTGGCTAATGATAAAACTGTTACCCATTGCCTTGGCAACATACCCATTTGCTAAAAGGAGAAATAAAACCTGAGGTTTATTTTAAATTTTCTATCTGCCAGGTCTCTTACACTAATTTAGGAAATATTTTTTAAAAACAATAGATATTGGGGCACCTGAGTGGCTCAGTCCATTGAGCGGCTGACTTTGGCTCAGGTCATGATCCTTGGGTCCTGACTCAGGCTCTGCACTCAACAGGGAGTTTGCTTCTCCCTCTGCCCCTGCCCTTGTGCTCTCTCTCAAATAAATAAATAGAATCTTTAAAAATAAATAAATAAAATAGATATTAATAGCCCACAATAGTAACAAGAAAATGTTTCATGAGAGAAGACACTCATGAAAATGTATTAAAGTTTATTTTCTTAACTGTGTATCAAAGAGTTTTGATGCCATTAATATTTTAATGAAGAACATTAAAGAACATTTCTGCTCAAAAATTTATACTATAGTGTTCTAGTAACTTCCTGAATTTTGTGCATGTTGGAATTTCCCATACTGGAATTTATAAATAGTAAAGAAAATAAAGGTTACTCTGAGGAAACCCTAACTGTAGATTTGAAAACAATAAAAGATTAGTGCTTTAAGGCTATAATGTATAAATCAGATAAAAATGCAAATTTAAAACTCAAGAATTTTTTGAATCCTTATTGCAGATTTCCAACAGAAGTAACCTAATAATTTGTTATTTACAATCCAGTTAAACATTTCTGTGGTTTTACTTTTTTCCTCTTTGATTAGTTTCTGTTGATAAATGAAAAACAAAAGAAATGGAAGCATTTCAAAACTGAACCAAAATACTAAAAAGTAGCAGATTGCAGAACAGCCAAATACCACAAAAGTATTCACAGCATTTTATTTCCATGTCACAATTTGTTGGCCAAAAGCTGCCTTTAGCATTTAATCTGAGGGCTTGCTCACAATTTAGGAAGTCAGCTGGGCAGCATTCCCAGGAAATGCAAAGAGCATGACAGGACTTGCACTCTGTTGGAGTAGAATCACATCTATTCTGTGTTTTGGGGGCACAATACCAGAGCCTGCATACTTCCTCACCCTGTAGTTAACTATTGCTGTTGCAATAGGATTCTCACGCCCAAAGAGATCCTTTTAATGAGTTTATATGTTTATCTTATTTTCAAAGAAGTTGTTCTACTGAACCACTGAATTACGAAAGTATTCAAAAATTATTTCAGTTTAGTTTGTTTTTTATTTACAGGGAATATTACACAGCTAATTGGTAGAATACCTAGAATATATAATAATATCTAAGTGACTTTTTAAAAATTTTTTTAAATTTTTATTGATTTGACAGAGAGAGACAGCGAGAGAGGGAACACAAGCAGGGGGAGTGGGAGAGGGAGAAGCAGGCTTCCCGCGGAGTAGGGAGCCCGATGTAGGGCTCGATCCCAGGACCCTGGGACCATGACCTGAGCCAAAAGCAGACGCTTAACGACTGAGCCACCCTGGCGCCCCCTTATTGAGTATGCTTATGAACCACTTATTTAATCCTCACAGCAGCACTTTACGGTAGGTACTTTTATTGCTCTCATTTTACAGGTAAGAGAATCAAGGCTCAAAAAATGTAAAGAAACTTGCCTAAGGCCACACTATTCACAAAGGGCAAGGTCAAATCTGAACCCAGAACTGCCACCCTCACGAAGTGTATGAGGCTTTTAACCACCTTCCTCCTGACAAATCACCTACCTATCCTATAACAAGATTTCTACATGCTCAATATTGGTACCTACCTAAGAGGATATTCAATTACAACATCAACTTAAAGAGTAAAAAACCGACTTGAGAGGAAAAAGGTAAACGAAGTTTGGCTCAGTCAAATAAATTGAAAAAAATTCCTCTCCAGTCCGCTGGTTAGGGGTCTAGATAAAGGCAGATCTGACCTTGTCTGTTAGGGCTCTCCAGGCACGAAAGCGAGGATACCTCAGCCTGCCCCATGGGGGCTGGTACTGAAATGTCTTTCAATGCAGCACTAGCAGGGCTGCAAGAAGAGGCCATGAGTAGGGAGAGGGGGAGAGAAAAAAGGGGAGTACAGGAACTGAGTCTGATGTTGGAAGTCTCTATCATCACTTCCCCTTCAGTTCACTGATCTTTTCAATAGAATCTCAGCATCAGGGTGAATGTTTATATCTGGCTATGTAATTGAACTCTTCACAAGGTATAATCTACTTCAGGACTAGTCCTGCTGTGAGGAATTAAGATCCGCCATCCACATGACTTCGTTTAAGCATTACATTCTGCAAGGCTTTAGACTTGTGGCCAGCTGAGAAAAGCTGGCTGAACTATCACCACTCTGTCTAGGCTTTGGGCCCCTGGATTTCCTCTTCACTCCCTGGAAGCACGTGTATCTGTGCATGAAGTGTGTGTGTAAGGATAGAGGTGTATGCACAGGAGAAGGGGGAAGCTGTGTTCTCCAGCCACTCCAGACCTGAACAAATGGAGTTTTGCAGTAACTGATTTGAGGGAAAGTAAACATACAAACCCAAGCAATTAAAGGGAAGATGATCTTACTTAATACCAGGGATAGAAGTTTTTCTTTCTGCCTCTCAAGTCCAAAGAGGAAAATCAGGACAAGTGACTTGTAAACTTTAGGGTCAAGGACCCTTTCTGTTGAGCTTGGCTCTCAAGTTCTCAGTAGTCAACTGCGCGTGAAACATAATTAATAGCAAGATAAATATAAGTTGTGGAAGATGCAATTGAAAGTCAGAGCCACTTCCATGGGCCCCCTACAAAAAGCCTATCATAAACAAGACTTAATCAACATTAACAGGGCTATTAAACAGTGTCACCTATTAAAAGCATGCTCTTCTCTAGAGCCTCTTACTGGAGTTTCTCTGTGTGGGTGTGTTCGTAAGGGAGTGGGTGAGCAAGAGCATACGGGGTACAATTTGTGTATTTACAAGAAAAAACAGAAGATCTGAATGAGGAAGAACATATGTTTCTGGGACTGCATCTGTGCAAAAAGTACATAGCCCCTGAAGTTGTACAAAAAAAAAAAAAAACCTTTTAAAAAAGTTTTATTTCACACACATCTTCTTGGCACATTTCCCTCCTACTGTCCTTTCTGCCTGACCTTTCTCACCCTCAGGTCCAGGAAAACCATGAAATGTTGAACAGTCTGACAGAGGCTGCCTAACCGGATAAACCGCTCACTCGGGGATCCCACAAGCAAATCTTAGCCCAGGATCAGGAGTGACTCTCCAGGGCGCACCTGCCTAGAGGGCGGCTGCTTCTGCAATTAAGCGGAAATCACATCCTCTGCCAAGGCTGCGCGGACGCGGATCACTGCAACCCGAGCCGGGCGCGGCCCCCGCCGGCGGTATCCGAGGTGACTCGCTGGGTTTGCGCGGCCCCGGGCAGACCGCGCCTCTCAGCGGTCTTCCCCGCGGGACGTAACTCGCCAGGTGTCTGCGCGCGGCCGGCCCCGCCCCCGCTCCCGGGCCGAGTGCGCGTGCCTGGCCGGAGACGCGCCCCCTGCCCGGGGAAGGTGGGGGGTGGGGGGAAAGCTGGGCCTCTGCTCCCGAGGCCGCGCTCCCCGCCCGGCTCTGGCCTCAAACCAGGCGTGGGGGCGGGGCCGGAGGCGGGGCCGGGACGGCGGGGCGGGGCTGGCGCCAGTGCCGCGGGCTCTGCTGCAGTTTCGTCCGCAGGTCTCGCGGCAGCCGAGCGCCTTCGTCGCCCCCTCCGGCCCCATGGCAGCCCTCGGCTCCCCTGCTGAGTGCGGCTACATCCGGACAGTCCTGGGCCAGCAGATCCTGGGGCAGCTGGACAGTTCCAGCCTGGCTCTGCCCTCCGAGGCCAAGCTGAAGCTGGCGGGGAGCAGCAACCGCAGCGGCCAGGCGGCCAAGAGCCTGCGGATTCAGGAGCAGGTGCAGCAGACCCTGGCCCGGAAGAGCCGCAGCTTGGTGGGCAACGGTGAGTGGAGCCCAGCCGCCCGCACCGCCCGCATCGCCCGCATCCCACCCCTTATGCCTTCCCCTCCCTCATTCTCAGCGCCCTGTTGCTTCGACTCGCTGCTTCCTGAGGGTGCGGGACCTGGTGTTCTGCCCACCTGTTGCTCGCGGGCCCTTTGTACGACCCGCCGCGCCTCCAGACTCAGACCGACTTACTTGGGGAAAGCACTCTCCTAAAATAACCTCTTTCTCAGCTTCTTCGTATATGCATCTACATATATTAAATGCACATATATATATCTGTGTGAAAGAATTCAATTTTCACCCCTTCCTTAACACCCTCCCCACCACCCCCACCACCAATATCGTGGACCTTAATCTGGAGGCTCTGGGAGTCTATAAACACTTTGAGATTCTATGCAGAAAATTGGTATGATCATTTTTTCTGGAGGAAAATGCTCCCAGCTTTTATTAGATTTAAGTCTATGACCTTTCCATACATTTTTTGAAAGAGAAAACCTGAAAGTACTGGCCCTCCCTTTTACAACCTGTAAATTGCGATTGAGGTGCTTCGCCCAGGTATTTCGGGGCGCTGCACCCTGTGTACGGAGCGAATGGTTGATCGAGGAAGTGAAAATATTTGAGTAGGAGGTTTTGGGCCAGGGAACAACCACACCAGCCCGCGGAGGAGGTGGAGGAAGGGGACTTTGGCCCGACCCTCAGCAGCCTCGCCCACCTTGCTAAGGCGAGCGGACCTCCTCTTGGGCATAGCCCTGGTCTCCAAAAAAATTAAACTTGGAAGTGAAAGGGGATCAAAAAACGACAATAACACTATATTAGTAATTGATAGGGGAGGTGGAAGGGAAGGTGGCAAACCAGCTGTGAAAATTAGAGAACGTGCTGTATCATTTTCTCCCCTGCTAAAAGTCAGATAATCAGAGCCACACAGTAACTCTTTTATTAGTTATTTATTTTCTTTATTATAAAAGCATTGTAGGCTTATTACAGAAAAGAGAAGAGGAAACTAATTGAACGATTAAGTTGGGATATCCGTTTGTTTCCTGCATTGTTGAACTGTTTCTTCAGGACATAACTTGGGCAATGGCAAATGTAGAACCCATTAGGAAAAAAGAAAAATGCTTGCAGACCAGAACAAAGATTTAAAACAGCAGATCCTGGGAGGCTATATTGTTTTCAGTTTGTGTGAAAGAATCCTAAAGGATCAGGCAGTCAATATTTATATACTTGAAAGGTAAAGAGAAGATATTTAATGATTGTAGTTAATGCAGTTCCCTACTGTGTGCCAGGAATTGAACTATGTGGTTTGCATTCATTGTATTGTTATATTTAAAAACAAAACAAAACAAAACTTTTGTCCTAGGTGTTTTAATCCCCATTTTACAAATGAGGAAACTAAGGAGTTAAGTAACACTCAAATTCCCACCGACAGTAAGTAGCGGAATTGGTACTGAAACCACCAAGCCTGAATTTTTAAACCACTCATCAGTTATATTGTTAAGCTTTTTGGTTATTAATACACAATGGGATTTTTATTAGACCCTGGGGCCTCCCTGGTCTCCTCTCATTTTCCTCTAAATAAAATTGAGGTAGTTCTGAGAGTAGGGAGGTCCAGACAACACTGAACTGCCACTGTACATGGAGAAAAAGAACCTAAATTTACATTTGAGAGTGTGACAACTGAGGCCAATTTTTGATCAGTGGTGTCATTGCACCCTGTTTGTGCAGATCCAGTGTTAAGCTGAAACCAAACTAGGGTGTTCTGCTTGGGGGACACAGGAGATGCACCTTAAATGTTATTTCTTACCCTCTGAAAATGGCTAACCAGAAGAGCAATTAGACAGCCACTATTCAATAAATGGGGAAAATCAACAAAAGGAAAGGGAGCATTGCTGAGCATCTACTGTGTGCCTAACCCTGTTCTAAAATCTTCATATGTTTGCATTTCATTAAATCTTTAAAACAATTGCATAAGATGGATATGGAGCTCCATTTCACATATAAAGAATGCATCAGTCTTTCAACATTTATTGGTTTCTTTGCCCCAAACCCACACGTGATCTGTCCTCCTTACAACATAGTGAATTCATGTTGCTTGGTGAATTCAAGAACTATGAAATGATTCTGTTCTTCATGCAGGGCACTGTGCAGGTGCTGAATTAAAACAAAGACTGTGCTTGCTTTCAGGCAAGAAGTTTAAAGTCTGTAGAAGGAAACCTCCCTCTAAAAAAATGTGTTACCACATAAAAAATAGTAAGCAACCCAAAAAAAGAACAGCTAACACATTACGGAGTTTGGAAGTACGAGTTAGACTACTAGCTGAAGGGAGTTTTGAAAAGCTTCTTAGAGGAATTGGGATTTTAGATCTCAAAAATTCAGTAGCACTGGACAGGGGTCTGTGGTTGGAGGAAGAGCATTCTCGGGGAGAGCAGTAGGGGTATTCCATAGTTCACAGAATTGATGTGGTAGGAACAAATCATGTTGGGGTGCTTCTGCTCTAATGCTTAGGGCAACTACTTGAGTGGTTCTGCCTACTAAGAAACAAAGTGTTTGAAATATTTTGATTACAACAGCAGCTTCCCTGCAAGCTGAAATACGCTCAGCAGCCTCTCAGGCAGGCCGAGAGATAAGGCAGCTAACAACACCTACTTACTCTAAAGCCTCAGCTTTCTGAGACTTAAAAAGGAAATCGGCTTCAAAGGAATTTAACATTAACATGCCATGGAACAATTACCGAGGGTGGTTCGTGTATGTTAATTAAAGTTCTTTGAAAAGGCTTGGGGGCTTGTGATGGTTGTGAGTATTGTTTTTATTATTTCCCTATTACTATCATGTCTCTAAAGTTGAAACAGACAAGCAATTGTTACAATAGGGTTGGTCTGGAAAGAATCCTGTATCAACACAAGTCTGGGAAGAAAGGACCCCGGTGTTAACTGCTGTTAGTTCCAGAGCCCTGGAGAATTCTGAATTGTTGACATACCTGCAAGCTTGGGGCAGCAGATAATCTGCTGAAAACAGAGATGTGATAAATGAGGTTGATTTGTTGATAAATACCCTGCAAGGGTCTTGAATGCTTCAGTGTATAGGTGGGTGGTTTTCATTGTAAATCATTCTAACCTTTGTTGCTGTTTTAAACTGTGCTGAACAGTTTAAAGTTCACTGTAACTCTTGGAAGGTGCGTGTGTGAGGGGGGTGGGTTAGAGGGACAGGGGGTCAGAGGTGTGTAGCAGCATTGTGAAATGAGTGAGTGTATTGTAGGGAGTTTTAAAAAATCACTTTATAAACATCACAGAGAAGACGTTTAAGAACTGCAGGTATTAGCAAATGAAAAAATTTAAAGTGTCCACATCCTATTTATTACACTTACTTTGAAAGTACTACTGTACTTATTACACAGTTCCCCCAGGTGCTTGAATGGGAAGAAAGTCCTGTTTTAAATTGTTATAGGTAATACCTGTAAAACACAGTGAACAATATCCTAATAAAATTTGCAACTTCTTTGGATATCCACCAAAAAACTTGAAGCATGTCATTTACTTAGTTTCCCTGGCCGAGATGTTTTGATTATCTGTGATCAGAGGAAATTCTGGAGAAAGGACTGAAAACTGGTTAAGGAAACAAAAAAAGGTTATTATTAATAGGTGTTATTGGGGAGAGTGGGGGAGAGGGTGTTCAAATCCTGATGCATTATTTGTTTGCCAAAAAGGAATTCCAGGAATGAAGCAATTCTGGGAGCGAGGGGGCTGGTCCTTCAGAAAGTGGGAGGGATCAGGAGAGGGGAAAAAAAAAGAGTCCGATGGTGGGGTGGCAGAGACGTGCCCAGGCTGTTCCGAATGTGATATGTCAGTAGTGGAACCTGATTTAATGTACCTCTGTGTGTGCCTAGTATTGCCCAGGGGCTACTTTTGTCTGGTGTCTAGCAGATCGATTGCAGTGAGTACAGAAAAAGTGTGTGGGGGGTTTTAGTTTAGTTTTGTGGGTTTTTTTAAAAAAGATTTTATTTATTTATTTGCGAGAGAGAGAGCGTGAGCACGCACAAGCTGGGGGAGCAGCAGAGGGAAAGGGAGAAGCAGGCTCCCCGCTGAGCAGGGAGCCCCATCCATCCCAGGACCTTGGGATCATGACCTGAGCCTAAGGCAGACTTTTAACCAACTGAGCCACCCAGGCACCCCTTGTTTTGTTTTTTAGAAATTCTTCTGATGATAGTTAATAAAAGGAAATAGAATGTTAGCAAAATACGATTACAAAAACTATATTCCACACCCTTAGAAATAGTGAGAACACATTCTTTATGGATAAGGTCTTGAATGAGAGTGTGCTAGGGATCTTTCAGAATTAGTGGAACTATAACAATGTTTGATTTCGATTATAAAAATTCATTGCTCTGTGTGTCATAGATAAAATGCAGGACATTCCCTTCAAGAGAAGACTGTTATTAAGGTTTTTTAAAAACCTCCTTTAATGTTATCTATGCCCTGTGCTAGTAGTTCCAATGATGGAAACAGAGGGGAGTTCACTTGACTCAGATATTCGAGGTATTTGTTGCTCACATTGGCTCATTTTTCTAAAGTGCTGTTTTGGTTATCGGCTTTAAAACTTTTTTCTCATGTATTAAAATAAGGATATACGTATTTGCATTATTTTATCTTCAGATATAGTTAACATTGATTTTACAGTAAAACTGAGGTTCTGGCCTGATCAATAAAAGCTTTTATTTTTTCTTTTCTAAGAGAATAAGCATATTATTGGCAACCTATCTATGATAGTAATGAAATATAATAACAAATATGTTGCTAGAACCTCTGGAATTTATAAACCAAACTTGACTAGTGAGTCCCATAAAAGATCATTTGGTTCCATCTCAGGTGATATTCAAGAATTTAAAATTATACAATTCTGAGATAAATGCTGGACTCCAGCTATTTTGTGCATGTACAAAAATGTATGAAGACATAAATACCATATTTCTCCTGGGGAAGTAAACAGTAGAAGGCAGCATTGCAAGTGGGAATAGAAAAAATGAGGAGAAAATCTTTGCATTAGAGTGAACTATCCCGCTTGCCTGACTTTTTATGGTAGGAATAACAGAATTTCAGATCCTCTTACAATAGAAATATTTAAAAATCTATTTTATATCTTTTGTGTAATGCCATTAGTGGTGATTGGATATTGGACATAAAAATAGTTATGTTCTTTTTTTTTTTTTTAAAGATTTTATTCATTCATTTGACAGAGAGAGAGACACAGCGAGAGAGGGAACACAAGCAGGGGGAGTGGGGGAGGGAGAAGCAGGCCCCCCGCGGAGCAGGGAGCCCGATGCGGGGCTGATACCAGGACCCTCGGACCACGACCTGAGCCGAAGGCAGACGCCCAATGACTGAGCCACCCAGGCACCCCAAAAATAGTTATGTTCTTAAGTGCTTAAAATGAGGTAGGGAACCCAATATGTCGACTTAGATAGAAATGCATATTTTGAAGAAAAGAGCCTTGAGCATTTGAAAACGAAACTCGCTGTTACTATTAGAAGAATCCACATACTTATATTCTTGGAATAATCAGATTTAGGCTTAACACTGTTAATTGGTGAAAGCATCATGATCAAAGTACTGAAATCTCTTGATTTCTAGAAGAAAATGTTGCTCATTAGAAGCTTAATAAATTATTCCCACTAAATCTTAAATCTTAAACACATCCATAGGATGGGAGTAAGGAGGATCACATCATAATTACTGTATTGGGTTACCTTATGTCTTTGAAGGAGGAAAACAAATGGGAACTTTTCTTAACAGATAATAGGAACTTATTTTAGACCACCAAAATATTACAGGTAAATACTCAAGCCATACAGTAAGAGAATGACAATAAATATTTAGCATCCAGATGTAGAATCAACCTTGCTAAAAGGAACATAGCCTGTCTGCTCACTCAGGAAGAAAGAGTCTGCCTATGTTAGGGGGAAAGAAATTTTCTCTCCTCTCTATATTCCCAGAATGACAGACACAGTAGAAAATATTTGAGCACCTTCCATCCACACCAGGGCAAGAGCACACATGTGACTGCCTTCGTTATATTTTGGCTCCACTGTGGCGATCCACGGGATGGATGTGGGGCCTGAAGCACTAAGTGTAAACCGAATTTGTGTAACTAGGATATTTCAAATGGATAAAGAAATATGACTAATTAACAACTTGTCAAGTGCTGATGCAGGACTGTGCTAGAAGCAGCAGTAAAAGATGTGATTCTTTACGTCAGGATGTAAAAACTTACCTAGAAGATAAGACAGACTCTCCCTGGCCTCACTCCAACTCATTCCTCACCTCACTATTAGAGTCAACTTTCTAAAGTCTCACTGCATCATTTCTTGATTTAAATGCCTTCAGTTCCTTGCTGTTACCAACATAGTTATTCCACTCTGAGTAAAATTCTCATTCAGCATGGCATTCCAAGTTCTTCATGGTCTGATGCCTGCAACTTCTCAAACTTCATCTTATCACCCCTGCTCCCACGCCCCACCAAACAAACACGTGTGACTTATCTTACTTGGTGTTCCTATTCCTGCCACCCTCATTCCTCCCTTCTCCTGGCTTGGTTAACCTCTTACCCGCCCCCTCAAAACTCAGTAAAGTTGTGGTGTTGGATAGACACTATCTCAGAGGGTAGAGAGAGATCTTGAATGCAGTTAAAGATTTGATATTTGCAAGTCACAGAAGTTTCAGCAAGAGAGAAATGTGAAAAATGCAGGGGATTTCTGAAAGTGCATTTGGAAGATTTGGTGCAAGGAAGATTTTAAAGGAGAAGGGACAGCAGCTATGAATGAGTTGGGAGGGAAAAGATTAGCTCTGGCACATGAGAGGTGGTGGGGATATAATGACTTGAGACTCATTACAAAAACCTGTAGTGAGGTTTTTTTTTTTAAAGATTTTATTTATTTATTTGACAGAGACACAGCGAGAGAGGGAACACAAGCAGGGGGAATAGGAGAGGGAGAAGCAGGCTTCCTGCTGAACAGGGAGCCTGATGTGGGGCTCAATCCCAGGACCCTGGGATCATGACCTAAGCCAAAGGCAGACGCTTAACGACTGAGCCACCCAGGCGCCCCTGTAATGAGTTTTTAAAAGAAAAATAATTAAGTTTGTGAGTTCTGTAAATTCATCTTTTTGACCATTAGTTGCGCTATTGTGAGTATAACGTGGTATTTGTCATTGCAGTTCTAAAGTAATCATTATCAGGTATTTCCGCAAATGAACTGCAGGAATGCCAAAGTAAGGAGACAAGTGACAGGAATTAATAGATTTAGAACCTTCCAGCATGTATCAATGTAGGACTTCGTCAGTGAGCTTAAAATCACATATTCTATAATGACATAATCTGGCTACCGAAACGAAATGCATGCTGTACACCCGCAGTTATATAAGGGTCCTTTTTAATATGTATTTTCGTGGTTATCTCAAGCAGTAATATGAGGATTGTCCCCCAGATGCCATAAACAGATCTATCCAAGGATAGCCTCAAGCTGCTTAGGGGGCTTCTGAAAAATAATGCCTTCCAGTGGCTGGTTGCTATCTTGTGTGAGGGACAATAGCCCCGGACTAGATGGCGCATGTGGCCCATCGTGTGAGGAGAGCTGTTCTGTCCCTGGCATAATCACCTTCCCACTACACCCCCGGTGCCAACTCCTGGAATATCAGCTTTGTAAGAAAGTCCTAGCTCATACTTTCCAACCATATACCCAATATATCAGTTGTTTCTCATAGTCGATTATGTAAGTTGTGTTTAACTGGTCACGATAAGCAGCACTGTACACTTTTTGATAATTTTTCAATAAGGCAGAGCATGAATAGACTTTGACCTACTTTAAAATAAATCTTTGCTATCGTTTTTAAACCAAATTCCATTCATTTTCCAACCTGAGCAAGTACTCACCTGAATTGTATGCATGCCGTAGAATTGCGGTTTCCACAAATAATCTGGTTATTTTTCTTAGAAAGAAAGAACCGAAGATAAAAGAAGTATTTTTTTTTTTTTTTTAATGTAAATCCAGGGAAGTGAACCTTGTGTCATAGGCCCACACAGGCAAAGAAAAATCCTTCACTAGTTCCGGAGTCCTGTTGTACGGTTCTTCATAGGTCCTAATGTAATTCATATTTTAAGCTCCTACTTTTGTTAGTAAATGACTTTAAGGAGCCATTTAAAAATGAATTTCTCTATACAGATTTCTTCCAAGAAGGTTCAGGATACCCTTTCTCACCTGTAATAACAGGCCCCCAATTTTACCCTTAGGGAAGAAGTTAAATCTTTTTTAAGATATGTGAAGAAAGAGAACTGCTGTTACCCAGAGGTTGCTGCAGAAAGTCCAAATACAAGATGATAACTCTTAGACTTCTGGGCTCTCTTCCCACCAAAAGACCACTGTCAGCCCACACTGAAGGCAACGTCTTGTGACCAGCAGCACAATTAAGTGTAGCATTTAAATCAATACCAGCAGTGAACGCCTGCTGATCTCTATGTATGCATCTAACTATACCTGTTTTCATGGGAATTTCTTCTATCTCCAGCTCTACAAATTCTCTTCTTAGAACTTAGGGTAAACCAAATCCGTTTTTTAACCATGAGCAGAGAGTACTAGAAGCTTGAAAGAAAAGATGCTTTTCTGAATATGAATGCTACTTTGTTAGAAGCAGGTTATATAAAGGTTTTGTTTGCTTGTTTAGCAGTTCTCAGTCATCTATTTCCCATAAGGAAAGCTGTAGTTGATTTTTTAAACATGCTCAGATAGAGGTAAGAGAGTCACAGAGACCTGTCAGTTTGATTTTATAAGTGTATTAAATTTAACCAATTAGGTAATAAAACTGCTCACAAGACCCAGAAACAAAAGACTGATTATGGAAGTCAGTTTATTTTTAACCCTAACAATAATTCATTATTTTGGACAATACTGGCATACATAACCAGAAACCAAGATAGTTCCCCCTCACAGCTCCTTAGGGAGTAAGATTCATGTTCAGACCAGGAAAGAGAGAAAATTACATTATCCTGTGAGGTCAACACCTCTGTAGTCTTCTGAGCAGCTTGGAATCCTTCCACCATCAAAACCAACTCCCATCACCCCACCCCTACTCTATCATTGCTTTGACTGGGATTGCTTATTATTTGAGGAGGTGGAGTTTAAAGTTGTTCTGTAATTACCTTCTTCATCTCCCTTAAAGTGGGCTCCATAAAATGTCTCTGGCATTCTTAGATGGAAAGGTATGGATAATGTTGCCCAATTTATATTAATTTGAAATAGTTCCTATAAATCATCACCTTCTTCAGGAAACAGAAGCACATTTGCACATTGTGCAAATGAAATATGAATGACTGCAAAAACCACAATACAGTCATTGTGATCCTCAGTGGCTGGGTCAGTCACAAATAACCAGAGAAAGTTAAATTCCAGATCACTGGTAAATTTACCAGAATAAAAATTCTGAGATATAACACAGTGTAAATTAGGGCATGCACTCTAGTTTATCCCTCTTTCTAGAACAGATTACTTCATGAGAAAGGGTAAAAAACAAATTTTCGTAACCCAAATTCTAAAAAACAATGTCTCATTTTTGCATATTGTTTTACAATTCTAAAAGCGTTTGAATATATGCTTCTCAGGTAAACCTCTCTCTCAGCAACTCTGTTAGTGACGAGAATTATGGGAAATTGAGGCATATAAGTGATTTGTCTAGGCACACAGAGAATAGGGGAGTGTAGGCTCCAGGCCAAGTCCACATATTTCTTCTGTTTAGGGAAGATACCTGCCTCATTTTGTGATATAAAGAAATTCTTTGAGATATAATGATACCCTAATTTTCCATGTTAGAAAATCTTGAGTTTTCATGTTGGTTTATTTAAAGCAGGATATGCCTGTAACTATGCTGTGTTTTTGTTTGCTTTCTTTTTTTCTGTTTTTGGAGAAGGGCATGGCTGAGTTATCACATATGTTTAGTAGTTATTACATATGTTTAGTAGTTATTATTATATATTTTATCCTCTGAAGAGAAAATGACTTGCCTTAGATGAGATTAAGTTTCCATCCTGATTTATATATATATATATATACTAAAAATAGTAAAAAATAGTAAAAATAGTAAAAAATTCCACCCAGTTCAAAATTTCTTTAAAATCTTAGAATAGAGGGATGACTGGGTGTCTCAGTTGCTTAAGTGTCTGCCTTCGGCTCAGGTCATGATCTCAGGGTCCTGGGATCAAGCCCCACGTCAGGCTCTCTACTCAGCGGGGAGAGTCTGCTTCTCCTTCGCACTCCCTCTGTGCTCTCCCTCTCTCTCTCTCAAATAAATAGATAAAATCTTTAAAAGAAAAATAAAATCTTAGAATACATTTGCTAATTCATCTTTAAGCCACTATACTGATGGCAAACTCATGACTGCCGAGGCAAATCAGTGTGCATTGTTTGTTGTTTGAGATTGGCCTTTTAACCAGAGAAACCTGCAAGCTAAATATCAGGAGTCATAGCCTTTCTAGCACAGGAAGAGAGTCTGTGGTTTAAAGATCCAAGCTTATTTTATTCCTTGTTCCCAACTGTGTTATAGTTATTTTGGGAATCAGTAAACTGGTCTCGGTTCATTCATCTGAAAACTGAGGGAGAAGCTTCCTTAGAAGGACTATGTCAGCAAATAAAGAATTAATAGAGTATTTGGGGTTGCCCAGGTGAAGATTCTAGAGGAAAGAGAATGATTGCTTTGGTTTTCCTATCAAAACCTATGATAATGATCCCTCCAGGGCTTTGGTAAATGGCAGTTTCGGAAAAACTCCAGTGCAGTCAAACAGCAGAGACCAGGGGAAATGAGGAACCCAGAGTTCAAACGTGATACAAAATTGCTTTGCAATCTAAAGCAAGTAATTAGGTTTCCCTGTTTATAAAGGAGTTGATAGGAGCTGGCTCTGCATCACAGAATATTGGAAAGAAACATAAAATAATCTGAGCTCCTTAAAGAAAAGTAATATTGAGATACAAGGAATTCATATAAGTTGCCTTAAAAAGCCTTACAGCCCCCAGCAACAATGTGAGTTAAACCTTTTACTTCAATAGGCCTGATTATAAAACTCACTGATTAGCTATTTTGATAGGATACGTTGTTGCACTGGATCTTTTCCAAAGATTCTTACACCTTTAAAAAAATCCTTGCAGGAATCTCAGCTTGAAAATGGAAGTTGTCCCGTATTAACTGTTCCTGAATGTCTGTCTGGAAGTAGGGCAGGGGTAATCCTTAATACTGCAGGCGATGATGGGCTAGAGGGGCCCAGGAAAAAAACTTTCATGGGTTTTTAAAAGTGCACCCTTACATCATCTGCCATGTAACTGGAATTAATAGTTCTAGCTACCATCCACATATGTTATTAGTATTTTCCCATTCTAGATTGTCCCTTCCTCATATATTCAGTTTTCATATAATCTAAAATTCTGAAATGACTTTTTTGAGAGACCAAAATTTGATTTCTACATCTCCAGTGCTGAGAGCACCCTAGTCCCCAGACCCTTCAGTATGAGAGCTAAGATGTTCCCTGGACCTGCTCAGCCAGCCACCTTTTCCACACCAGCCAGTGTGGCCTGCTGCCCTGCTTTTCTGACAGCCTGAGGTGGGGAGTCGGGGTGACAGAAGGACCACTGAGGGCAGAATTGGGGCCTAGGACAGCCTCAGCTAGCCGGCACATTGGGCAGGAGCCCCAGGCAGGCATGGAGATTTAAGTCCTTAAGGCATTGCCCCCTTTGCTTTGGGGTTGTAAAGAATTCCTTTCCCTCATTCTGTGTGTTGGTTCTCTGTCATTGAGGTTAAAACTTAAGGGGCCGTCTGACCTTTTGCCCACCCTTATGGAGAAATCAGACCTCTAGAAACAACTTCCCTGGTCTATAGAAAGGTGACAGTTACAAGCCTGCCTCCCCCCAGGACCCTTTGAGGCCTGAAACTGTTCACCGGCCAGGTTGTTTGGCTCCAGGAAATAAGACACATGTACAAACATAATTTGGGATGGATTCATACTTTTTAGTCCTCTCCACAACCATCTCCCCTCCCCCTCAAAATATGTGATTCTATTAAAAAAAATGTGAATCTATCGTTAGCCTTTGAAATTTTGACTTTATAACAATCTTGCTGGGAGAGTATGTTGGTATGTTCCAATCATGTTGGAAGGGGACTGCCTGTGTTGTTTTATTCTCCACATCCTTCACAAATCTGAAACCTAGGAGAGTTCATTGAGTATTTTTTCCTCTGATTTTTTTTTTTTTTAAGATTTTATTTATTTATTTGACACAGAGAGACACAGCGAGAGAGGGAACACAAGCAGGGGGAGTGGGAGAGGGAGAAGCAGGCTTCCCGCAGAGCAGGGAGCCCGATGTGGGGCTCGATCCCAGGACCCTGGGATCATGACCTGAGCCGAAGGCAGATGCTCAACCGACTGAGCCACCCAGGCACCCCTTTTCCTCTGATTTTTAAAGGAAAAAGAAATTTTTATTAAAATCCGGGAACCAGAAATTACCTAGGTTTTAGAGATCTGTGATTATTATTATTTTTTTAAAGATTACATTTATCTACCTGAGAGAGAAAGAGCATGAGCGGTGGGGAGGGGCAGAGGGAGAAGCAGACTCCGCACTGAGCAGGGAGCCCCACGTGCTAATCCTGGGACTCCAGGATCATGACCTGAGCCGAAGGCAGACACCTAACCAACTGAGCCACCCAGGTGCCCCTTGATCTGTGATTATTTTGATTAATTTTTTGTTTTTTGTTTTTGGTAAGGCAGTGGGAGATTATATATAAAGAAGAGCAAATAGAAAGCTGAGAGAAGGATAAAGGAAGTAGAAGAGGGTCACAACACTGTCTTCTACCACCCCCTTTCTCAAAAAGGAGTGTTGTTGTTGTTGTTTTTAAGATTTTATTTATTTGACAGAGAGACAGCGAGAGAGGGAACACAAGCAGGGGGAGCAGGAGAGGGAGAAGCAGGCCTCCCGCTGAGCAGGGAGCCTGACGCAGGGCTCGATCCCAGGACCCCAGGATCATGACCTGAGCCGAAGGCAGACGCTTAACGACAGAGCCACCCAGGCACCCCAAAAAGGAGTGTTTTAAGAGACATGCATCCATTGAGAGTCCCTGTAGACCCCACAGAGCTGAGCAGGAAGGGGAGTGGGCTGGATTAGACCACCAGACTAAGAGTGAGTCTGGTAATTCCGCAGAAGCACTCATCTGTAGTGCAGAGAATGGTTTCTTCTCCTGCCTAACTCAGGGTGCCAAATACCTCAACCCCAGGCTTGGCCCCTTTCAAGCGGGTGTTTTCTTGACCGCACTGACCCACCTTACTTTTTTTTACAAGCTGTCTTATCTACTAGTATTGAGTCACTATTCTGTTTGTCACCATTATATTTAAGCACCTACATCCTTCTCAGGAAGCTTCTGAATTCCCACCCCGGGTGTAGAGTTCTCTCGTCCTCCGACTTAAGTAACAACGTTTATGGTATGGACCACCTAAGCCAATAAGTGACTCCCCAATTTCTCAGTGTTATAACAAACATTTTTGGATCTTTGGGGTTTTTCTGTTGTTGTTGTTGTTTAAAGATTTTATTTATTTGAGAGAGACAGACAGAGATAGCAAGAGAGAACACGAGCAGGGAGGAAAGGGAAAAGCAGGCTCCCCGCTGAGCAGGAAGCTGGATGTGGGACTCAGTCACAGGACCCCGGGATCATGACCTGAGCTGAAGATGGACGCTCAATCGACTGAGCCACCCAGGTGCCCCCATTTTTGGATCTTTGTAAAAATCATCTCTCCTCATTCTTCCTTTTTCTTACAAAAAAAATTTAACTAATTTTTTAATACATTTTTATTCTTAATTCAGCTTTTATTTTGAAATCTCATAAAGAATGTTGTGATAACATTTGGTCATTTCCCACATCCAAGGGTGATGTTAAACAAGCACTTAAAAATACTGATATAAACCTGATACTTCTTATTGGTCTTAATTACTTAAATTTAAAATACACTATTGTTAGATAATCTTTAACTACTGATTGGCCCACTTAATGTTTTACTGTATGCTTGATTGCAGGAAATCTTCACCGAACCAGCAGTGTTCCTGAGTATGTCTATAACCTACACTTGGTTGAAAATGACTTTGCTGGCGGGCGTTCACCTGGTACTAAAACCTATGACATGCTTAAGGTAGGATACCAAAGAATAACCCTAGTTATCAGATTACGATGAAAACATTTTTAAACTTCCATAGTTTTTTTTTAATTCTGTAGATCTTAATTTTTTAATTTTTGTTTTTTTTTTTAAGTAAGCTCTATATCTAACATGGGGCTTGAACTCATGACCCTGAGCTGGGATCAAGAGTCACATGCTCCACCGACTGAGCCAGCCAGGTGCCCCTTCTATAGATTATTTTTAATGTTTACCTTTCCCAAATATTGCCATTTCCTAAATGAATTATATGAGGATTGATTTTGTGTGGACACCAGGGAAAACTGGAGACTTTATTTTTTTAGAAAGATTTTATTTATTTGAGAGTGAGCAAGCACGAGTAGGGGGAGGGAAGGGAGAGGGAGAAGCAGGCTCCCCGCTGAGCAAGGAGCCCGATGCAGAACTCGATCCCAGGACCCTGGGATCATGACCTGAGCTGAAGGCAGCCACTTAACGACGGAGCCACCCAGGTGCCCTGGGTGGTATAAATCCTAGTACAAATAACTAGTCAACCAACTCTTTTTTTTTTTTTTAAGAAAAGGGGCCAACTTCTTCATTCGGTTCAGAAAATGGACGCCTTATATAATAGTCCTGGAGTCCTTGGTCTTTAACAAAGATGAAAACTGACTTAGGCCTCATTTAAACTTTGCTTCTCTGCAGACAGGCACCACTGGCACTTACGAAAGTCGCTGGGGGAGAGGAACGGCACAGTACAGTTCGCAGAAGTCAGTGGAAGAAAGGTCCCTGAGGCAGCCTCTGAGGAGACTTGAGATTTCCCCAGACAGCAGCCCAGAGAGGGTTCATCACTCGCACAGTGATTTCCAGTACGGCCAGAGAAGCCAGGCCGGGCAGGCTCTGCGGCACCAAGACAGCAGGAGATCCACCCTCCTCCTGCCGCCTCGATATGCTCGCTCAGAAATCGTTGGTTTCAGTCACTCCGGGGCCACGAGCAGACATCGCCACTATGACACTTACCACAGACAGTACCAGTACGGCTCTGTGAACGACACCGTGTGTGACAACGCCCCTGTCAACCCGGTGGTGCTCACGTACCCCAGGCCTGGGACCAGTCACAGCATGGGAAACCTCTTGGAGAAGGAGAACTGTCTGACTTCGGGGCCTGCCCCTGGGCACCTCCGGCCACTGGTGCCCCTGCAGGCCGCCAGTCAGAACAGGGCTGCTCAGTCCTGGCACCAGAGCTCCTTCCACAGCACCCGCATGGGGCGGGAAGCGGGGCCCAGTGTTGCCGTGGGTGCAGGCGGGAGGAGAACGCACATGGCCGCTGGCCAAGTGGCAGCCTATGGAAGTGGGAACCTGCTCCTGGAGAGAAGCACTTTCACCGACTCCCAGCTCGGGTGAGTTCCCCTCTCCGTCGGCGGGATGGCCGGTGCTGGCACATTCTGTTCCCACAGCCCTTCAGGGTGAGCTGGCGCTTCTGGGCTCCCGAGAGAGGCTTCCAGAGATAAGTGATTACAACAGTGACTTCTTAGGCGGCTACCTGATTGACAGATGAGCCTGTTTACCTCAGGGACAGGGGCCCAGTTATCTGCTCCTGTGGCAGGTTATGGAGAAATGTGACATGGAGGCCATCTGTTCCAAATTAGATGGTGGATGGCCACCCCTTGGCTGTGTGAAAAATCGGCTCCGAATGAGAGCTAACTCCAAAGTAGGCCAAGAAACGGGTAATTGCATGTATTGTCTCAGTCAGTCTTCGAAATAAAGGGAGGAAAGAGGAAAGAGGAAAAAGTGCGAATTGCTGGTGCTAAGAGGGAACTTCACATGCTATTTTGATAACTACTATCGTGAAAAGATGGCGAGCTGGAGAGCTAAGTAAGGAAAGGCAGCTTAATCTCTAGGTGTCTCTTTCCTTCTTTTGATACCTGATGCTTTTACTTTTTGATTCTAGCAGCAGTGATTTGGAGGGTATTTGTTTTGGCAATACTGCATAATTAAAATAACCAGATTTTTGAAGTCATTCTTTTGCCTCTCATATTGACTTTCTGGCACGACCAGTCTGATCTTTGGAACCTAAGTCTTACTCAGGTTTAATGCTGGAGTACAAATTTCTTGAACTGAGGAAGTTACTAAGAGAAAGGTTGAGAAATTGGTGATTAAATTAGTAACTCCTGAAATAATGATGTAGTATCATTATGGTAAAACATTAAATACATGATTTTTGTTTTATTTCTAAAGTTGCTTGATGCATGTTGTCACCTCTCATCATCCCTTTAAGTGAAATTGTGCAGTATATTCATTGACTGGGCAGGCACTGGTGATAAAAGATGTTAGGACTCATCTAATCTTGAAGCAGGAAATTTTTAAAGATTTTTTATTTATTTGAGAGAGAGTGAGCATGCGGCGGGGGTTGGGGAGTGGGTAGGGGCAGAGGGAGAGGGAGAATCTCAAGCAGACTTCCCTGTGAGCACAAAGCCTGATTGGGGGTGGGGGGATGGGGCTCGACCTCCTGACCCTGAGATCATGATCTGAGCTGAAATTGAGAGTCGGATGCTTAACCGACTGAGCCACCCAGGCGCCCCAGGAAATGTTTTTTATGAAACAAAACTGAGTGTGAGACTTCTAACATTTATTATAGAATGCAGATCTTTTTTTTTTTAAGTCCTAAAGCCCTTTATAGAATGTAGATCTTTGTCACTATGGACGTACTTATAAAGAAGAAAATGCATGAGGTCATTATTTGTGGAGGAAAAAGCTAATCAAGGCCTTTAAGTGGATAATTTAAAATTTATTAAACACCTGCCATATTCTAGGAATTGTGCTTGGCACAATTTTCACAAAGTGATTTTAGCAGTAACAACTCTCATGCCACATCCTCTGACAATTGGCATTCTTCTCTTCCTGCATCTCTGTGCCCCCATGCTTCTTGAGGCACCTGTCACTTCCCAGTCTCTCATCACTCTGCCGCACTTTGGCTTCCATCCCCACCATTTAACCAAAGCATCGTCCTCACAAATGTACCAATGACTGCTTTTTTGCTACATCCAAAGCAGACACATATTCTGTCCTTACGTTCCTCAGCCTTTGGGCAGCAGTTGACAGCACTGTCTGTGAAGTTCTCTCTTCCCTCGGTTTCCAGGGCACTAGCCTCTTCTGGTTTTCCACTCGCCTCTCAAGCTGTGTCTCAGTCTTCTCTATGTGGTCCTTTTCTGCATGCCCAGAGAGGTCATCTTCAGTAACCCTTCTTTGCCGAGTCTAGGCTCTCTTCCAGAGAGGCCCATTTATTACACTCGTATCCTTGTGATTCCCCAAGTTTTTTTCAGAACTGTCCTCTATCCTGAGCTCTACTGAGATCTGCATGTATTTCTAGCAACTTCCTAGGCATCCCAAACTCAGTATATCAAAAAATAAATGTATTAGCTCCTCCCTACCCTCTACTCCTAACCATCTCCTCAAACTGAAGTCCTGTCCCTTACAAACCTGGAAGTCATGCTTATGTTCAACCCCTCACAATCCCCCATCACTGTATTTCAACCTCCCTAATGGGCCTTAAACTTTTTTCTGTCCATCTCCATTGCACACATCTCTGTGTCTCTGGTCTTGCTCCCTCAGAACTCTTCTCTGACCCTTAGAATGATCTTTCCAAATCTGATTCTTTCTCTGCCTCATTTGTAACCTTTCCGTAATTCCACCAAGTTTTCATACTTTCCAGCATGGCACACATGGCTCAGCCCGAGTTTTCACCTCTGCTTATCACTCCAGTCTTACTCCCCTCCATGCTTTCTCACCACCATCCCCCCACACACCCCCTATACAAACAAACCACTTGGAACCTCTTCACTTAACAGATATTCATTCGTGTATTGCCTTTCTCCTTTCTTCCTTCCTCCCTTCCTTTTTTCCATCTATCTATATCCATCTGTCTCTGTCTGTCTGTCTCTCTTCCCCCCCAGTAGCTCTGGTTTTGCCTGGCTCTTGATTCTGGGTGTAGCTCAGGTCCTGCCTATTTCCTAATCACTCCCCTCGCAATCTAGGTGCCCCAGATAGCTGCACTGTGTGGGTGTCTCTGCCAGTCTAATGCATTGTGGTTATTCATTTCTTACGTCTTTCCCTCTAGACTTTGAACCTGTTGTGAATGTCTTACCATCTTTATATTCTCAGTACCCTAAAACAGAGGCAGGCCCATTATAGGCACTAAATAAATGCATGGTGAGAGAATGAAAGAAGGATGGAAGAAATGAAATATAAAATCTATACTTTTTGTCATCTAAGTTCTTTTGTTGCTTGGATTCTAGAAGAAGTATTAACTGTGCTATTTTGGGTTATCGTTTTAACGGACAGGGCAGATTTTATTAGAATAATTTATCCCATTTCAAAGAATAGAAGGAGCACTTGAGGGTCAAGAAATATTAAAATAAAGAGTAAGAAATCTATTCTTGAGAATTCCCAAAGTTGCCATACTAGAGACCAGAATTCATAAAAATGAACTCTTCTTGAAATTTTTGCTCTCCGTGTAAACGAGAAGGGGGTCAGCGGTATTTCCAATAATGAGGAAAGTAAGTCCTCAAGGTGGACTCTCCGCCTGACGCCTATGTTTCTGGTGTCCGCGTCTCTTCCTTCTGAGGCGTGCCCCATGGCGGTTCAGCTCCCGGGGCCGCCTCCTGAGAGTCCTGGCTCCGGGACCCTGTGTTCTCCTTTGCCCTGCATTCTCTCCCATTTCAAACCTATCCAGCCCCTGTTTTTGGAATCTACTTTTTTTTTTTTTATGTCTAGTGAAAGTCCCACATGTAAAGAAGAGTTCTTTCCTATATGTGGAACATTCCTACAGAGTAGGTAGGTACAATTATAAACCTACATAATAACATAAAGTATTAAACAATGGATCTTTCTTTCCAAAAGAAGAATGGCCGGTCAGACAGTTACTAAGGCAGCTGAAAACCAAGACATTGGAGTGAAAAGAGAGTCAATATCTGGTCTAAATCAGACTGATGAAAAAGGTTTAAGAAATTACCAAGTGAAACATTCCAGATCTGTTTTTCTGAAAATATGATTTTTGTACCTGTCGGGGACTGGTGGTTCAGCAAATGAACGTCAGGCTCCTCCAGTGTACCCAGCACTGCAAGAGATAGAAAATGGAATGGACTATATGAAGGTCTAGGAGAGGATTGGTGAAAAAGAAAATAAGACACATCATCAAGTGCTGGATATGGGAATTCAGAGAACAAAAGAGCATTGTGCTCTAAGATTAGTAGATGGAGCCTATGGAGAGAGATTGGATCCCTAGTAGGATTACCAATCAAGTTCATGACATAGAGAGGCACAGAGCAGAAAAAAATCTTCCATATTCTCTTAATTACCAATGTCTTTAGTTCTTTGATTCTTCAAGTATCTTTCAGCTATATCTTTCTTTCCATTTCCATTTTTAATAGCCCAGTTCAAGGCTTTATTGCCCCACTAAGACTCTTCTAGTTCCCTCAAAATGTTCTCTGGGAACACATACCCACACCAGAGGCATATTCCCAAAGCAGTGCTCTTTCATCACACTTAAATCTTTGTGAAGTGGGGGAATTTGTATTTCCTGAGCATCTGCCAACACCCAGGAGCTTTCCATTCCTCATCTCACATTGGTTTGGCCCTCTGAGGTGTAGCCCTATTAATATATATAATATCTGGGAACCAGCCTGGGGCAGGGCTGCATTGTTAGTCGGCAAGAATGCTGGTTGCTGAACGACTGCACACACAAAAAAGTACCATTTTTTATTTTTTGCCTATATCATCTCCTATCTGACCAAAGATATTTTACAGTGCTTCCTCTTGCATTTTTCACTTACATTGACATCATTTTAACATTATCTAAAGTTGTTAAAAAGACTCAATTCTGGAGAATGTATTCAGGTAATAATGGGGCCCAGGGGCAACTACTCTTCCTGACTCTCCTCTCCACCACCACCCCTCCCACCCCGCCCCATCTCACAAGCCACATTTCCACAGGCTTCAAGAAGTGTTTTGTGATTGAGTGGGAAGGGAAGTAAGAAGGAGGGAAGGAGGGGAGGAATGCTGTGGGAGGATAGAGGAGGAAATTCAGAAAAGCTCTAGCTGGGGATAGGTACACAGGAAAGATTTCACAGAGCTGTTGATACTTGAATTGAGTCGTGAAGAATGGATAAGAATGGGGTAGAACGATGGGCTTTCTAGAAAAATCAGAGCAGCTTATCAAGAGGCATGCAGTGTTTAGAGAAGGATTAAAGCTCAGTGTGGTTGGAGGATGGGGTAGGCGGTCAGAGGAGGGAAAGGAGGGGGTGAGGATGGCAAGGAGATGGAGCCAGACTGGGGTCAGAATGTATGCCGTGTTACAGAGTTGGACTTCACAGACACTAACAAAACAGAAAATCGACACCCTCACAGTTGTAGCAGACCCTGTTAAAGAGGAAGTCTTCCTTCGGTTTGGGAATTGTTTTTAGTGATAAAGTGAAGTAGCGCTGGGTTGACCAGCAGTGGATGCAGAGCTGCTTTGTGAATCATGTTCAGGAAAATAAAGGATTAGAGTAATGGAATTATCTGTGGGTGTTACAGTGTTGGGAAATTCGAACTTTCCTGAGTCATGTATGACTTACGAAGTAGATTAAAGGCTTAATCTTTAAAAAAAAAAAAAAAAAAAAGGCTGCATTGAACAGAAGGCTATTCTTACAAGTGATCCTTCATCAGTTAAAACACCTGTAGTGTTAGAGGGTAAACACTTGAAATTGCCACGAGATGGAGCGTATTAGAGTTTTGATTTCTCTGTAAAGGCATTGGAATCCATGCATATAAAATATTTCCATCTCTTTCATTTATTTTTTTAAAGACTGTATTTATATATTTGAGAGAGAGAGAGAGCACATGAACAAGTGGGGGGAGGGGCCAAGGGAGGGGGAGAAGCAGTCTCCCCGCTGAACCAGGAGCCCAGCATGTGGCTTGATCCCAGGACCAAGATCATGACCTGAGCTGAAGGTAGACGCTTAACTGCTTAGCCAACTGAGCCACCCAGGCGCCCCTTCATCTCTTTTAAAAGCTGTGTTTATACCAAAAGTGACTCAAATAGTAATAACCTACATTTTTACCCATTAAATTGACTCCTGAGGCACAACTTTAAAATATAAATCATTATATAATTCTCAGTACAGATGCCAGAACTGTTCTGCTTCCTTCTTAATACTCTTATACTCATGAGGTAACACTGGTATGTTTGAACATGGTGTTTCAGAAGCACTGGGTATTGGTTTTTAGTCATGAGTCCCATTACTCTTACCTCCTCACCTTTTTCACATCCACCCACACACAAACACACCATTCACAACACTACACATACATACACTCATATCTATACATGTATTAGTGGGCTAGCCTGATATGAGAGAATTTACAGGCATACCTCGAAGGTATGGTGGGTTAGGTTCCAGATGGCTACAATAGAGTGAATATCATAGTAAAGTGGGGCAAATATGAATATTTTGTTTTCCCAGTGGACATAAAGATTATGTTTACACCATAATCTATTAAATATGCAATAGCATTATGTCTAAAAAAAACAATGTACATACCTTAATTTAAAACTACTTTATTGCTAAAAAATGCTAACCGTCATCTGAGCATTCAGAGAGTGGTAATCTTTTTCCTGGTGGAGGGTCTTACCTCATTGTTCATGGCTGCTGACTGATCAGGGTGGTGGTTGCTGAAGGTTGGGGTGTGGCAATTTCTTAAAATAAAACAATGAAGTTTACGGGGCACATGGGTTGCTCAGTCATTAGGCATCTGCCTTCGGCTCAGGTCATGGTCCCAGGGTCCTGGGATCGAGCCCCAAATCAGGCTCCCTGCTTGGCAGGAAGCCTGTTTCTCCCTCTGCCACTCCCCCTGCTTGTGTCCCCTCTCTCGTTGTGTGTCCCTCCCTGTCAAATAAATAAAATCTTTATTTTTTAAATTTACTTTATTTTTTAAAAATATTTTATTTATTCATTTGAGAGAGATACAGAGACAGAGAGAGAGCACAAGCAGGGGGAGAGGCAGAGGGAGAGGAAGAAGCAGACTCCCCGCCTAGCGGGGAGCCCGACATGGGGCTCGATCCCAAGACCTAGAGATCATGACCCGAGCCGAAGGCAGACGCTTAACCATCTGAGCCACCCAGGCACCCCTAAATAAAATCTTTAAAAAAAAAAGTAAGACAGTGAAGTTTGCCCCATTGATTGACTTTTCTTTGCATGAATGATTTCTCTTTAGCATGTGATGCTGTTTGATAGCATTTTACCCACAGGAGAACTTCTTTCAAAATTGGAAGCAATTCTCCCATCCCTGCAGCTTCTTTAGCAACTAAGTTGATGTAATATTCTAAACCCTTTATTGTCATTTCAGCAGTCTTCACAGCATCTTCACCAGCAGTAGATTCCATTTCAAGAAGCCATTTTCTTTGCTTATCCATATGAAGCAACTCCTCTTTTGTTAAAATTTTATCATGAGATTGCAGCAATTCAGTCCTATCTTCAGGCTCCACTTCTGATTCTAGCTCTCTGGCTATTTCCACCACATCTGCAGTTACTTCCTCTACTGAAGTCCTGAACCCCTCAAAGTCATCTTGAGGGTTGGAATCAACTTCTGTTAATGTTGATATTTTGATCTCTTTCTGTGAATCAGGATGCTCTTTATTTTTTTTTTTTTTGTTTTATTTATCTACATAATCTCTACACCCATTGTGGGGCTCAAACTCACGATCCCAAGATCAAGAGTCACTTGCTCTTTCAACTGAGCCAGCCAGGCACCTTGATTCAGGAATGCTCTTATATGGCACTTAGAATGGTGAATCCTTTCTAGAAGCTTTTCAATTTACTTTGCCCAAATCCATCAGAGGAATTACTATCTATGGAAGCTATAGCCTTGCACAGTGTTTTTTTTTTTTTTTTAATTTTTTAAATTTGAGTGTGTGTAGTTGATACACAATGTTACATTAGTTCCAGGTATATAACATATTGATTCAACAAGTTTATAAATTATGCTTTGCTCCTCACAAGTGTAGCTACCATCTGTCACCATACAACCCTATTACAGTATCATTGACTATACTTATGCTGTGCCTTTTATTCCCAACTTATAAAAACTGTAGATCACTTCATGAATTTACATGTCATCCTTGTGCAAAGACCATGCTAATCTTCTCTGTATGGTTCCAATTTTAGTATATGTACCGCCAAAGCGATGTATTTCTTAAGTAGTAAGACTTGAAAGTCAAAATTACTCATTGATCCATGGGCTGCAGAATGGATATTGTGATAGTAAGCATAAAAACAACATTAATCTCATCGTATGTCTCCTTCTGATTTCTTGGGTGATCACATGCATTGTCAATGAACAGTAATATTTTGAAAGGTATCTTTTCCTTCTGAACAGTGGGTCTCAACAGTGGGCTAAATATTCAATAAACCATGTTGCAAACAAATGTGCTGTCATCCAGGGTTTGTTGTCCCATTGATAGAGCACAAGCAAAGTAGATTTAGCATAATTCTTTTTTTTTTTTAAAGATTTTTTCATTTATTTTTTTGACAGAGAGAGACATAGCGAGAGCAGGAACACAAGCAGGGGGAGTGGGAGAGGGAGAAGCAGGCTTCCCGCAGAGCAGGGAGCCCGATGTGGGACTCGATCCCAGGACCCTGGGATCATGACCTGAGCCAAAGGCAGACCTTAACGACTGAGCCACCCAGGCGCCCGATTTAGCATAATTCTTAAGGGCCCTAGGATTTTGGAAATGGTCAGTGAGCATTGGCTTCAACTTAGAGTCACCAGCTGCAATAGCACCTAACAAAAGAGTCGGCCTGTTTTAGAAGCCAGACATTGGCTTCTCCTCCCTAGCTATGAAAGTCTCAGATGGCATCTTCTTCTAATATAAAGCTGCTTTGTCTGCATTGAAAATCTGTTGTTTAGTGTAGCCACCTTCATTAATTATCTTAGCAAGATCTGGATGACTTGTAGCTTCTACAAAAGTACTTCACCTAGGGGTGCCTGGGTGGCTCAGTCTGTTGAGCATCCAACTCTTGATTTCAGCTCAGGTCCTGATCTCAGGGTCGTGAGATTGAGCCCCGCTTAGGCTCTGCGCTTAGTGAGGGGTCTGCTTGAGACTTTCTCTCCCTCTCCCTTTGCCCTCCCCGCCCCTACCCTGCATGCACTCTCTCAAATAAATAGGTTTTTTTTTTTTTAAATGTGCTTCACCCTTGCACTTATGTTATGGAAACGGCTTCTTTCTTTAAACCTTATGAACCAACCTCTGTTAGCTTCATACTTTTCTTCTGCAGCTTTCTCACCTCTCTCAGACTTTACAGAATTAAGGAGAGTCCGGGCCTTTCTGTGGTTTTGGCTTTGGCTTAAGGGAATGTTGTGGCTGGTTTGATCATCTTTCCAGACAACTGAATATTTCTCCATATCAGCAATAAGGTTGTTTCACTTTTTTTTTTTTTAAGATTTTATTTATTTACTTGAGAGAGAGCAAGCTAGAGACTGAGCATGAGCGGGGGTGAGGGGAGAGGGGCAGAGAGCGAGGGATAAGCAGACGCCCCGTTGAGCGTGGAACCCCATTCCCCGGGCTCAGTCCCAGGACCCCGGGATCACAACCAGAGCTGAAGGCAGACACTTAACCGACTGAGTCACCCGGGCTCCCCTCTTGTTTCACTCTCTTATCATTTGCGTGTTCGCTAGAGTGAACTTTCTATTTCCTTCAAGAACTTTTACTTTGCGTTCACAATTTGGCCAGCTGCTTGGTACAAGAGGTCTGGCTTTCAGCCTTTCTTGGCTTTCAATGTGCCTTCCTCACTGAGCTTAATAATTTCTAGCTTTTGATTTAAAGTGAGAGACGTGCAACTCTTCCTTTCACTCGAACACTTAGAGGCTACTGTAGGGTTATTAACTGGCTCAGTCTGTGTCTCAGGGAATATGGAGGCCCTACGGAGAAGGGAGAGATGGGGAAATAGCCAGTTGGTGGAGCAGTCAGAATACACACATTTATCAGTGAAGTTCACCATCTTATGTGGGTGTGGTTCGTGGCACACCCCCCCAAATAAATACAGTAGTAACATCAAAGATCATTGATCACCGATCACTGTAGCAAAAAATTTGAAATATTGTGAGAATTACCAAAATGTGACACAGAGACATGGGGGGAGAAAATGCTGTTGGAAAACTGGCCCTGATAGGCATGCTTGACACAGGGTTGGCACAGCCTTCAAATCTTTAAAAAAGCAATATTGCAAAGCCTCGTAGAGTAAGGTACAATAAAACATGGTATGCCTGTATTCCTTGTGCTTGTTAGCAAATACTGGAAAATACCCTGCCAAGCTATCTTTTTGTTCTCCATTACCAGGAGTGAATCAGGTGTAATCCTCTTTGAAGCCAAAGTCCTAGGATACCTTTAAGACAAGTTTTTAGCCATAATTCTAAGATGTTGCCATCCTGCGTCTGCTTTCTCTGAGTCAGTGCTTACGGAAGCATGAATGTGTTAACATCCACGGTGATAATAGGTTGCCTAACCTAGTTACCCTCCAGGCAGAAATAAAAGGGAGGAAAAAAACAGTTCGATGAGGCATTTGGGAGCTATTGTTTTACAAGTGGCAATTTTATTTGTCCTCTATAAATTATCCTCTCTTGTGTCGAACTGCATCAGATTTCATCATCACTATAAATACCCACAATTAGTAAAGGACAAAAGTATGCTACTAGATAGACATAAACCAAATGTCATTGCAGTGGCAAAGCAAATGGTGACAGAATGGGTACAAAATTGTTTTCTTTAAGAAAAAGCATATTATAATTATGTTTAATCATTACTTTTCCTGATGGGTTCTGTCACATCAGCATGCCTTATTTGAACAAAACAAACTCAATTTTACTGGCTTTTACTGTTTACATACTATTATTTTTATTAGAAAACTTTTTGAATGCTTATTTTAAAACTCATTGTTAGGTGAAATAACAGATTCTGAGCAGCTTTGAGAAAAATCTAATGATTATTGAGGGAAGGTGTTTCATCCACAGATGTAACATTACCATGGTAGAAATAATTCTTAATTTCTAAGATCAAATTTATTTTAAGTTCCACATAAAGTCTTATTGGTGCCTTATGTATGTATGTATATATGTATGTATTTATAAGTGGCTCCACTGACTGAGCCACCCAGGCACCCCACACATTGTGCCTTTAAAGTGACCTTTTAATACATACTTATCATACTACACATATTTATCTTAACAGACTTCATCTTCTTTCTTTGGTATATATTATGAGTCTGCTCAATTCAGTGACATTTTCAGAGGCCAGTCTGACCAGAGCTGGAATATTTCTTCTGCTAGCTTCCTGTACCTTCTGATCTTCAGGTGCTGACTTTTCTTTTGGGGGAAGAGAAGCCAAGGCTCAGATGTTCTAGGTGCTTTCGGATATTTAGCAGAGTCATTTCTGGAGGATCAGGTTGGTAGGCAGGAGGGAGCAGGTTTGGAATTCTGCTGAATCTGTGACTGTTTGTCTAGGAATGCAGACATGGAGATGACTCTGGAGCGAGCAGTGAGTATGCTCGATGCAGACCACACACCGCCACCCAGAATTTCTGCTGCAGCTACTTTCATACAGCACGAGTGCTTCCAGAAATCTGAAGCGCGGAAAAGGGTGAGTGTCATCTTAAGTCCAGTTTAAAATTATCATGCTTTCACATCTATTACAGTGGCCATGCAAACTGAAACCATTAGTTTAATTAAATTTTAAAAAATCTTGGGACGCCTGGGTGGCTCAATGGGTTAAGCATCTTGCCTTCAGCTTGGGTCATGATCACGGGGTCCTGGGATCGAGCCCGGCATAGGGCTCTCTGCTCAGCGGGGAGCCTGCTTCTCTCTCTCCCTCTGCATTCTCTCTCACTCTTGCTCTCTCTCAAATAAATAAATAAAATCTTTTAAAAGATAAATAAATAAATTTAAGAAAAATCTTTATTGAGTTATATGTCAATTATAGGTCAATTTTAAATAAATTAATAAAGTCTTGAGACTTTTTTTTAAAAGATTTTAAGAGAGAGAGCACGCGCACGTATGCACACAAGTGGGGGCAGGGACAAGGGGAGGGAGAGGGAGGGAGAATGAATCTCAAGTACACTCCGCACTGAGCGTGGAGCCCGATGTGGGGCTCGATCTCACGATCCTGACATCATGACCTGAGCCGAAATCAGGAGCCAGACACTTAATTCACTGAGCCACCCAGACGCCCTGGTGTAAGTGTTCTATAGGACAGAGCTCACCAAAATGGAATCAATAGGTCATTTTATGTTTGTTGAAAAAGTGGTACATTTGTGCAGGAAAAAATCCTAGTTCAAAAAGGTATGTAGTGAAAACTGTTTCCCTTCTGCACCAAATCTCAGCCTACCCCCCCATCTCCCTCTTTCCTTCTCTCTCACTCTCCTGTCCTCTCTCCTCCTCCCTCCCTCCTTCTCTCCCTATCTCTTTTTCTCATCAATTTTTGGGTCTCTTTCCAGAGATATTCTATGCTTATAGAAACAATTATTAGATAGGTTGGTTCAGTATCCTTTTTTAAAACAAAATTGCAAATGGTAGCAGATTATGTATAGTACCCTGCACTTTGTTTTCCTTTAACCCTGTATCTTGGAAATGTTTGGTATATATTAACCCTACTTCATTCTTTAAAATTGCTACATAGATTTCTATTGTATAAATGTACCAGTTTAGTTTGTTCATTTTTTAACAGCTTTATTAAGGGCCATTTAAGTTTTGCCTTGTTTTGACATCATGAAATCATCACAATCAAGATAATGAATATATTCATTACCTTCAAAGTTTCCTTGTGCCTTTTTTTTTTTTTTAAGATTTTATTTATTCATTTGAGACACAGATACAGAGAGAGAGAGCATGAGCAGGGAGAGAGGCAGAGGGAGAAGCAGGCTCCCCGCTGAGCCAGGAGCCCGATGTGGTACTTGATCCCAGGACTCTGGGATCATGACCTGAGCCGAAGGCAGACGCTTAACCATCTGAGCCACCCAGGCGCCCCTCCTTGTGCCTCTTTGTAATCCATACTTCTGACCCCTCCCCAACCCTCTTCTAGTCCCCGGGTAACCAATGATCTGCTTTCTGTTACTATAGATTATATTGAATTTACTAGAGTTTTATATAAATTATATAGTATATATGCTTTTCCTCTGGATTCTTTTACTGAGCTTTAATCTTTTGAGATTCATCCATGTCGTGTGTATCAAAAGGTGTGTGGGTATGTGTTTGTTTGGGTATAGCTGACTAGTATTTCATTGTATGGATACACCTTAATTTGTTTATTCACTCACCTGTTCATGGACATTTGAGTTTTGGCTATTACAAATAAAACTGCTATGAACATATGTGTACAAACATATGTTTTCATTTCTGTTGGGTAAATAAATACCTAGGAGTGGAATGCCTGGATGATATGGTAGTTGTATGTTTGACTTTTTAAGAAACTGCCAAACTATTTACAAAATAGCTGAGCCATTTTACATTCCCACCAGCAATGTATGAGAGTTCTAGTTCCTCCACATCCTAATAATTGATCAATCTGAATTTTAGCCTGTTGGTTTGTAGTAGTATTTTATTATGGTTTTAACTTACATTTCCAAATGACTAATGACTAATGACTAATGATGTTGAACATCTTTTCATGTGCTTTCCATCCCTGTGTTTTCTTTAGTGAAATGTGTGTTCAGATCTTTTGCCCATTTTCTTCTTTTTTAAAAATACTTTTAAAGATTTTATGTATTTGAGAGCAAGAGAGCAAGAGAGCACACAAGCCGGGGGGAGGGCCAGAAGCAGAGGGAGAAGCAGACTCCCCACTGAGCAGGGAGCCTGATGTGGTACTTGATCCCAGGACCCTGGGATCATGACCTGAGCCAAAGGCAGACGCTTAACCAAGCCACCCAGGCGCCCTTAAAAATAATTTTAAATTCCAGTTAGTTAGCATACAGTGTAACATTAGTTTCAGGTGCACAAAAGAGTGATTCAACACTTACAACACCTGGTACCCATCACAACAAGTGCCCTCCTTCATCCCCGTCACCTGTTTAACCCGTCCACCCACCCACCTCCCCTCTGGTAACCGTCAGTTTGTTCTCTATAGTTAAGTGTCTGTTTCTTGGTTTGCCTCTCTCTCTCCCTTTTCCCCATGCTCATTTGTGTTGTTTCTCAAATTGCACATGTGAGTGAAATCATATGGTATTTGTCTTTCTCTGACTGACTTATTTTGCTTAGCATAATACCCTCTAGCTCCATCCATGTCATTGCAAATGGCAAGATTTCATTCTTTTTTGTGGCCAAGTAATACTCCATTGTGTATATATACCATCTCTTCTTTATCCGTTCATCAGTCAGTGGACACTTGGGCCATTTCTATAGTTTGGCTGTTGTAAATAATGCTGCTGTGAACATAGGGGTGCATGTACTCCTTTGAATTAGTATTTTTGTATTCTTTGGGTAAATACCCCATAGTGCAGTTGCTGGATTGTAGGATAGTTTTATTTTCAATTTTTTGAGGAGCCTCCATACTGTTTTCCACAGTGGCTGCACCAGTTTGTGTTCATTCCCACCAACAGTGTATATATCTATATTATCTATATTATCAATATAATTCAATTATAATGCTAAAAAAGTAGGAAAAAGAAATGGGGTTCCTTTTTCTCCACATCCTCATCAACACCTGTTGTTTCTTGTGTTGTTGATTTTAGCCATTCCGACAGGTGTGAGGTGATAGCTCATTATAGTTCTTTTGCCCATTTTTATTTGGGTTTTTGTTCTCTTGTCATTGAATTTTGACATTTATGTATTCTGGGTATAAGTCTTTTTTTATTTTTTTTTTCCAGATACATGATTTGGAAATACTTTCTCCCAGTTGTATTTTATCTTTTCATTCTTTTAACAGTTTTTAATTTTGATGGAGTCTAATTACAAATTTTTTCTTTATGGATTGTGCTTTTCATGGTTATCCAAGAAATCTTTCTGGACACTCACTCTAAGGTCACAAAGATAATCTATATATTCTTCCAGAAGTTTTATAAGTGTCAGATTTTATAGTTGGTCTACCATCCACTTGGGATGAATTTTGTATATATTGCAAGATGTGGACTGAAGTTTCTTTTAAAAGATATAAATATATGAGCAATTGTTTAGGTGCCATTTGTTGAAAAGACTATTATTTTGTGTCTAAACTGTATTTCTGCCTTTGTTGAAAATGAATTGATCACATATATGTGAGTCTTTTTCTGCACTATGTATTCTATTTCATTGATCTATTATTGGTCTGTCTTCATGCTAATCTCATACTGTCTTGATTACTATAGTTTTATATATTAATATAGTTTTATATTGAAGATGCTAGTGTTAGTCCTCTGACTTTATTCTTTTTCAAGTGATTTTGGCTCTCCTAGGTCTTTTGCTATCACATGAATTTTAGAATCTATTTCTTTATGAAAAAACTGCTGGGATTTTGTTTGAGATTGCATTGAATCTATAGATCAGTATGTGGAAAATTTTCATCTAAACAATATTGAGTCTTCTGACTCCTGACCATGGTATAGTTCACCATTTATTTAGGTCTTTAATTGCTCTCAGCTGTATTTTGTAGTTTTACTGCAATATTACTAAATTCACTTTTAGCTGTAGTAGAATATTTGTAGATTCATCAGATTTTCTACATAGAGCATGCTGTCTGCTAATAAAGACACTTTTGTATCTTTTCAATCTGGAGAATTCTATTTCTTTTTTCTTTTTTTCTTATTGTATTGGCTAGAACCTCTAGTGCAATATTAAAAAGAAGTGAGAGTGGACATGTCTTGTTCTTGATCATAGGGGGAAGCATTTGATTGTTCTTTCACTGTTAAGTATGGTGCAACCTGTAAGTTTTTGTTTGTTTGTTTTCAGGAATTTAATCTGGGAGGTTTTTATGTGGTTCTTTTTGGAAGGAAGGAAGAAGTTTTGTATTTTAGTATTTTTAACACCATTTCTTTTTCCTACTTTTTTAGCATTATAATTGAATTATATTGATAATATAGATAAGCATTATTTTCAGGTGTACAATGTGATATATGTATATATTGTGAAATGATCACCACAAGTCTGGTTACCATCTGTCACCATACAGTAAACAATTTTTTTTCTTGTAATGAGAACTTTTAAGTTCTACTCTCTTAGCAATTTCAAATATACAGTACAGTATTAATAACTAGTCTTCATGATGTACATTACATCTTCATGACTTGTTTTCTAACTGGAGGTATGTATCTTTTGACCACCTTCACCGATTTCACCCATGCCAAACCCCCTGTCTCTGGCAACCACCAGTCTGTTCTCTGTATCTTTGATTTTGTTGTTTGTTTGTTTGTTTTTGGATTCCATGTATACGTGGGATTATGTAGTATTTGTTCGCTTTTTCACTCAGTATAATACCCTCAAGATCCATCCATGTTGCAAATAGCAGGATTTCCTTCTTACTTATGACTGCATAATATCCCGTTGTGTATATATACCACATTCTCCTTATCCATTCATCCATCAATGGATACTTAGGTTGTTTCCATGTCTTCGGTCTTGTAAATAATGCTGTGGTAAAAATGGTAGTTTGTTTATCTTTTTGAGTTAGTGTTTTCATTTCCTTCTGATAAATATCCAGAAGTAGAATTTTTGAGTCACAAGGTGGTTCTATTCTTAACTTTTTGAGGAACCTCCATGTTTTCAGAGTGCTTGTACCAGTTGATGTTCCCACCAACAATGCACAAGAGTTCCCTTTTTGCCACATCCTTGCCGATACTTGTTATTTCTTATCTTTTTGGTGATAGCCATTCTGACAGGTGTGATATGAGATTTCATTGTGGTTTTGATTTGCATTTCCCTGATGATTAAGAATGCTGAACACCTTTTCTGTATGTCAGCCATCTGTAGGTCTTCTTTGGAAAAATATCTGTTCAAATCCTCTTCCCATTTTTTAATTGGATTGTTGTTGGCATTTTGCTATTGAGTCATGTGAGTTCTTTATATATTTTGAATATTAACCCCTTATCAGATATATGATTTGCAAATATTTTCTCCCATTCCATAGGTTACCCTTTTCATTTTGTGATGGTTTCCTTTGCTATTTGGTCTAGTCCCACTTGCTTATTTTTGCTTTTGTTGCCTTTTCTTTTGGTGTCATATCCAAAAACCCATTGCAAAGACTGATGTCAAAGAGCTTACTGCCTAGGTTTTCTTCTAGGAGTTTTATGGTTTCAGGTCTCATATTAAAGACTTAATCCATTTTGAGTTAATTTTTGTGTATGGTGAAAGATAGTGGTCTAGTTTCATTTTTTTTGCATGTGGCTGTTCAGTTTTCCCAACACCGTTTGTTGAGGAGACTCTTCTTTCCCCATTGTGTATTCTCAGCTTCTTTGTTGTAAATTAATTGACCGTATGTGTGTGGGTTTGTTTCTGGAGTGTTTATTCTGTTCCGTTGATCTGTGCATCTTTTTATGCCAATATACTGTTTTTATTACTATAGCTTTTTAATGTAGTTTTGAAATCAGGAAGTATGATGCCTCCAGTTTTATTTTTCTTAAGATTGATTTGGCTAAAGAAACAGACTCTTAACTATAGAGAACAAACTGATGGTTACCAGAGGGGAGGTGGGTGGGAGTAATTGGTGAAATAGGTGATGGGGATTAAGAAGCGCACATGTCCTGATGAGCACTGAGTAATATACAGAATTGTTGAATCACTGTATTGTACATCTGAAACTAATATAACACCATATGTCAACTATACAGAAATTAAAAATTTTTTTAAAGTTTAAAAAAATAAAATGCTTGTCACCATCTGTCAAAAAAAAAAGGGTCTTTTGTTTTTGTTTTTTACCTTTGGGTCTTGAGAATACTTCTATCATAAAAAAAAAAAAGATTGATTTGGCTAGGGTCTTTTTGTGGTTCCATATAAATTTTAGTATTGTATGATCTATTTTTGTGAAAAATACGATTGGAATTTTGATAGGAATTGCATGGAATCTGTAGATTGCTTTGGGTAGTATGGATATTTTAACAATATTAATTTTTCTAATCCATAAACATGGAATATCTTTCCATTTATATTTGTCTTCAGTTTCTTTCGTCAGTATCTTATACTTTTTAGTATACAGGTCTTTCTCCTCCTTGGTTAAATTTATTCCTAGGTATTTTTTTATGCAATTGTAAATGGGTTTGTTTTCTTAATTCTGATAGTTTATTATTGGTATACAGAAATTCAACAGCTTTTTGCATATTGTATCCTACAACTTCACTGAATTTATTGATTAGTTCTAGTAGAGTTTTTTTGGTGGAGTCTTTAGGGTTTTCTATGTCATCTGAAAATAGTGACAGTTTTACTTTTTCCTTACCAATTTGGATGCCACTTATTTCTTTTTCTTGTCTAATTGCACCAGCTAGGACTTCAATACTATTTAGAATAAAAGTGGTCAGAATGGACATCCTTCTTTTGTTGCTGATCTTCAGAAGAAAAGCTGTTAGCTTTTAATCATTGAGTATGATGTTAGCCGTAGGTTTTTTATAAATCACCATTCAAGTTGAAGAACTACCTTTATCCCTAATTTTACAGAGTTTTTGTTTTAGTTTTTTACTCAGGAATGTTTGTTGGATTTTATCAAATGTTTTATTTTCCCATTAAAATATTTCTATGGTTTTTATCTTAATTTTGCTAATATGATAAATTACTTTGATTTTTAAATGTTATCCCATTCCTGGGATAAATCTCACTTGGTCATGATGTACTGTTACTTTTTAAAATTAGATTTGTTAAAATTCTGTTAAAACAATTATGCAGCTATATTTATAAAGGATATTGATCTATAATTTTCTTTTCTTGTAATGTCTTAGTCCAGTTTTGGATTGAGAGTAATACTAGCTTCACATTGGAAAGTGTTCTCTCCTCTTCAATTCTCTGAAAGTTTGATTGTAATTGATATTAATTCTATCTTAAATGTTTGGTAGAATTCACCAGTGAAGCCAGTTGGACCTGAAGTTTTCTTGTGAGAGGTTCTTAACTATACTCAGGGCCTTCAGATCATGAGACTGACACACTGCCTACTGTACTAAGGAGGCTAGCTAGGTTCTTAACTATGAATTCAGTTTCTTCATGATACAGGGCTTTTTGGGCTATGTATTCTTCCTAGTGAACTTTGGTGGTTTGTGTCTTTCAAAGACTTTGTCCATTTCATCTAAGTTGTCCCGGTGCTCTTCATTTCTTTGTATAGATGTTATCTGTTATTTCCCATTTCCTAAAGAATTTTCTTTAAAATTTATGCTAAAAAAAAAAAATTAAAAAAAAATAAATAAAATAAAATTTATGCTAGTGCAGGTCTCCTGGTGATAACTATTTCAGCTTTTGTATGTCTGAAAAGGAATTTGTCTTTGCTTTTGAGAGATTTTCACTCGCAGTAGAATCCTAGGTTGAGAGATTTTTATTCCAGTACTTGAAAGTTGTTGCTTCACTGTCTTCTCACTTGCATTGCTTCAGACAAGAAGTGATCTATCATCTTTATTGTTCCTCTGTACATACTGTTTCTCTCTCTGCCCACCCAAGCTGCTTTTAAGATTTTCTCTTTATCACTAGTATTGAGCAGTTTGGTCACAATGTGCTTTGGTGTAGTTTTCCTTAGGTTTCTTGTGCTTGAGAATTCACTGAGTTTCTTAAATTTGTAGATTTTTACTTTTCATCAAATTTTGGAGTTTGGGTTGGATTTTTCAACCACTAATTCTTCAAATATTTTTTCTGTCCTTTGGAAACTTGTTACATACATATTTGTCTGCTTGAAGTTGTCTCATAGCTTATCCATACTCTATTCTTTTTTTTTTTTTTTAAAGATTTTATTTATTTATTTATTTGAGAGAGAGAGAGAAACAGCATGAGAGGGGGGTAGGGTCAGAGGGAGAAGCAGGCTCCCCGCTGAGCCAGGAGCCCGATGTGGGACTCGATCCCAGGACTCCAGGATCATGACCTGAGCCGAAGGCAGTCGCTTAACCAACTGAGCCACCCAGGCGCCCTCCATACTCTATTCTTTTTCTTTAGGTTTTTTTTTTTTTTCTGTGTGTTTCCTTTTAGGTATGTTTAATTGCTATGCTTTAAAGTCACTAATCCTTTCTTCAATGTTTAACATGCCATTAGTCTCACTTGGGTTTTTTTTTTAAATCTTCTTTCTCTACCTGACATGTTCCATCCTTCCTCGAGATTTCTGAACATATGAAAGACTTAAAATAGCTGCTTGAATGACCTTGTCTGCTAATTCTAATATCTATGTCCTTTCTTATTTGCATAACTGGAAATGTTTCATTGAATGCCAGGTATTATGAATTTTACCTTGTTGGATGCTCGGTATTTTTATATTTCTGTAAATATTCTTGAGCTTTGTTCTAGGATGTAGTTGCTTGAAAACAGTTTGATCCTTTCAAATCTTGCTTTTGAGATTTGTTAGGTGGGACCAGAGCAGCATTTATTCTAGGACTAATTAACTCTGCTTGTTGAATTCCATTTGGGTTTTCCCCTCACCACACTATAGCCCGAGAACTCTCTCGAGACAGTGATCTTTGACAGCAGTGGGGCTCACCTTGCTTGTTTTCCATCCCTGAGGGATCACTGTCCATCATTGCTACATGTCCAGTTCTTGAAACCATTGCATGTTTTATCTGTTTTTCAAAATTGTTTCAGGTGGTAGGCAAATCCAGTCCTCACTGTTGAGTCATTATCAGTTTTGATAAATAATTCCCTAATAAATTCTCCCTGAAATTGTGTAAACTTACACCCCAGTAACATTGTATCCCAGTGCCCATTGCCCATTTACCTGTACCATCACGAGATTATTCTTTGTTTGGTTTTGTTAATCTAATCAAAAAAAAAAAAAAAGCCATCTCTTTATGGTAGAAATTTTCCTATTTTTTGAAATCAAGACTAATAGTTGGTCATTTAATCAGAGTTACAGAGAAAAAAAAATTAATTATATACACATACAATTACACAGTTTGTCTTAATTTTTCATAAACTATGCCCACTATGTATATCATCTGCAATTTTTAGTTTCTTTAAAGTGAAATGAGAACTTAATGGCACTAATTCATCTGAGTTCAAATCCTTCTGGATTTTTACATTTTCCCTAGTCTTTTACATTAATTTTGTCCAAAAATAATTACAGAGCTTTATAGAGCTGTTTACCTTTATCTAGTCTTTCCAAAGCATTCAGATTGGTTTTCAGAGAGACAGAACTCTTTTCACATTTATATTTCTTTCATATTTAGGACAGGTAAATAAATTACATAATTACAGTAACAAGTATAGTTGGCCTAAATACATTGGGAATCACACCTAAGTTATCCTTGGAAAACATGTGACTCATCTAGTAGAGATGGGAGTGCAAAGCCCAACACAGAGTAACCTACCAGCTTTGATAGTACTCAGGGAATCCATAAGGTTCACAGAGGGAATAAAGAGAATGTAGGTAATCCTGCAGGTCAGTTAAGTAGAGCCAGACAAAAGAGTTCTGTTGACTTCTTTTTTCTACTAAGATCTGTATTTCCGTAATGATTTGTAGGAGTTCTTTACCTATTATGCATATTATATATAATCCACGGTGTTAACCCATCTTATGGTATCTTTCATCATGCAGGATTTTTTTTTTTTTAAGATTTTATTTATTTATTTGACAGAGAGAAATACAGCGAGAGAGGGAACACAAGCAGGGGGAGTGGGAAAGGGAGAAGCAGGCTTCCCATGGAGCAGGAAGCCTGATGCGGGGCTCGATACCAGGACCTTGGGATCATGACCTGAGCCGAAGGCAGACACTTAACGACTGAGCCACCCAGGCGCCACATCATGCAGGATTTAAAAATTCTTCTGAAGTCAAATCTATCAATATTTCTATTCATTGCATCTGTATTTTAGGTGTTTCTTTGAAAAACCTATCCCCATGTTGAGAATATTTTTGGTTTTAAAAGCTATATAATTATTGGGTATTTCTCATTGCCCCTTTGCCTATATGTTTGTTCCATGGAAAGAATAAGTAAGGATTTAAAAAAATAATATATTTAACTAGTAATGAACTTTCTTTATACATATAGGTGAAGAAAATTGGACTAAAAATTAGTCCTTTCTATGACTAAATCAGATAAATGTTTAAATCTTTTTTTATTTCCAATTTTAAAAAGCTGGGCATTATTATGCATGCTTTCATTTTCTAATATGGAAATACTTGAATTTTTCTTTTGTTACTCAAGTTAGGCTAGACTTCCACTATTTCTTAAGTTACTAATTTGATTATAAATATCATTTTGCTTACACACAGGATTAATGCTGCGCTTGCCTTCTTGGCTCTTATTCTAAAGCTAGGACAAACACTGGTTTTGAGAATAATGAAACATGAAAATCACACTGAAACCTAAAAATATATATGCATGGTAGAAAAATTTAAGAATTACGTTATAACCCAAGAATATTAACAAAATCCTGCTAATATTAAGCATAGTGCAACAGTGTTTGAATTTATGTATAAAAGACAGTTACAGGGGTGCCTGGCTGATTCAGTTCGTAGAGCATGCAACTCTTGATCTCAGGGTTGTGGGTTCGAGCCCTACATTGGGTATAGAAATTACTTAAAATCTTAGGGGCGCCTGGGTGGCTCAGTCAGTTAAGCAACTGACTCTCAGTTTTGACTCAGATCATGATCTCATGGATCCTGAGATCAAGCCCCACCTTGGGCTCCACACACTCAGCAGGGAGTCTGCTTGAGATTCTCCCCCTCTGCCCCTCCCCCCATTCGCACGTGTGCACATCCTCTCTCTTTCTAAAAAATAAATCTTAAAAAAATAATTACAATGTGTAAATAAAGATCAAAATTTTAAATCATAAGCTTTTAAAACCAGCAGCAACTTTTTAATCCTTATTTTATTTGATTAGGACTCAGCCCATTTAATATGGTTGATCTCTTTCTTCTTTTTGAAACTTTCTTCTTTTGGCCCAGGGTCTCCTGGTTCTTTTTCCATCGCTCTGGCACCTTCGGGTTTCTTCTGTGAAAAATTTATCTTCAACCTGTCCTTAAATGTTCGTGTTCCTTAGATACCTTCCTGGGACTTTTCTCCCTCGACACCACCTCCTGACCTGCTTCATCCACTCTTACAACTTCCATTCCCATGTGTCAAAGATCCTGATGACTCACTGAATCTCCAGTCTCTATCTCTGCCCTGGGCTCCAAACCATGTGTTCATCTATTTCCTGGACATCCCACTGAACTCAACATCAGCATTTCAAAAAATGAACACATTATCTTTTGTTTTTCTTCTCTAGTATCCAACCCTCGTTTTAAACTTGTTCTTCCTACTGGATTGGAAGGCAGGACCCTTGGTGGTTTGAGCGTTAACTCTAAGGAGTCACTCAGGGCGGGGTGAACCCAGCACCCTAATTAGCTCAGTGACCTTGGGCAAGATATTTAACCTTTCCAAGTCTCTCGGCATTCCTACCTCTAAAGTTGAAATAATAGTCCTACTGGAAGGAATTGTGAGAATGCAGTTGGTGCAGTCAGATAATGGTACGGTGCCTGCCCTGAAGTAACGAGTCAGAGCGTATTATTTCCTGTGTAGGTGAGGGTAGGGCACCCAGGTGGTGTGACACAAAAACTTGAATAGAGACTGACCTTCTTTTATTCTTACCTCTCAAGATACTCATATTCATGCAGTTTTGAAGACCTGTTAGTACTACTACTAAAAGTGTCTTGAATCTACCCACATCTTTCCCTCCCCACTCAGTGCTACTATGCTAATCCCTATCATGATGTTTTCTGTTAATCCAGCTGCTTCCTGGTTAATTTGCCTTCCTCCGTTCTTAGCCACTCCTGATAGAGTCGCCTTACAGCATGGAGGGAGACCTTCCTCGTAGCTGCTCCACTTGCCTCCAGGAGAAAGGACAAACCCCTTAATTTAATCTGCAAGTCCCTTTTAAAACTGACCTTATTTCCATGCCTGCTTCGTATCTCATCACTGGAGTATTGACTGCCATAACTGTCTTGCAGAATCTTATTATAAACTCATACAAATTCATTACTCAGAATTTGAGAAAGTAAGAAACAAAAAAGAAAAACACACCCACAATTCCCACTCTTGTTATCATTTTGGTTTTGTCCCCTGACTTTTTAAATGCATATATGTACATAGCTGTAATCAAAATGAATATGTAGCTTTGTGTGTAGGGATTTTTTTTGTTTAATTTTTAAAGATTTATTTATTTATTTATTTGACAGAGAAAGACACAGCGAGAGAGGGAACACAAGCAGGGGGAGTGGGAGAGGGAGAAGCAGGCTTCCCGCGGAGCAGGGAGCCCAATGCAGGGCTCGATCCCAGGACCCCGGAATCATGACCTGAGCCGAAGGCAAACGCTTAACGACTGAACCACCCAGGCACCCCTTTTTTTTTTTTAAAGATTTTTTTATTTATTTTTGTTTAATTTTTAAAAACATGCACAAATATATGCTTGTTGTTTAAAAAAATACAAAGTAACATAACTACTTTCATACCCCCATCATTTCTTCCAAGCTCCCTAATTTCATTTCCTCCTTTATGACTGTTTGAATGGAAATACATAGATATTTTATACAGTTTTTTCAGTAACACTATATCACAAGCAGTTTGTCATAACATGACCAATATTTTGCATACCTCATATTAATGGTGGCATATTAATGGTGACAGTAGTAGCTGCCATGTTTTGAGTGAATACTATATACCTAGCATGGAGATTGCTATTCTTAGATAATTTCCATTTGACTGGTGAGGAAACTGTAATGACTAATAAAATATTGGTCAGTTCTAATATTGCTCTGCCTCTTCCATGGAAACCTCAACATAAAGATATGTGACAATCATTAACCAGTCTTCCCCTGTTGTTGGACATTTATGGTTTCAAATTTTTCACCATTATAAATAATGTAGTGACAATTACGTGTGTGTTCATTTCAATTTATTTCCAAGTAAAGGTTATTAGAAGAGAATATTTTTAAAGTTTTTGACACGTATTGCCAATTGCCTTCCTGAAAGGTTATACCAGTTTACAGGGAGTGATTAATTCTAATGGGAAGGAAAAGAGAGAAGGGGGTGACATTTCACAGAAGTGACATGTGAGCCAGCTCATGCAGAATGAGTAGGGCTTTGCCGGAAGTGAGGCATAGTGGTCAGAGCATTCCAGACAGGAAAGAAAGAGCAAAGGCACCAGGGCACAAGGGAGCCCTTGCCCCAAAGGAGTCACCCTCTGCTTATTTGCCACCAGAAATCCTCATCATTTATTTTATAGTTCGCAGGAAAGAGAATCAGAATAGAGCTGTTCCATATATTTAGAAACCATCTCAAATGAAAGTTCTTTTGAAGTTCTGAGACATTCATGTTAGTCTGTTTCTTTTTTCCTTTCCCCAGAGGGAGAACAAATCCCCTGAGGATTCGGTATAACTGGGAAATGCATGCAACCTCTCTGGTCCCATCTGCTTCCCTGAATTTAAAGGGGGCAAGGACAGTACATTTGACATTGGCCCTAATGTATATAGGATCCATCAGCAACCATCCTTCTAGTTATATGCAGTAAGGTGAATGTCATCAACTTCTTGGATTTGATACTGATTTTGTTTCAATCTGCTTGATAAAATGGATGAAAGTTACTAAAGTCTATTTTTTAATTTGGGCTAGGTGCTAGATAATAGGGAGTCAAATTCTCCAGTAACTAGAGCTGTAGCAGATTTCAACCTTTATCTGAGCATGGTGTGTCTGCAATGACTTCTTTCCGGGCTGGCACAAGTGCTGAAAGCCAAAGGGATAGAGGTGACAGGGTAAGGGAAGCCTGCCGTCTGAGCGCCCCCCCGCCGCCTTTTCCCCCCAGTCAGGGCAGTGGAGACTTCCACATGCCACTTCTTGCTAATTCTGTAATTGCATCTGGAAATGAAATATGGCCAGTAAGCCACTTTGCATCATATTTTGAAGAAGGCAACTTATAAATTATAAGTTAAGTAATAAAATATTACTGAAGTTTGCAAAGTACCTTCAGGACAAACAGGATTTTCTTTTTCTTTTTTTTTTTTTAATTTATTTATTTGACAGAGAGAGACAGTGAGAGAGGGAACACAAGCAGGGGGAGTGGAAGAGGGAGAAGCAGGCTTCCCGCCGAGCAGGGAGACCAATTGTGGGGCTCGATCCCAGGACCCTGGGATCATGACCTGAGCCAAAGGCAGACGCTTAATGACTAAGCCACCCAGGCACCCTATTTTTTATTTTTTTAAGATTTTACTTATTTATTTGACAGAGACACAGCGAGGGAGGGAACACAAGCAGGGGGAGTGGGAGAGGGAGAAGCAGGCTTCCCGCAGAGCAGGGAGCCCGATGTGGGGCTCGATCCCAGGATCCCGGAACCATGACCTGAGCCGAAGGCAGGCGCTCAACGACTGAGCCACCCAGGCGCCCCCCAAACAGGATTTTCTTTTCGCGTCTGATGTTTATACTGCTGGTGTGCAGATTTAGTATAGGTGGCATTTATGAAGTTTACAGAGTGTAAATTTAACCATCTTAAAACCTAACTATGAAATAGAAATTGATGGAATTAGGGAAACATGTGAGTTACAGACTGTTTTAAAATAAATTGTGCCTTTCTGCTTTTAAGGAAGTGTAATAATGAGAACAGATGAAGTGATCAAATAGATGATCTGTTGGACCAGAATTAATTGATAGCTAAGTATTCTTTCTCATTGGCATTGTCACACAAATATATTAGAATGGTTCTAGACATAGGCCCAACAAAATTGCTGTGAGCAGTTTACCAGTTGTGTCCTGTTCTGCAAATGAATGTCTCTGAAGGGAGCAATAAATGGAAGTGGTACTCCTCATTACTACCAGCAAAGCCTTAAAGGCACCAAAAGACTACTCTCTCTCTCTCTCTTTTTAAGAGAAGGAAGAGGGGTGGGCAGAGGGAGAAGGAGAGAGAGAGAATCTTAAGCAGGGCTCCATGCCCAACATGGAGCCTGATCGAGGGCAGGATCCCACATCCCTGAGATCATGACCTGAGCCAAAATCAAGAGTTGTATGCTTAACCGATTGAGTCACCCAGGTGCCGCAAGAGTACTTAATCTCTTAAGGTTCTTAAGAAGCTATTTATCAGATAACACCTGGAAGTGGGTGGAGGAGTCATCATCTGTTTTATTATTATTATAGTTACTATTTTTAAACCTTGACTTTATTCTTGCCTTGCTAGTCTTCTTCCCAATCCTAACAAAGGGAGATGTCAAATTGGAACATTATGTCTTAAATACCATTTATCTGTCTATGAAAGGGAAACTGGAATTTGATGATACATAGAAAATATGAAAAGGTGTTATGAGGCCCAGAGCATGAACTGTTGTGCAGTTGGGGGATCATTTGTAGGTGATGAACTTCATCCGAAAGGGAAACACCTGCCCATTCACAACAACAGTTATATCCTAAAAATTTCTGCATTAAGATGGTGAAAATGACTGAGATCTTTACCAAAAGTTCTTACTAAAAATTTCTGAGGGTGCCTGGGTGGCTCAGTCAGTTAAGCATCAGACTCTTGATTTTGTCTCAGGTCATGATCCTCAGGGTCATGAGATCGAGCCCTGCATCAGGCTCCACGCTCAGCGTGCTTGGGATTTCTCTCTTTCCTTCTCCCTCTGCTCCTCCCCACTCACACTCTGTCTTGCTGTCTCTAAAAAACAAATAAATTTTTCTGCATCAGATGCCAGTGGAAGTCTATGAGAAGGAAAGCCCTCAGTCTGCAACTTAACATTTCTCTTCAGCAACCCATGTCCACCTCTTGATTTTTTTAGATAATATTTGCAGCCTGAAATATAAAATCACTTTGCTCAGATTGTCATTATTTGATGTCTTCTTGAACAACCATCCATTTCAGAATCTAAATCATCTATTTTTCTATTCCTTGTTCTGGCCCTTTCTCAGCACACTCTTTCTTGCATATTTGGATCGGAGAAATGTTTCTAAAATAGCATCTCAAAAAGTGTAAAATTACATTATTTACTTAAATTAAAATGCTTGCATAATTTTTATATATATCTTTTTAAATACCCAAAGCAATTGATCATAAAAATTGCTGGCAGTTAGGATTAGTTTGCATTGCTACTACCGTTGCTATGGTAAATGAATCTTTATTTCTACTGTTAATGAAATTGAGTCTGTTTGTTTGTATTGACTGTAAAATTCTTTCCTGGAAAAAACACTCATGTAATGTGCTGTTCTTCCATAAAACGCCTCATTCCTTGCATTCCCAGGTCTGTTCATCTTCATTATGCTCAAGGCTTTTATAACTAAACTCTTTCTATCCACTTCGCTATCACTTACCTACCTTCTGTCACTTCATTTTCCCCTTCAATTATCTCATAGGTTTCAGCCTTCGCGAATTTATTGTTAGCTCCTTGATGAGAGGTACTGCCTGATAGCAGGTGTGTATTGTATGCCGTGCGTCTCAGGTTGTGTCTCCGTTGTTGTTTGATGGGAGTTCTAATCCACATTAGTGAACTTCATCTGTTCATTCATATTACAACCAATGTCTTTAATGCCACATCAGAATAAATATCTGAAATACACATGCATTTCTTTCCCAGGTTAATCAGCTTCGTGGCATCCCCAAGCTGCTACAGCTCCTAAAAGTTCAGAATGAAGATGTTCAGCGAGCCGTGTGTGGGGCCTTGAGAAACTTGGTATTTGAAGACAATGACAACAAATTGGAGGTGGCTGAACTCAATGGGGTACCTCGGCTGCTGCAGGTGCTGAAGCAAACCAGGGACTTGGAGACTAAAAAACAAATAACAGGTAGTGCTTACAGAATTTTAGGACATAGGACAGGGTACCCCAGCTGGATATGTTATCTGTTTTTTCTTAAGGTTCCCGGAACCAGTGGTTGATGGGCTCATCATTATCTGAGAGGTGGCTTTCAGGGAACATTGTCACCCTGCTGAGTTAGACCCCAGATTCAGGTCAAGTTGGAATTCCTTTTTTTCTGAAGGGGAAATTATTTTGAAGCTTTGTTCAATATTTTTCATTAAAAACTGTGACTTTGAGTACATGTTTTTAAAACAACTTTACAAGACTCACAGCCTAGAAATCCCGCATCAGTTTACTAACAGCCAGTTGTGTAGTTTGAGGATGTGTGAGGTTTCAGTACTGCCTTGGGTGTCCAAGGCATTCATTCAGAAGAGACTCAATAGGAACCACACCCAGTTATTTTTATTATATACTTGGTAATCCACTCGCTGGATCTATGTGAAGAAAGCGAATCAGGGAGTCAAATAGTGCCTGAATGTAGAGGGTCAATTTAATCAAATAGTCAAAATACAGGAAATGTTGTTTCCCAATCCTTCCATTACCTGGACCCCTCAAAATACCTGCTCCCTAGCCCACCCATCCTGCACCCTAAAAAAAGAAAAAAAGATGAAAGTGGCTGGATGTGGTTTTTTTTTTTAGTTCTCTACTTCATATTTCAAAATACTGATTTGTACAAATAAATATCTTCTTTCTGCCCAAGAGATTAGAAGGATGAAATAATCTGATAGCATTAAAGCAACAGTTTTAGTAACCCTTGAAACATGGAGAAGAGAGACCTAGTTTCATTTAAATGAATAGTACATATGGTAGAGGAGAAAATGGTGCATCGATGTTCAAGCTCACCCTCCTCGCCATCATCTTCAGCTCCCTGCTGGTGCTCCCTGCACACATTACAGACTGCGATTGTCAGTAGGATTACCCTGGGGAAACTTTAATTAAGTAGCTTCAGTGGCCCAGGTGGTAAACATACATTTTTAATTTAATTATCACGGAAAGGTTCTGAGGTATTTTTAGGTATTATTGGGTGATTAAATCTCACTTTTATAAATGAGAAAAGTAAAGCCCAAAGAAGTTAACCTTTTTAATATATCCTATAAAAGTATTTTTAAGTACTAATGCTTGACAGTGTTATTTATTTAAAAGGAGGTATTTCACAAATATTATTTTAAATTGAATATATTCTGCACTTCTGCCATGTCCACTTTACCATAAAGCAGTTCTTTTTTCTTTTTTTTATTTAAAGATTTTTAAATTTATTTATTTGAGAGAAAGAGAAGAGAGAGATAGCGAGATAGAGCACAAGCTGGAGGTGGGGAGAGGGAGATGGAGAGGGAGAAGCAGACTCCCTGAGGCTGAGCGGGGAGCCCGACGCAGGGCTCGATCCTAGGACCCTGGGATCATGACCTGAGCCGTCGCTTAACCGACTAAGCCACCCAGGCACCCCCAATAGTTCTTTTTTTCTGTAGAAATGTTGCCATTCAATCTTCTCTGCCCATTTCTATTTATAATAATCACATATTTTTTTATCTTGATATATTTTAATTTTATAAAACTGTATGAAGGGTCGTACCATGCTGCCCTTCTGCCAGCATGCTATCTTGTCCCATGAGAAATTTCCTTCCATATTTATGACTTATATTAAAATACCTACAGAAATTAAGGGTGATCTCACTCATTCATTGATTCATTCATGCATTCAGCCAGCGTTTACAGGACTGCCTTCAAGTGCCAGGCGATGAGAATCAGTCTAGAGAGACTGTAGACATTCTTTTCCCTCTACTAAAACATGAACAATTATGTGATGGTTGGCACTTAAAAAAAAAAAAAAAGACCAAACCTCATAGTTAGAACCTAACATTTCCTTCATTAAAATATAGTAACGACAACCATAAGAGAGAATCAAACAGATGCACTGTTTTACAGTAAAAAAAAAAAAAAAGACTTCACAAAGGAGATATGGTTCCTTGTGGACTTTTAAAGAAGGATAGGATACACTTTGGTGTTTTGAAGGACAGTGAAAGTTATTCCCAGGAAAGTGAACATCATTAGCAAAGCAAAGAAGCAAAAAGAAGCTGCTGGTCATTGAGAGGGAGTTGGATAATAGAGTATTGAGGTTAGGGTATATTGTAGCTAGAGAGTTTGGAAGGATTTGTGGGTGTGTGTCAAGGAAGTAATCCATTGAACCTCTCTTCCTCTTCTTTTGTTTAGGCAATAGGAAACTATGGTCAGAGAACATTCTGTGGTATTAATGCCATAGAAACCATTCATTTATCTTTAGATAATCTACAGAGCTGATAAATGGAGGTTTATTGTGCAATTCTCAGGATTTCCAGAACAAGCCAAGCACCCCTACCAGAGGGTGCTCATTACATGCTAATTGAATTGAGTTGATACTTGAATGTTTGATACAAATCCTTCGAAATAACTTCCTTTAGCTCTATTAATAGAACAGCTAAGTAAGTGCTTTCAGGGCCTCAGAAATAAACTGTTGACTTAATGTAGACATGTTTGTATCTTTGTAAGGAAACACAAGCGAGCAACCATATATGTGAATCTTGTCTATTTGGTGAACATCTTTTTATTGAGCCCCTTTTACATGCTAGTCACTAAGTTAGGACTTTCCATTTTTCATCTTTATGCCCCCCGACATCTCCCTAACGCATTGTTGATGATTTCCTCATGATCAGCGTGACACGCAGCAAGGTGGTCGGGGGGAGTAGATTGCCCAGGATTACACAGCTAGCAGAGCACAAGGCCCAGATTCGAACCTAGCTTTATCTGGATGTTTTGCTCTATGAAAGTGGCTCACATCTACTGCTTTGGGGGCAGAGAGTGACTCATTTTTACACTTCTTTGGGAAAGGGCTTGTCTTTAAGAATCTCAGATCAGAGAGCTCCTTCACTCCTCTCTGAACCTTCCTCTCTTTCCACTTAACACTGACGTGCTTCGGTCCTCTTCACGCCTCTGGTCTACTACTACATTTGCTTCTTACCCGCCCTCTGATTCAGTATTGTGCATTCCCACTCGATCCATCACTCTGCACCTAGTGATTTCTTTCTAATATGAAAATACTGCCCCATTGGGCTCCCCACTACCCCTAAGATATGATGTGAGCCCGGTGACCATGGGCAGCAGTGTCTCCTCTCATACCCTCCCAGCCCAGGTTCTGAAATCCCAGAGGATTAGCTGGTCTGTTCCACATCTTGGTATCTTTGTCTCTGCTGTTCCTTGGACTAGATAGCATCCTTTTCCACACCTTGACCACCTGGTGAACCCTCTCATCCTTCGAAAGTCATCTCTTCCTCTGAAGCATTTTCAGATGCGATCCTCTCATACTTTACTCCCTGTCTCCCCCCATCCCCCCAGCAGAGTTTTGAAAGAACAGGCTTCTAATGAACTACTTTTGCACCCTTTAATATTAGGATGCCACTTATTTCATGCCTGTATGTTTATTGCAATAACAACAGTGCTATGCCTCCATGTTTCTCAACTGTGGCTGTCTGATTGAATATGTAAAAGAGACGTGTGGAGGCACCTGGGTGGCTCAGTCAGTTAAGTGTCTGACTCTTGGTTGCACTCAAGGTCATGATCTCAGTTCCTGGGATCGAGCTCCGCGTCAAGCTCTGTGCTTACCATGAAGTCTGCCTCAGATTCTCTCTCCCTCTCCCTCCCACTGACACTCTCAAATAAATAAAATCTTTGGAGCACCTGGGTAGCTCAGTTGGTTAAGCATCTTCAGCTCAGGTCATGATCTCAGAGTCCTGAGACCCAGCTCTCTCCTCAGTGGGGAGCCTGCTTCTTCCTCTGCCCCTCCCCCTCACTCATGCTTGATCTCTCTCGTGCTTTCTCTCTCTCTCTCTCTCAAATAAATACATTTTTTAAAAAATAAATAAATAAAATCTTTGTTAAAAAAAGAGGTTTGTGACCTGGGAATATCTAGATTACACACAAATAAGAGAATCAAGTGTGTTTTCAGATAAGACCCTGATTTTTTTGGCCAAGATATAAAACCATTAACCATCTGATTTCTATATATGCATAGAAGAAGCACCAGAGCTTTGTTCACTAACCCTCCTGGCGTTTTCAGTACCAGATGAGGAGGGAAGCTCTTTCCTTTTCAGGTGAAAAGACTTCAGGATCAAAGACTTTCCCTCTACAAGGTTGTTCCCCTCCCTTACCAAGTAAGCGTGGTAGTGTACTTTAATTGAAATGAGAACAGTACATACTGATCTCAGAGGTTCATCTTCAGGGTCACTGAGTAATGAGGACTTTGAGGAGCGAGTAGGGCTCTGCCTTGGCAAGAATGAAGCAGGAGATTCTTGTCCTGCATGTCACATAAGGAAGGGTCGGGATGATTGTTGATGGAATTTGTCGAAAATGCATATTCACCTCTGCATGTTTAATGGGAATATTTAATTGGATTGCTGTATTTTAATAGCAGAAACATTTTACTGTAAAATATTCATTATGCACCTTTTATTTATTTTTTTTAAAGATTTTATTTATTTATTTGAGAGAGAGAATGAGATAGAGAGAGCATGAGAGGGGGAAGGCCAGAGGGAGAAGCAGACTCCCTGCTGAGCAGGGAGCCCGATGCGGGACTCGATCCCGGGACTCCAGGATCGTGACCTGAGCCGAAGGCAGTCGCTTAACCAACTGAGCCACCCAGGCGCCCCATTATGCACCTTTTAAAAATAATTGTTTTTTTTCTTCATTTGTAATGTGCAACAGGTTACCTTGGGTTCATATATAACTCAGACTAAATGGCCTTTGCAATAGTGTGGTATTTCAGGCGAGATTTACAAAACTTAGGTGAGAGGAGTAGATCCATCCATGCAAGGGAAATTATTAAAAAAAAAAAAAAATCCTCCTGTTCTGTGATCACTTTGCAAAACGAGGTTAAAACACACCAGTTCTCCTGTTCCTCCTTCTCCTCTGTACTGATAATAGGGATTTATTTAGTCATAATACTTGCAGTTTTTGCTACCAAAGTATCATGCAGACTTTGTTAAATAACTATATTTCTAGTCCTAAAGGGCAATATTAATAAAACATGAATTTTAATATTTTATAAGATCCCTTTACTATAGTTAGCTATTTTTTGCAAATATCACAGTTGGCAATAAATTTCTGGATAATGCAGTTATTATTATCTCTGTTACAAGTGCTAATTATTCAAAGTATATCCCTTACCAGAATCCATTTCTCTTTCTTTTTGGCTCAAATGAGAACTTAGTGATAGAAAATGACAGGCTTATCGGCTGCCACGAAGAACTATAATAGAGATCTAGGCACTATGAATAAATTAACTAGAAGTTAAAGGTGAGACCAATGAAAACCTAAACCCTAATACTAGCTCAGGGCATCTAGAATCAAGTCATCGAAAGGAACCTCTGTCAAGGGTCATCTGGCCCATTCGTTTCTCAGTGCCAGAAATGGGAATCATTTTTTTAAGTAATCTTTACACCCAGCGTGGGGCTCAAACTCATGACCCTGGGATCAAGAGTCATGCACTCTACCAACTGAGCCAGCCAGGTGCCATGGAAATCATTTTTATAAAATACAGATTCCTGAGAGCCATCCTGAGATTCTGGCTAGTAAATTTGGGATGTGGCCCAGAAATATGTGATTCAGATATGCCACTAAGTTCATTTGGAAACTGCTAGGCTAGTGGACCACTCTAGCTTGGGGGTAAAAAAAACTCCTTGTCAATGTTTTCATAAAGGATGAGCTCATTTTTTATCAGCTCCAGCGATAAAGCTGGATCTTACAAGCAGGTCTTCTGTTGTCTTCAAAGCTCTCTTAGAAGTTTGTATTTTCAGTGAGCCAGAATCTTTTTCCCTAGAATTTCCACTCATTAGTTCTGGTTTTGCCTTCTTATAGTCACAAAAAATGATATCTAGCTGTTAAACCTGCATTTCTTTCATTACTAGAGAAAATGCATTCCTATGTGTATTAGATTCTAACATTTTTTAGATTGGGTTAATTTTTCTAGCAATTGAATCTTTAGCGATTTATAAGAACTCTATATATTGAGGCTATTAACCTCGTATTGTCATACATATTTTCCCAATTTGCAATTGGTCCTTTATTGATTTTGTGTGTACACGTAGGGGAAGTGTCTAAGTATGTATAATCCCGAATTTCTAGTGAACACTTAAGCTCCTTCCTAGCTTCGTGCCATACACAAATTTGGCAGGCATGACATTTCTATACAATATCCTACATTAAAAATTCAAAACTTATACTGACATTCCCAAGCCAGATTCTTTTATGGAAGTAATACTGCATGCCAAGCTATGAAGGACATCCGACCGTTGAGGGAAAATTCCACTCCCTTTGTTTAAAATTAATCCTCTTCTGGTTTTTATTGTAAGGTATACTTTTCCTTTGAGTGCCCTGTGTGGTCCTTTTTAAAAAGAGGAAATGTCATTATACTTTACATTTTTAAGCCTCTGGCAAGCAGAGACTGTTAATTTGTTTATTTAAAACAGGAAGCTATTTTTTTTTCCTTTTCTCTCTTTTCTTTTTAACTTCCTTTAGTAGCTTAGTAACCAGACCACTCAACCTCAGACCTGCCTCTAAATTGTTTTCAACCACCTTTGGAGTTTTATTCTGTCACTCCCCCTGTCCCGTGCCCCTCAAGATGAAGTGGGAGGAATGAAGTCATTGTGTTACAAAACCTGTGGCTGAGGGACACTGCTCCTGAGTAATCCCCAGTGCGAGTTGGATCAGGAGAAGACCTGAGCCAGAATGCTGGTCCTCACAAGACACTAGACCCAGTGTCTCTCTATCTGACGGAAGCTCAGTGTAGGCTGCAGTGGGAATTTGGTTATTGTTTCAGAAATTACGTACTGGTACACAACCAGAGTGAACTGGTGAAGGTCAAAAGACTGTGTTTGGCCTCAAGTGTTCTAAATGGTGGGCCAAGTATTAGTATGGTTGAATAATTAGCAAGCTTTAACCACACGGACAATTATTTCAGTCATTAAAATCAGGGCTGATGATATCACCACATAATTCAGCCAAAAAAAAAAACACCTTCGCTTTTTTCACAAGGTAGGCTGTCCTGTATACCTGTGCTCCTGCTTGCTTTTATGCAGACAAAGCAGTACATTTTAAAAGTAAGAATTACCGATTGGGTGGTAGGGGCATGAATAGGGAAGAAAATGAAGATTCCCTTCTCTTTCCGCCCCTTCTCTCTTTCTGCCTTCCTGGATGCTAGTGAGTTAGAGTCATTCACGGAGGGATGAAGGAAGCTAAGGCAACTTGACACCTGCTGGGAGTCACTGGAATAGCCAGCGAGAGATGCATAGTCTTTCCACTGAATCGGAAGTATTTGAATGCCAAATTTGTAAGAAAAACAAATCCTAAATGTATGGTGCCACTTTGTATTCTCTCTGAGATACCCAGCTTCAGGCTCTGTCTCACAAAGGCCCTGGAAAGTACAGTATGCTGTTCTTTTAATTTATTTCTGAGTTGGCTTATATAGCCTTTCTCTTTAATGGCGGGTCAGGTGGAGACGTTTCAAGAGGAAAGGGAAAGTTGAATGAGGACAGTGGTACCAGCCTTAGGCCAATGCTTTAGGCCATACACGTCGGCAAATAGATCAAATACTCTTGTATCTCCTTCACTGCCGAACTATAATGTAGGAAATACGTGAGGTAGCTAGCATAAATTCCAGGAGGACAGAAAGTCTATCATTGGATAGGATTTAATAAGTATTAATTGGTAATGTTGATCAGCCTACTGGTGACAGGCATGGGTACAGGCAAAGGCTTTCTGTGGGCCCTTCTGCTCTCACTGGGAGGCAAATATCAGGTGGAAGTTGCAGGTAGTGGGGAGCGGGAGGCAGAGGGAGATATTCTCTCCTGCTTCTACAGAAGAAACACTTGGGTGCCTGGCTGGCTCAGTCGGTAGAGCGTGTAAGTCTTGATCTCATGGTTGTGAGTTCAAGCCCCATGTTGGGTATAGAGATTACTAAAAAAAAAAAAAAGTAAAATATTTTTTAAAAAAATAAAATAAAAACATTGAAGTCTTTAATAAAATAGGATCGTTTCCAGCCTCCATGTTAATGAGACCAGAATTTATTATCTCAGTGAGGTCAGCTTAATGGTAGGATCTTTTAAGAGAAACAACATAAATGTTAAAGGATTTCTAACTTTCATTCACATTCCTGATTGATTTAAACTGGCATAATTTTATATCATAATCTCTCTCTCTCATTGTGGATCGGCTTCATTGCCATCTAACAAACTCTAAACCGATTCTTTCGGTTGGGAAAGGGGCTGTCTCGCTCCCCCTTTTTTCCAAACAGCTAGCCACAGCCTGGGGGGATGCTGGCCCTAATTCATCTTTTCAGCAGTCATTTGACCCATCCCTGCACTGTTTTGATAGTACTCTTTGCTTTTCTAGGTTTGCTGTGGAATTTGTCATCTAATGACAAACTCAAGAATCTCATGATAACAGAAGCCTTGCTTATCCTGACTGAGAATATCATCATTCCCTTCTCGGGGTGGCCAGAAGGAGATTACCCTAAAGCTAACGGTTTGCTTGATTTTGATATATTTTACAACGTCACAGGATGTTTAAGGTAATGCCACTCTACAGATCTTTTCTCTGTATACCTTACATACTGCATCCAGGTTTCTAAAACTCTACTCCATTACCTGGAGATGCAATAAGAATTATAAAGATCAGTCTAAATAAAAAAAGCACAAGAAGTGTGTCATTACCCGTTGTTACCAATGGGGCGTGTAGAGACAATGAGAAAGGTAAAGTAAGAACAGAATATTGTTTCTAGGCATATTTGATTTTATCACCTACCCACATTAGCTCACAAAAGAGAGGATGTCATTTCCAATAAAGAAAACAGAGAGCTGATCTGAATGCCCAGAATCCCATGCAGACTGGCCTTTCCTGTCTCCCAGGGTTTAAGGTAGGCTCCATGCTATTTTTTAATTCACAAAAATCTAATTTACTGACATGGTTAAAAAATAATTTTAAACCTAGGGTTTTTATTCTTTTATCTTATACATTATATTAGTTTCAGATGTACAACATAATGATTCGATATTTGTGTATATTGCAAACAGTCACCACAGTAAGTCGAGATGACATTCATCACTACACATAGTTACAGAGTTTCTTTTTTCTTGTGATGGGTACTTTTAAGACTTTTCTCTCTTAGCAACTTTTAAATATGTAATACAGTATCATTAACTATAGTTGCCATGCTGTACATTACCTCACCAGGACTGACTAACTTGTTCGTTTGTTTATGGCATATGAAAAATTTATTTCCATTATGGTTTCTTTGGACTTACTTATTTTATGACTAGAAATTTGTACCTTCTGACAACTTGCACCCATTTTGCCCACCCCTCCTGCCTCTGACAATCCCACCAGTCTGTTCTCTGTTACCTATGAGCTTGTTTTTGTTGTTGTTGTTGATTTAAGTAATCTCTGTACCCAACATGGGGCTCAAACTCATAACCCCAAGATCAAAAGTCACATGCTCTGTTGACTGAGCCAGCCAGGCGCCCCTACGACCTTGGTTTTTATTTTTGTTTTGTTTTGTTTCTTTTAGATTCCATTTATAAGTGAGATCATACAGTATTTGTCTGTCTTTGCCTGATTTATTTCACTTAGCATAATGCCCCCAAGGTCCATCCATGATGTTGCCAGTGGCAATATTTCATTTTTTGTTGTTGCTGAATAATAGTCTACATATATATACCAGATTTTATCCATTCACTTATCTGTAGACACTTAGCTTGTTTCCATTTCTTGGCTATTATGAATAATGCTTCAATGAACATGAGGGTGCATATATCTTTTCAAAGTTAGTGTTTTTGTTTTCTTTGGATAAATATCCAGAAGTGAAATTGCTGGATCATATGGTAGTTCTGTGTTTAATTTTTTGAGGAACCTCTGTAATGTTTTCCATAATGGTTGTGTCAACTTAACATTTCCACAAGCATTGCACAAGGTTTGCCTTTTCTCCATATCCTCACCAACACTTTTGTTATTTCTTGTTTTTTTTTTTTTGAGGATAGCCATTCTACCAGGTGTGAAGTGATATCTCCTTGTGGTTTTGATTTTCATTTCCCTGGTGATTAGTGATGTTGAGCATTTTTTCATGTGCCTGTTGGCCATCTCTGTATCTTCCTTAGAAAAATGTCCATTCAGATCTGCTTATTTTTAAATTAGATTGTGTTTACTATTGAATTGTATGTTTTTCATATATTTTGGATATTAACCCCTTATCAGATACATGATTTGCAGGTATTTTCTCCCATTCCACAGATGGACTTTTCATTTTGTTGATGGTTTTCTTTGCTGTGCAGAAGCTTTTTTAGTTTGATATCATCCCACTTGATTATTTTTGCTCTTGTTACGTTTTGGTGTCAGATCCAAAAAATAATCACCAAGATTGATGTCAAGAAGCTTACTGCCTATGCTTTCTTCTAGCAGTTTTATGATTTCAGGTCTTATATTCATCTTTAATCCATTTTGAGTTAATTTTTGTGCATGGTGTGAGATCGTGGTCTAGTTTCATTCTTTTGCATGTGGCTGTACAGTTTTCCAAGCACCCTTTATTAAAGAGACTTTCCTTTTTCCTTTCCCCACTTTCCCCAAGTATTCTTGACTTCTTTGTTGCAAATTAATTGACCATATATGCTCAAGTTTGTTTCTGGGCTCTTTATTCTGTTGCAATGATCTGTGTGTCCACATGCTGTTTTGATTACTATAGCTTTGTGATATAGTTTGAAAGCGGAGTGTGATGCCTCCAGCTTTGCTCTTCTTTCTCAAGACTGCTTTCTTCATTTGGGGTCTTTTGTGATTCCATACAAATTGTAGAACTGTTTGTTCTATTTCTGTGAAAACTGCCATTAGAAATTTAATAGGGATTGCAGTGACTGTAGATTGCCTTGGACATTGTAACTATATAATTCTTCCAATCCATGAGTATGGTATATCTTTCCCTTTATTTATGTCTTCAGTTTGTTTCATCAGTGTCATGTTGTTGTTGTATACAGGTCTTTTGCCTACTTAGTTAAATTTATTCCTAGATGTTTTTAAATAGCTGTAAGGCAACAAAGCCTAAAGGGACAGAAAGTTTTGCCATAAGAACAGCTACAAAGGAAGTTAGTTTGATCAGCATTTCTAAATAATGGGATGAGAAAATGCTTTAAAGGTTTTCTCCCTTGGGCTGTCAGATGCCAGCTAAATCAAGAGGAAATAGAAATACATGGCAGGAGGAAGAAAAGTGCTAGTCATCTCTAAGATCATGCATCTCAAGCTTTCTTATATTTGAAAATAATCATTGTGCTTTATGTGCAAGGATTAAAAGAAATCAAATGGAAGATACAATCAGGGGCTGCCTGGGTGGCTCAGTCAGTTAAGCATCCAAGTCTTGATTTCAGCTCACATACTGATCTCAGGGTAGTGAGATTGAGCCCAGCATCAGGCTCTGCATGCGCACACTCTCTCTCTCTCTCTCAAAAAAAAAAAAAAAAAAAGTAATCAAAATTAGGCAGCCCATGAGAGGTCAGAATATATTCTGCCTTTTGATATTTTCTCTAGTTACAGTTCATTTTTTTGAGGGAATCTAGATTGTAACTAAGAGAATTTATTATGGTAAAATGTTTATCTTCTCTCCATTGTTAATCACACATCATATCAAATACCAGTTTTGTGTAAGCTTTTATGTTAGCTCCTGGGAATTTCACAAAAATGAATAAGAGAATCCTTAGGGAACCGTTAACCTAACGGGGGTGGGGGGGGTGGGGATGCAGATGAGTAAAGGAAAGAGAACACAGCTGGCAGTGAAATATGTTAGAGCAGTAGCTCCTGGAGCATTAGCATCTGTATCACCTGGAACCTGTTAAAATCCTCAGGTCCCACCCCAGACCTTCTGAATCAGAAACTCTCAGGGTGGGGCCCAGCAGTCTAGTTTTAACAAGCCCTCCAGGTGATTCTGATGCAGCTGAATTAGGAGACCCATGGTGTCAGAGGTACAAGGGAAGTAAGTGCTGCAGGAATGCAGAACAAAGGACCATTCATGCCAGCAGAGTGGGATCAGAAAGACGCTATAGAAGAGGTGCCAAATGAACTAGGCCTTGGTGGATTATTTCAATAGTCAGAAATTCTCTAAGGACTAGGCACTCAATCCTTGAATAGCAGAAGAGGTGCCTAAATGGTCTCTTTGAATCCGTCTTCTGTACAGTTCACTAGAACCACTTTTTTATTACACTTTTGATCTAATAATACATTTTGAACTATTTAAAAACATTTTGCATCTCAGAATTTCTCTGTAGCTCCCATTGCCTGACCGTGTTACATCAGAGTTCTTAAAGTATCAGTAGGGACTCTTTCAACTCAAAATTAGTTACTCAACTCAAACTTGCTAAAGCCACGTAGGGATTCATTGGCTCCTGTGGGTGAGATGTTGACGGTCACTTGTGGAAGTGAAGTAAGTGCACCAGGAACCATGACCTCAGGGACTCGGGCAGAAACTCAGCATCCATGGGACTCACTCTGTTTTTAAATTTGTATCTCCTCTCCATTTGCTCTTCTTCTTTCACATGTTGGGCTCATTCTGTACGAATGCAAACAAGGCTGTGCATTCTTTTTATCTTTAATCCCTAACACCTAGCAAAGTTTCTGGCATATAGTAAGCAATTATAAAGTATCTGAATGAAAAAAATAAATGAAGGAGTGAGCAAATGAAAATACATGATGAACTGGGTGAATAATCAAGTCTGGCAAGAGTATCAAATTTGTGATGGGAAGTAATCAAACAAGTTGGAAACATAGGCTAAGGCTAGATTGTGGGGGCCTTGAAGGTCATGTTAAGAGGTTAATTTTTTTCTTCTGTAAGCAAGATTAGCTAGTGTGGGAGAATAGAAATATGGTAAGTTCTGTGTGAAGAATAATTATAATATTAACAAGAAAGGTGTATTGAGAAAGTGAATAATAAAGACAAAAATATTAGTTGCAAATCTCTTCCTGCTGCTTCCCCTTATGAACGAGGAATAAAAGATGGATGTTTTGAGTGAAGCAGTGCCTTAGTTGACACACATTTTCCAGAAGATGTAATAGCTGAATATACTCCCATCAATATGACACCATTTTAAACAGTGTTTGCACAGCCAGTCCAAACCACTGACTTGAACTACTTTTAGAAGTAGAATATAGCAAAACATCTACAAAATTTGAATGCCATAGTATATGCTTAAATATCTGTTCTTATTTCACCTATGTATCTAAATCACAATAATAATAGTTGACATTTATTGTGTATTACGTTCTAGAAACTGTTCTGAATTCTTGATGAGGATTTTCTCAGTTTATTCTTACAACAGCCCTTATAAAGTAAGCTTTCCCCATTTTATAGTTGAGGGGTTCAAAGAGATTAAGTGATATTTCCAACGTCATGCAGCTAGTAAGAGACAAAGCTGAAGTTCAAATCCAGGAAGCCTGTCTCCAAAGCCAAGTACATTCATACATTCATGTTTGTCACACTCCTGCAGACTGTGCTGATATGGATAAAACCTCTGCCCTTCACAGCCTTGCAACCTCACATTGTCTCATTGTTTTTGTTTTAGAAGTTCTATGCAAATGGAACTCTGTACTGCATTTCATATAAACAGAGAAGATACAAAGGATGAAGCCTATGAAGTGGGAGACATTTCCAGGAAAGGAGAGGGCATTGTAGGCAACGTCAGGTTGGATGTTGTCACAATGAGTATAAAAGCCACTAAGGAGATATGCACAGAATGCAAGAAAAGACCTGTAGGGGACCTGCGATCAAATAGTCTCAATTTCCATAACAATAGAGGTGTCTGCTGAGTAGTTGCTTATTTATGACCACAGCTTCTCTAAACAGATTTTAAGACAGTTGTTGACTGGTTCTAACAAAAGTGAATCTTGCTGAATAATAAGGTCACAAATGTTAGCAAATATCTTAATTGCTCTAAGTTTATTTGAGGTATTCTCTCCCCCAGTGGGTGTAGAGCCAACAATGAATTGACAACATGAGCAATATCTTTGGCACTGTGGTTGACTCAGGTTAGTGTAGCTAAATTTTTTCAATCTCCTTTGGAGAAAAACTGCATACACCAGTGACTTTTTTCCTTTACTAACTTGACACTGAGATCAGTTTTGAGAGGGACTTCCCTTGGTCTGCATATAGCAATGGTATAGAGTGAGTCTGCTCCGCAGGTAAGATGTTTGCTTTGTTGATGAACTTGCTTTGCGGCAGTGACCCCGGCTCTTCCCATCTGGACCTGGTACATTGAGATTGCATTCACACAGGAGAACGTGCAGGGTTTATCCTTCGAAAGGACCAATGCTGTCAGGTACAGCGTATTTGTCAGGTATCAGATCATTTATCTACAGGATTAGCATCTGTCTGCAGCAGCTTTAACATGCATGGGCCTTGGTGCCTTCTTGAGGTCCCTTTGGAATTAACATACTTTTAATGACTGAAGTTACTCCCTGAAAGGTGATACAAATTTTGCAATGAGGAAAACATCTTAAACAATATTATGCTAGCAATAATGAGTAGTAAAACCCAAGTTAGGAGAGGAAAAATAAAATGGTACACTCCAATTTGTGCTAGAGCCAGCAAATGGAATTGTCAGCATCTCTTAATAGCTCCACAGGCAGTGACATCATATTGGTAGGTTGAAATCAGCCACGGTGGGAGTGTTTACACCACAGAAATTGGCAAATGCTACAAGTCAGAGGTCTCCCCACTCCCTTGCCCCTAGAAAACTGATTGTTGGGACGCCTGGGTGGCTCAGTCGGTTAAGCATCTGCCTTTGGCTCAGGTTATGATCCCAGGGTCCTGGGATGGAGTCCCACATAGGACTCCCTGCTCGGCGGGGAGCCTGCTTCTCCCTCTGCCTGTCACTCCCCCTGCTTGTGCTCTCTCTCTCTCTCACAAATAAATAAAATCTTAAAAAAAAAAAAAAAAATGACGACACACGGATGGGAGCTGCCCGTGCAGAGAGGGGAGGCTGCTCAGCAGCACAGCTTCTGCTGCCAGCCTTTGGGGCGCTCACCCCCGTGCTCATGCAATCATTGTCAATGACAAAGTGACTATTGAAGTTATAATTGTATTAAATTAATGCTAATAATTTGGATATTTTATTTTATTTTTGGCTGCTCGGGTAACGTTAGCCCATAACCAAACATACATGGTTTTCTTTTTTCTTTTCTTTCTTTTTTTTTTTTTTTTCCTTTTTTGGGTACAGCTGTAAAATATTTGGATATAGGAAATGTGTTATTCTTGCAGCCTTGATATTCAGGGTGGATTGTAAAATATAAATTTTTGTGAGATTTCAAAGATTAAGATTATTTTGATAACATTATTTACAGATTTAAAAGATGTGGTTATCACAAGTCTGTTGAGGGGGAAAACTACTGCATAAAATAACTAACTTGGAATAAATATTTTGCATCAGTAAAAAAAAAAAAAAAAACCTGATAGTTAAATAAAAATTTACCAGCACACCACTGGCACTGAATTTCTGTTAGTTAATATTAACACCAAAATGTGGGTAATTAGGGTATAAGCATATTTTTTTCTATACACATCCCTTTTCAAAGAAGAAACAATTCCTATGTTTTCTTGGAAGGTATTACAAAGCTTCATCATTTTCCTTTTTTTTGAATGGAGAAAACATGCTAAAATGCCCCATTCTTTTTTTTTTTTTTTTTACAAGTTATTTTCATTTACTTAGGGTGAGAAGTCTAACAGTATTTGATATTTGATAATTTATTGCAATCAGTAGGATACTCTTTAAGATATTTCAGATTCCAAAAGACTTATGTGACAATCATAGAATTGTAAATTACCAAAAAGCATGAGCTGCCTTCTTTGATTTAACACCCCTCCTACATGCACACTCATTGTGATGAGCCCCTGCTTTTCTATTTAGTATGGGTAACTTCTTAGGAATTGATGTGACATGGCTGTCAAGTCTGTATGTTCCACATCACTGATTGGCACACCTTTGGAAAACCTATGGATGTGACAAATAAAACCAATAGTTATTATCAGGAGGAAGTTTGAAATTTCTTTTTTTTATTTTAATTTTTTTTTAATTTTTTTATTAACATATAATGTATTATTTGTTTCAGGGGTACAGGTCTGTGATTCATCAGTCTTACACAATTCACAGTGCTCACCATAGTACATACGCTCCCCAGTGTCCATCACCCAGCCACCTCATCCCTCCCACCCCCCCTCCACTCCAGCAACCCTCAGTTTGTTTCCTGAGATTAAGAGTCTCTTATGGTTTATCTCCCTCTCTGCTTTCGTCTTGTTTCATTTAGGAGGAAGTTTGAAATTTCTACCAAAGATTTATCATTATTTCTCCATTCCTCCATGTCGTTCTTATGGCTTCTTCCCCTTTCTTTCCTTCCTCCCTCCTCCTTTCTTCCCTTCTCTTCCCTTCTCTTCCCTGAGTCTTTGTTCTCTTAAAGAAGAAGGGATGGAAACAACTTAGAGGTCAGAAATTAGAGTGCCTCCAGGGTTCCAGTTGGACTTAGGTGGACAGGTATAAGACCATGGGCAATGGTGGAAGCTGTCAGAGTAGAGAATGGGAAAAATATGCTTTTTCTGAGAGCAGTGAGATTCAGAGTTCTGGAAGACACTTCTGACCAAACACATCTCGGCAGCCTCTGTTAGCAGTCTCCTTCTTCATTCTTGAAGAAATTGACAGTAACTCTCTCACAATTATAGAACCATTATCAGAAATTTGCAAAAGGAAACTAGTCCAGCTTTCTTGGTTTTACCATTTGGTCTGTCTTTCCTCTTCCTCTTATCTAACACTGTATTTGTTCCTTGAATACCTGCTATATTCAAAGCACAGTTTAAATTTCTGAAATTTCCAAGGGGAATGGGACCTACCTTTGCCCTAGAGGAACTCCAGGTTTAGTGGGAAAGACAGGCACCTGAAGGGAATCACAATCCATTTGATAAGAAGTGTAAAAGGTATGAAAGACTGTTCCAGAGGCATTGAGTTGCCTAACTGATGTTGCCTGAGGGTTGGGAAGAGTTAACTGGAGAGTCATATTTAAGGAACTGTTGAAGGATGAGTAGGCGTTTGAATGTCCCTCTCTATCTTCAGCTCTTCATTCTATTACTGGTTCACCTCTATCATTATTCAATATAGTCATAATGAGAAATGCATATAAAATTGGCACTTTCATCTTATCGCCATAATTGAAGGCCACCCTAGAATTTTGCTACTTTGTTTAGGATGATTTTTCTTATTCTTGTATTTTGTGCCTATAGATGCCAGTTAAAGAAGAAAAGCAATTGGTAATACATTTCTCTTGCAAGTTACTTAAATTTCATTTTCCCCCCATATGTGATGGTGTAGTAAATGTGTTTTGATGAATATATAACATATGTACTAAAATTTACAACTGTCTTAAAAGAAACTTCCATTGTCACCACTATAAATCTAACTGCGGTGGATTTGAGTGGTCTGATAAAGCAAACTACCTTTAGAGAGAAAAGGTGTAACTATTAATCATGTTCCTAATTAGCCACAGGGTTAAGAGTAATGTCACAGGGTGGGAGAGGGGGTCTTGAGTATCAGTATACCCACTCTCTGGAAAAAGAGTGTCTCCATGTAGAATTTTAATATATTCAAATACTTCTATCTTGTCCAATACATATGTATATATATATATATATATATATATATATACATACATATATTTTATATATATATATATATATAATGTTACTAAATCTAATTTTTTTATACATATCTGGATATCAAACTTCAGAAGTTTCCTGAGTCTGCATTCCTTAATTGTATATTTTCGTTCTATTTACTTGTGGTCATCCCTTGTTCTGAATACTTATGACAGAAGAGGATTTATTTGGTTTAACCATACACATAATGCCAGATGATTATTTAAATAATTAAAAATTCAATAATTAAGATACTTAGTTAAATGAGGGTCTAATAATTTCCCTGAGTATCAAATAATTTTTTGTCAGACTGCAGATCCAAAGCAGGCCAGAACTACATTTTAAAACTGTAATCTAAATGTAGTTCTTTATTCCTGGAAAATAATTTATATAAAACTAGAAGAATGTTAATTAAAATAGTGTAAACAATAACAAAACCCAATAGAAGTATTCACATAATTCAACCTAAAGAGTGATTTTTCCAGAAATATACTTCAAACAGTTATTAATTAATTATTTAAAGTCTTCATTTGATATGTAAACATAAGCAATAAGAAGTCGGTTGTTGAAGAGGAAAATTTTTTCTCTACCCTTCAGAGTTCCTCTGGCTGGTTTAATAATCAAATTGACTTAGATTAGCAGGAGAAAGTCTAACAAAAGCTTAATAACATGTATACCTCCTGTAAACATGGGAGAAACCAGGAAAAGTGAGTAACTCCCCAAAATAACTAAAGCCATCACCTTTTTTTTTTTTAATTAATTTATTTATTTGAGAGAGAGAAAGCACAAGCAGAGGGAGAGGGAGAAGCAGACTCCCCAGTGAGCAGGGAGCCTTCCTCAGGGCTGGATCCCAGGACCCGGGATCATGACCAAAGGCAGAAGCTTAACAGACTGAGCCACCCAAGCACTCCAAGCCATCACCTTAAATATCATCTTCAGCTGAAGACAAAGATGTTTGGGTGGGGAGTCAGTTAAAGGAGGGTACCAGGCAAAGCACAGTAAACAAGAATAAGGCTGTTATGCAGTTTTATTTATTTATTTATTTTTTTTTTAAGATTTTATTTATTTATTTTGACAGAGAGAGAGACAGCGAGAGAGGGAACACAAGCAGGGGGAGTGGGAGAGGGAGAAGCAGGCTTCCCGCTGAGCAAGGAGCCCGATGCGGGGCTCAATCCCAGGACTCTGGGATCATGACCTGAGCCGAAGCCAGATGCTTAACAACTGAGCCACCCAGGCACCCCTGTTATGCAGTTTTAAATCCATGCTTTCTTCTTTGATAAATTTCTAGAGATTTAGTCTTTCCTCTCCTGATATAGCAGAGGGATACCCTTACAAATGGAGATTTCCCTTACAAATTGTAAGGGAATATAAATGTCTCTTGCAATGTAAGTAATGTAAATGTCTCTTACAAAAGGGTAACTTCCACTTGGTTTGCTGAACTTCTCCTGTGTTTGCTATTTCTTAAAAATAACCAGCTTAAAATAACATGTCAAAGAGGCATATCTTGGGGTGGCAAAATTTGTTCCCCCTACACCATAAATAATGGAATTGGCAATATTACTAGCAATGTTAAACTATCAGTTATAATTGCATTTCATATGTTGTGTATTTTAGGTATTGTGGGGGCCAAGGATAGGCCACGCTAAGATAGGCCACTTTGACATGAAGATTATTTTGAGCTGAAGGCAATCAAGACCCTGTGTGCTCAAGAGAAATTTTTGCCCCTTCGTTAACTACATAGAAAACTCTAAATTGGGGGGTCTTTCCCAGAATAAGGTTTATTAGCTGAGATAAATTTTATCTGAGTGTCCTATCTGTATGGCAGGACAAACATCTAATTACCAGACATTTGCTCTTCTTTTCACCTTGTGAATTACATTCCTTTCTTCTGAAGTGCCAGACCCCTACCCTTCTATCCTTAGTTTAGAATAACATGTATACCTCATTTTGCCTGTCTTTAGAATTTCCATGACTGTGTGGACTCTCTGTACATACGCTATTTGATTTTCTCCTCTTAATCTTGTCAATTTGATTTTTAGTCCAGCTAGATAGAAGGACTTCAACGGGGACAGGAATTCTTGATCCCTAATAAAATACAAACACATGTTTAGTTTAATGAATTAAAGTATTTTGTAAATTTCTCTTCAAGTAAATTTAAAAGATGTACGTGGTATTTAAATGGATATATAAAATCTTGATTTAAAAAAAATGATTGTTTATAAGCGAAATCTCAGGGGTTTTAGGTCACCTGTTTGAAATCTCTCAACAGTACTTAATAAAGTACTTAGTACTTAGTAAAGCAAACAAATCAAACATCAAACCAAGCAAATCCAGCTATGCTTACCTGATCACCCCACCCCTCTCTGATCTTCCTGAACCCAGTGTTAAGAGTTTAGGTCGCATTGGAATTGTCAAACAGCACAGCTACAAACCTTGCAAATGTCTCAGTTCTTCAAACTAAATTTTCTACTATCCTATTCATGCCTTTAGCAGATAGACTCAGATTAGGAGTTGTACTTCTCAGTAATTATATGACATATCTCTTTGCCAAAGAAACTCTTTACTCTTATCAATCAATGCATAAATATTGACTACCTACTTTGGGCTCAGCCCTGGGATAATTATTAAGGATACATGAATAGAACTAATATGGAGGAAGAAAAATCAATGAAGGTAACAGAAGAATAATTTTTATTATATCAAGAGGACTGTATTTGCTTGTCTTTCTGTATCAGTCAGTATGTGACTTGGGTCCTGAACAAAAATTCCCAAGAATGACTTTGTCAGAGATTTTTAAAAGCATCCTATGTTTGTTTGTTGAGGTACAATTGACACATTAGTTTCATTACAACATAATGATTTGATATTTGTAGACATTGTGAAATGATCACCACAGTTAATCTAGTTAACATCTGTCACCTTACATAGTTAACAAAGATTTTTTTTCTTGTGTGAGACCTTTTAAGATTTACTCTCTTAGCATCCTCATGTTTAAAAAAAAATCTGTGTATAACTTAATTTGGAAGTAGTTTATTATTAACTGTATCTTATATCACTGAAAATCTTTTTCTAAAAATACTTGATTATCATCATAGAACTATTAAAAATTTTGTAATTCATCATGATAAAAAAAATTAGCAGGTTGGTATATTTGAATAAAGCAGCTGATGACTTTGTTGCTATCCTATGGTTAAAATCTGTGCCTGTATTGGAGATGCAGACCATCTGAGCATCATATGATTTTACTCTAAGTCTTAAGCATCTTCATCAATCATTGTCTGGCATCTGAGAAATCTCCTTTAGGTGTCAAGAATGTCTATTCAAGTTCCAGTGGCTCCCAGGCATATTACAAAAATTAGTTCGCTGTTTATAATCGATTTGAAATGGAATTTGGCATTCTACCTTGAACAGCCAGCTAAATCCAAAGGAAGTGACTCTTACCTACCAACCAGATGATTGCTGGCTACATTGATTATTCAGAATACTTTTAGAAGATCTGAAAAATACAGGAAAGCAAAACCAAAGGATTTTTAAGGATAGATTTTCTTTTCCTCTGCCTTCTGGTTTCTTGATGTGTAATAGATGCTGACATATCTTTGTTCGGTTAATGTTCCTTGTCCTGGAAGGAACAAGACATGTACGTGGGAGAGCTTTGTTCTACCTCCCAATGATGCTTCTGTTTGCAGACCAAACAGTTGACTTTGACAGATATCTGCAGATACCTTCAGGAACTGATGTTGACTTTAGGGTAACAGACAATCCCTTTTCTTGGCAAAGAGTTTTTGTCCCTCTGCCAGTTCAAATGAGGCTCCCCTTTTGTTCTGGGCAATAACAAGCTGCTTCTGCTGCTTTCTCTGGGTTACTCACAGACAAGGCCCAACTGTTTGATATATATCAGCTGAGAGATAAACAAAAGCCCAGCCCTAAATCTCAAATAACAAGAGGAAGAAGGACGCCTCCTTATCCACCAATCTCTTTATCAAGTGCCCGTTGGGTCTTAGAATGGACTCCAAGCACTTAGTGGACTGGGGCCTTATTGCACAGTTTACGATACATGATATTAGAAATCCTATAGTTGTTGGTGAACGTGAAGATGTACCTACGATATTTGTAAAACCATCAAGGTGATCACTCTTTCAGTATGCTAGCTAGACCTTGAAGACTGGCCCCATAGGCAGTAGGTCTTGTATGTGACACACACGTAACCTGTGTGTTAGGAGGAAATGACACCTATTATTAGTAGGTATTGCCCCATTAAAAAAAAAAAATCTCTGCCTCTTAGAATTACTTGTTGGTGAAGTGTCTTGAAAAGACTCTAACCATATGATTATGTTGTCTGCCATTCTCAGATCTGGTAAGTAATTGTAGTCTTTTTTTTTTTTTTTAATTATTTTTTATTTTAATTCCGGTATAGTTAACATACAGTGTTCATTTCCCCACGCTCGCTGACCATACACCACACACTGAGCTTTGGACATTCTGTGTTGTGACAGACTTCCTGTCGGTGCTGGCCAACTAGCTGTAACAGCCTGCACGCAGCTGCACACACATAACTTTTTATGGACGGGCCAGTAAAAAGCCTACTAGAAGCAGGGAATTCTGATTTTAAACAAGAGTCACAGGTCAGGATTCCAAATGAAATTTTAGCATGCCCCAATTTGGAGAATTTTGTGAAAATTACAGATAACGGTATTTGTGAAGTGCCTACTGCAATGTCTGTCACACACACTGAGTTGCGGTTGTCTTTATCATTTGACATTGTCCATTTTTTGGTTTGCCCTATGAATTTAAGGTTTAGTCACCCTGTCATTAATCTCACAAAGACATACCATTCTTTCAGTTCTAGCAAAGTCCTGAGTGTTTGGTTTTCTTTTCTCCTTTTCGTTATGACACACAGGAATGTGTGAGAAAAGTGGTGCTAGAGACAGTCATCAGTCATTGATTTGCTTTTAGATAAAACACCTGAATCTTCCTAAATCTGTAAAGTTTTGTTCAGAGACATGCAGAGGTTCAGATTCTGTTTTTTTCCCCCACGCTTAACAAGTCCTATTACCAGAAAAATTCTTCCTCATGTCAAGCATAAGTAACTGATCAAGCTAGTGTTCCCCCTGTTCTGGCTCAGGGAAGATGAAGAGCTCCAAAACAATCCTGCCTTTGTGGGAAGAGTTTATATTCCCCACTTCTCCCCCCAGCCTCCAACCCCCCAGTCCAAGGATCTGGTTTTTAAATTTCAGTGTACAAAAGCATACATATTTTGGTTTCCTGGAAGTTGCCCACATATTTACTCAGCCTTTGTCCAGATTATACCAGGGGAAGTAAAACCATCATCTAATTGAGTTAAAATCATAGACACTAAATTAAACATTTCTAATATATTCATTGGTAACTCTGATAATCAATTTTTATTGAGTAGTGTGTTTGTATGCTCATTCTTTTTTACTTTTCAATAAGATAATTGTTTCCATATATCGATATTTGATACTGTTTCATTTATAACTGTGGGATATTTTTCATATTAAACCTCTTCTGGGCTACATAGAGGAAATAGTTATAAATAAATATTTCTCAGGGTTTGGTAGATACATTGTAAAAGCTTCCATTCTGCCTAAGATTAGCCATGGTAATTCTCTGATTTCCACAAACTTAAGTACTAGCTGTTGAAAAAAATGTTTTAGTCCCTTAAGATAGATATATCACTTTCATAATTACTGCTTATTTTCAGAGTGGTACAATAACAAATTCCTTTCTGACTAGTGACTTCTATTCATGGATGTAGTGCTATAAAATAATCCACCCTTATCATTCATATTTCTGGGCAGTTGAGTAAGGTAGGAACTATTTTTGATATGCAGGAGCAAATACTGAAGCAGTGGGGTTACACTTTCTGTCAACAAAGATGTCGAGTGCCAGAAAACCCTGATAAGTCCCATTTTAAGCACGTAGAGTCTGGATAATACCAAACTACGAGACAAGAGTCCGTGCATGTGAACTGGCAGTCCCACCAAAGCGAATTACCATTCGCACCCAAAATAAATACCCTGAAGTTTAACAAAGCTAGGTCATCCATCTGCAAGGTATGTGGCAGCTTTAGCTAGTCAGAAACCTTTTGATTTGTCAAAGCAATTTTAAACTACTGCCATTTCTCCAAGCCAGAGGTTAAAAAGGTCAAGGGGAAACTTTAAAAGATGTGATAACGCTGTCTTGGAGTTGGGGGACATCTGGTGTTTGCTAATAAGCAAATGACAGAGTGAATGAATGTTGATGAGGTGTGCTCTATTCTGGAGCCGCCCCTGAGAACAGAATAAAGAGCAGCTCTCCTATTCTGACTTGACCACTACTATGCTGTCACTGGGAAAAGTAACTTTTAAATTCTTTGGACCTCCGTTTCTCCATGTGTAAAAGAAGATGACTGGAGGGCGCCTGGGTGGCTCAGTTGGTTAAGCGACTGCCTTCGGCTCAGGTCATGATCCTGGAGTCCCGGGATCGAGTCCCACGTCGGGCTCCCTGCTCAGCAGGGAGTCTGCCTCTCTCTCTGACCCTCCCCCTTCTCATGCTCTCTGTCTCTCATTCTCTCTGTCTCAAATAAATAAATCTTTAAAAAAAAAAAAAAAGAAGATGACTGGAAAAGATGCTTTTTCAGTTTCTGTCAGGCTTCTTCAGAGAATAGATACAGGATCTTGGTTCAAATGATCATTTCTTGAGAAAAAAAGCTATAGTAAAAATGGTTCAGTTTAGTTTATAAACCCATGCATTATCTTTTGTTAATGGACAAAGTGTCAGTTTTTTAGGTACAGTAAAAATTGAGGTAAATCTTTAATTGGAATAGTCGAATGAAAACCAAAGTCACAAAGGATTTTCTTAAAATTAAAAATTCATTGTATCAGCCCAACAACCATTAAATTTTTGTATATCCTTAGTTTAAATATATTAGTCTCATCTCAACTATTAGGTTGAATCATGAAATTACATTTCTGTGGGTTAAAAACAGTCTTGTATCATCAAGTTCATCCTATGGATGTGATTTTCATGGGAAGCAGGGTACAATGCTGTGTGTTCCTTTCTTGTTCCCATTAGTTCTTGATACCATGCTGGGTACATTTGTTCTCTGATATAGTATGTATTGAAAGCAGTATTTTGGGGCAGAAAGCCTTTTTGAAATCACTTAATGCAATATATTGTTTTACAGATGAAGAAAATAAGACCCAAAAAGTTCTCAGAATTGTAGTTCTTTTGATGTTCAGTCTGACAGAAACATTATAAACAAAAACTTTTGAATATACTTTGAATACTCTACCTACCAGTAAAAAAAAACAAAAACAAAAAACCGGTCTGATAAATTTTATAGGAATAGTTCTTAGCAATTAAGATTCTGAATTTGAAATTTGATCCCCAAATAAATTACCTTGCTGGATTTGATAAGTTTCAATTCTCTGTAAGGAAGCAACCTCCACTTGTAGATGTAGGTACTGTTTATAGAAAGGTGTCATGGCCTAGCAAAATTAGAAATAGACTAAGTGCAAAGATATTTATAGGTCATGCTTTTGACTTAGGTCTTACACACTGTGGAACTTTGCATTCTTGTCACATCTCTCTGCCATTTTAATTATAGAATCATCACATTTTAGAATATCTGGTTTGATATTTGTCAATAATTATTTACACTGAAAGCTACAAAACCCCAAAATAGTAGAGTCCAACATCATGTCTTTACAAATGAGGAAACTGAGGCCCAGAGAATTTAAGTCACTTTAACTTACATAGAGTTAAGACACGGAATAGGTTGGCACTTGGACATCTAGTATACTGCTACGTCAAATGATCCATTTGTTGTTTTAGTTGCAGAGTGTTTGCTTCATATGTACCCTCTCAGAAACAGATTGCAGATTAAGTAAATGATGCTGTGCCCTTGGTGCTTGAAGTGAAGTAGACAGAAAGCTTTTACTGACCCAATGACATGTTATAGGAATATAGTTAGAGGTTGTGTCCAGATTTGATGACCATCAGGCAATTGATAATGAACTGACCCCAGGACCTGTCTGCCACTCTTTTACAAATTTGTCAGTTTTCCGAACACTTGGAAGCAGCATCAATCAAATAAAGCTTTGAAACGAAGCCCTATTAGATACACAGCTTAAGTCTTAACGGTTGGTTGTTTTTCCTGATAGAAACATGAGTTCAGCCGGCCCTGATGGGAGGAAAGTGATGAGAAGATGTGACGGACTGATCGACTCGCTGGTCCATTATGTAAGAGGAACCATCGCAGACTACCAGCCAGATGACAAGGTGATTCATGGGTTAAATATCTCTTGTTTGAATTACTTACTTTGTCTTACTAAGATGCTTCAGAGGATTCTGGAAGTATTCTGTTTGGGTTTAGCTTTATTCATTAACTCACTTGCTAAGCTTAAAGTTTCCCATCCATGCTTAGAAATATTAAAATCTACCTAGCCCCATTTTTCTGTCTACTTTCCAGACCCCAGTTTACAACTACCTGTTTAACAACTCTATGTAGGTATTTGAAAGGAGCCCAAGAGTTCCGTGTGCAATAATGAACTTAAGTTCATCTCTTCCCTTATTCCCAAACTTGCTCCTTCTCTGAATAATCCTTCTTCTTCTTCTTTTTTTTTTTTTAAAGATTTTACTTATTTATTTGACAGAGAGAGACACACAGCGAGAGAGGGAACACAAGCAGGGGGAGCAGGAGAGGGAGAAGCAGGCTTCCCGCCGAGCAGGGAGCCCGATGTGGGGCTTGATCCCAGGAGCCTGGGATCATGACCTGAGCCGAAGGCAGACGCTTAACGCCTGAGCCATCCAGGCGCCCCTGAATAATCCTTCTTAATAATTATCCCCACCCACCAAATGAAAGCAGAAATCTGCATGATCTCTGACTGCCTGCTTGCCTTCGCTCACACCCTGTGTCCCTCAGGCAGCAAACCATGTGCGTGCCACCTCGGAAACACCCTTCAGCTGGCGCGCTCCTCCTCCCTCATGCCGTGACTGCTGCCCTGGTTTGTGCATCTTTCATACTTACCATGCAATAGCTTCCTAACGGGTCCTGCAAACAGTTCTTCTGTTTTCCAGCTCCATGTGGCTACCAAATTACGTATCATAAAATATAGAATCGTCTGAACACACTCTTCAAAGTAAACCAGAAAGGCTCTCCAGTGGTTTAAGAAATCCAGCCTCTACTTCTTAGCATTGTGCTCGTGACCATTCGTGATCTAGCCACACTCATTCCACTCCCCCAGACACCGTGCAAGCACACCCCTCCGCATCTACTAAACTGTGTAAGACCGAAAGCGTAGCACGTCCTGTGGTAGCACACTGCAGAGGGATGTCTGTATGTCTATGATCAGTATTCATCTCCTGTTTTCTCAGGCCACAGAGAACTGTGTGTGCATTCTTCATAACCTCTCCTACCAGCTGGAGGCAGAGCTCCCAGATAGATATTCCCAGAGTATCTATATTCAAAACCGGACTATCCAGACTGACAACAACAAAAGTATTGGGTGTTTTGGCAGTCGAAGCAGGAAAATAAAAGAGGTATGTTGGAAGGACTTTGAAAGAAAAAGTGTGTATGTGTGTATCTCTGAGTACTTAGTGTATGTCGGGCACTATTTTAAGTTGTTTTAATCCTTACATCAACCTTAGGAGGTGTGTATTATTAATATCCTCATTTATTGACGAGGAAACGGAAGTACAGAATGGCTAATTTCCCCCCCCAAAATCCAGGAAATTATAAGAGGGGGTGGAATTCAATCCCAGGTCGTCTGGCTACAGATTTGCATTGTTAACCACTGTACCCACTGCTGTATGCTTTATAAGTTAGGAAATAAGCTTAATACAGTGTAGCCAGTGGTATATAGACTGTGTAACGTTAAAAGCAATGCTGATGTTTAGCTCTGGGTATCCTAAAAGTACATCCATACGAAGGAATACTGTCCCTACTGGCGTTTCATGAAAACTGGAAGAATGTAACCCCTCCTGTTCCTCAGACTATCGTGGTACGTATTTGTGAACTTGGAGAGCAACTGGTAAATTTAGAATCCTGATGTTATCCCAGACAACTTCACAAGACTGAGGGAAGAGGCCTGTTTTTCTTATCTCCACAGTGGTTGTGACTAATTTAGCTTTTAGCTTAACAGCAGCCTGAAAACTATTCTAGAATAGCCTATGCTTCATTCTCGAGTTTTCTCTCAGTATGAAATATAAAGTTGGGGTGTTGTTAAGGAGAAATAGACATTATGAGCTAAACGTTAACTGCTTGGAAATCATACATATTTGCTTTTTCATTTCCATATCAGGGGCTTGTTATTAGGCAAATTGTCCGTCTATCTAGACTAAATGGTTTTTCTGGTCCCTTAGTTTGGGTGTGGAATTCTAGAAATCACTGGAAGGCATTAATTCTGGATTTCACTGTGTACGTGGTTAGCAATATCAGGACATGCCGATGCCGGAAGAAAAGAGCAACCCGAAGGGTGTGGAATGGCTATGGCATTCCATCGTGATACGGATGTATTTGTCCTTGATCGCCAAGAGTGTCCGAAACTACACTCAGGAAGCATCTTTGGGAGCTTTGCAGAATCTCACTGCAGGAAGTGGACCAGTGAGTATCACCCCTGTTCTTCTGCTTTATAAAAATAATGACATTGTGGGTCTTACCTACGTTAGGTTCAGAAATGAGACAGTGAAGTAAGGGAAAAGTTTTTTCAGTCAAGACAGTTCTCAGTAATTGCCAGCAAGAGGTCCAGCTTTCTAGGACTTTCAGCCTCAGTTTCTGCAGAGCCAAGTTAGGCTGTGAGTGAAAGGCTCCTAGATATTTATATTAGAGCTCTTTCAGTTATAAGTCTCAGAATCCTACCTAAACTGGCCTGGGCAAAAAAGAGGAGTATCTTGGCCCATTTAACTGGAAAGTCAAGGTGAGTCTTCTTTCTGTCATGGTAGGTAGGTGTCCTAGCAGTTGTAATTATAACTCTATCTCTGGGTTCCCTCTTCCCCTTTTTTATTCTCAAAGGCTCTTCTCATATGATAGCAAAGGTCACCAGTGATTTCAGACTTACATTTTATCTACCCAATGTCCCCACAGAAAAGAAACTACTATTTTCTCAATAGCTCCATTTGGAACTCAAGAAATGAGTCGCACTTGCCCATATCTGAACCTGTGGCTAGGAGCCTGTTGATGTTCTGACTGGCCAGGTCTGGGGGATATGCCCACCTGTGAATTTCAAGGGCATGGGTTTGAGCAGGCAGGGTCATTGCCACTGGGACCACATGGACTGAAATGCTAAAGGAGCTGCTCATTAGCAAAAGGAAGAATGAGTGCTGCCCAGGCAAAAACAACAGATGTCCACTGTGTATGGAGTTGGAAAGGACATCTGTGCTTTTACGTCCCAGAAACTCAACTACAAAATAAAGAGCTGCTTCTCTTCCTGATGCACTTACTTTATACCAGCAAAGTCAAAATATATAAAACAGTAAAAGCTTATTCCTCTCCCTATGTATTTTACACCGTACTACACAGTTAGGATTCTATGAATATTTAGTTATTTGAACTAAGCTTATATTCTTTGTCTTGATCATAAAATTATTAGAATAAACACACACACACACACACACAAAGTTGTTCATTATATGTCCAGTTTCCAATTATCCATCCTCATAGAGAAGAGTACTCTTGTAGATAACAAAAATATTATTTATTCTTAAGAAACCATATTCATTCTTTAATGTGTTTACAAAGAAGCTTGCCCTGTTTTGAACAAAATTGTGAAATAACTAAAACCAGTATTTCTCTTATCTTAGCACTGTGGTTAAGAATATGACCAAACTTAGGGCACCTGGCTGACTCATTCAGTAGATCATGGGACTCTTGATCTTGGAGTTGTAAGTTTGAGCCCCATGTTGGGTGTAGAGATTACTTAAAAATAAAATCTAGGGGTGCCTGAGTGGCCCAGTCATTAAGTGTCTGTCTTAGCTCAGGTCATGATCCCAGGGGCCTGGAATCGAGCCCCGCGTTGGGCTCCCTGCTCAGCGGGAAGCCTGCCTCTCCCTCTCCCACTCCCCCTGCTTGTGTTCCCTCTCTCCCTGTCTCTCTCTCTCTGTCAAATAAATAAATAAAATCTTTAAAAATATATATAAATAAATAAAATAAAATCTTAAAAGTTTTTTTTTTTTTATCTCTTTGATTTTCTGCAAAATTTACTTGTGCACAAAGAGGAGGGAACAAGAAACTACCAGGGAGCCCTGAATGATGCACAGTCATCATACCTTCTCATTTTCCCATGCTAGGTTTCCCAAAACCATTTCTTTCACTTTCCCAAACTACGGAAGCCCTCTTATTAACTCCCAGCCGACTTCAAAGAAAACGTCAGGAATTAACGCAGTGTGCACCTATGTGTGTGCATATCTGAGTTCCCTGTGCTATGAGTATGGTTCAGTACGAGCTAACCCATTAAGCCTGCATTTTAGCCTCTTCCATTCCAAGATCTCTCATGGACTCCAAACAGTCCAGAGATGTTTCCATGTTCCTAAGGATAGAAATATTTATGCCACTTAAGTTCTGAATATGTAGTTTACTACCTAGATCTTAAGTTCCTTTATTCATTTTTTGAGCACCTACTATAGCAGGTACTAACTAGCCTAGTGCTAAGTATGTAGCAGTGAATAAGACAAAATCCCTGTGCTTGGTAATAATCTAACTGGGATAAATACATAAAAAGAAATCTAAGGTACTAGGAGATTCCAAGTCCAAAAGGAGTCCAAGCATTGGAGATATCCTCATAACTGTCCTAATTGTGTCAAGGCATTTAAAATCATACCTAACGTTAAACCAGTCTGGTCCCCTGAAAGGAAGCCTACACTGAACTGGTATGAACCTGTACTCAAGTTGTTAGAGTTTAATTTGACTGGAGATTTATAGGAGAAAATCATTAGCACCATGAGACAGTGAAATGTTCTTTTAAGTTACAAGATGCTTTTTATTAAAATTTTGACATATATATCCTTTCTAATTATTACTTTTCCTAATTTTGTTATGCTTAAATTGTATGATCAAAAATACTTGTTCTTAGAATTTCTAAAAAGAATCATTGAATAGGAAAACACGAAAAGCAAAGCATTTAAAATAGTTTCAGAAAACATCCAGTCCATTAACCTTGTGTTCATAACTGAGATAGCGCTGAGCAGTTGATGGCCATGTGCCTGAAATGGCAAAGAACCTAAACTGAAATGAGTAGCTTCCTAAAAGATTGGTTATGTAATTTAAGTATAAAATTATGACAGTAATTTCTAGTCAGTATTAAACCTTATTGGTTTAGATATAGTGGTCATTCTAATAATAAGTAAGGAAAGAGAAAGAATTAATAATATTTACCCATTTAGCAAACTCTGTAAGTACAGAAATCAAAAGATTAAGGTACAAAAAAAGAAAAGATTAAGGTACAGATTTTCAATTAGAAGATAAGTAAGTCCCGAAGATATAATGCACAGCATCGTGACTACACTTAACAATACTGTATTGTGTATTTGAAAGTTACTAGGAGAATAAATCTTAAAAGTTCTCATCATAAGAAGAAAAAAAGTTGTAATCATGTGCGGTGATGAATATTAACTTATTGTAATTATTTTGCAGTATATAGGTATATCAAATCATTATGTTTTACACCTAAAACTATTACAGTGTTATGTGTCAGTTATGTATCAATAGAAATAAGTTAAACGTCATATAGCCAAAGTTAAAAGTCATTGAAATAAGCACTTTTCAAATTTCTAAAACACTTTATTTTCTTAAAGATTTTATTTATTCATTTGAGAGAGAGGGAATGAGAGAGGGAGAGCATGAGAGGGGGGTGGGTCACAGGGAGAAGCAGACTCCCTACTGAGCAGGAAGCCCAGTGCATCACTCTTGATCCCTGGAGTCCAGGATCATGACCTGAGCCGAAGGCAAACACTTAACGACTGAGCCACCCAGGCGCCCCCGATTTTTTTTAATATTTAAGTAATCTCTATACCCAAAGTGGGGCTCGAACTCACAACTCAAAGATCAAGAGCCGCAGGCTCCACCAGCTGAGCCAGCCAGGTGCCCCAATACTGAAACAGTTTTAAGGACCTCCTGTCCCCTCCCTGAAACCTATCCTGGGCCCTATATTAAGAACCCCTGTTCTAAAAAGTATAGTGGAGAATGTAAGGAGAGCAGTCTGCAGGAGGTGGGGGAAATAAGCAGTGTTTAGATAAGAGAAACAGAGAAGATAGACACCCTGAAGAATGGTCAAGAATTTTAGGAATTTCTGGCCAGTGGCCTCAAGTTAGCTTCAAATACAAATCTATAAAGTTTTAGATATAAGCTGAGACCCCAGTATTAGAAGTTTATTGATGCTAGGAAGGTTCTGGTCAGTACTCAGACCCCCTGAAAGTAGGTGGCCAGCCTGATTCCAAATATGATTTGCACATACAACCTCTGATTGAGAATGTAAAAGTAAATCTAACTAGCCATACATTCTTTTCTTTAAAAGCCCAATATCTCTTTCAGGATAAGCTGACTTCTTAGAAATGAATAAGTTTACTAAAATATGTAAAATACCAAAATGTGAGCAAGAAGGTGACCAAAGCAACAGCGAGCAAATATGCTGAAATATTAAAGACATCTCCCTTTAAAATTTTTCTCAGCTCAGTTGTCTTTATAGGTAAATTCCACGAGGCCCTCAAAGTTGGGATTATTCTTGTATTAAACAAATAGTTCAAGAAAATAGAAAAAGGAAAAACATTATGCAACTAATTTCATGACACTAGTGTTTGATTCTAAAACATTGTCCTTATATCCTTTTCACAATGCTGAGCTGAAAATGGGAATAAAGAGGAAATAAAAGAAAAGACAGGCCCATTTTATTTATAAACATGCAAAAACATAGAAACTAACCAAATCTAGTGTTCTATTTAAAAATACCAAATAAGGGCGCCTGGGTGGCTCAGTTGGTTAAGCGACTGCCTTCAGCTCAGGTCATGATCCTGGAGTCCCTGGATCGAGTCCCGCATCGGGCTCCCTGCTCGGCAGGGAGTCTGCTTCTCCCTCTGACCCTCCTCCCTCTCATGCTCTCTGTCTCAAATAAATAAATAAAATCTTTAAAATAAATAAATAAATAAATAAATAAAAATAAAAATACCAAATAAGCTGTTTTTATCCTGTAATAAAATTGAAAATGTAATAAGAATTTTTTTTTTAATTTATTTATTTGAGAGAGGCAGAGAGAGCACGAACAGGGAGAGGGGCAGAAGGAGAGGGAGAAGCAGACTCCTATGACCCCGGGATCATGACCTGAGCCAAAGGCAGACACTTAATGAACTGAGCCACCCAGGCGCCCCTGAAAACATAAGAATTTAAAGGAAATATCTTCAGACTAGTTTCATCACAGCTTAGTTTTCAAAACATCTTGCTCAGTCTCTAATAATCCACAGAAATTTAATATTAGCATGAAGTCAAAAGGCAGTAGTACTGATAAGACATGTCTCATGCAACAGATGCCGACGTCAGTAGCTCAGACAGTTGTCCAGAAGGAAAATGGCCTTCAGCACACCCGCAAGATGCTGCATGTTGGTGATCCAAGTGTGAAAAAGACAGCGGTCTCCCTGCTGAGAAATTTGTCTCGGAATCTTTCTCTGCAGAATGAAATTGGTGAGTCAACAAACGTGTCTCGATGTCGTGAATACATGTTGAAATTACAAAGGCAGGGAACCATTGTCTTTATCATGTTTTATACAATGACGAACTGAAAATGACAAAAGGAGCGAAATGTGGGAAATAGACCTGGCCTTTGCACCCAGGCATCCAGATCCAGGTAGGCTTTCTCCCTGGGTTTCAAATAGGATTTTTCTTAATATCCAGCATTTTTTTGTTTGAATTACTGCAGAAGAAAAATTTCATCCCTAATTATAACTAACAAGGGAGGTGACACGTCTGATGTTTTTCAGCCATTGGCTGTGCGGTCAGGGGTCTTTTTAACCCGCACAGTTAGTTTAACCTGCTTAAGCACTGCTCTTCTAAAACATTGAAAATATACACACAGCAGTCCTCATTTTAGAAGCTTGGTCCCTGTTGCACTAGAAAAAAATGGATGGACATGCAAAAAGACAAGAAGGAGGAGTCACTGAATATATATTGAATTCGGCATACATTTGCAACGACGTGAATGGAACTAGAGGGGATTATGCTAAGCAAAGTAAGTCTGTCAGAGAAAGACAATTATCATATGATCTCACTCATATGTGGAATTGAAGAAACAAAACACATGAACATAAAGGAAGGAAAGGAAAAATAAGATAAAAACAGAGAGGGAAGCAAACCGTAAGAGACTCCTAACTATAGAGAACAAACAGGGTTGCTCGAGGGGAGGTGGGTGGGGATGGGATAACTGGGTGATGGGCATTAAGGAGGGCACTTGATGAGATGTGCAACTGAGGAATCACTGAATTCTACCCCTGAAACTAATAATACACTATATGTTAACTAAATTGAATTTAAATAAAAAATTTTAAAAATTAAAAAAAAATTTGGCATAGGTGGTTTTACAATGAATACATTGAAACATTTGCTCCCTTTTTTGAGAGTCTATTATTGACAAAGATAACTATGTTACACTATCAAGTAATACAATGTTTTGTTCATTTGCTTTATACACAGAAATGTCTGATAAATGTGAATCAGGTCAAAAACTATAAAATGAGATAATAGGAAGGTTGTTAACACCAAAATCAGTCATGCTTCCTAATGCTCCATAAATTAGTCATTCCTGACAACTCGAAGTTCAGTTTTTCACAAAATTCCACTAAAATTATAGACAAATTTTTGTTTGGTTTTAGGGGATTGGGTTAATTTGGAGTACACACACAGACACACAGCACCAGAGATACTGAAGTCTGTGGTTATGTTTTAATGTCATTTCCAAAGCCAGCCAGCCACACAATATTGGAGAGGTGGTTTCATGCAATGGTTTCCTGCCCATTATAAATATAGAGAGAGCCTGGAAATTTTTCACGAATCTAAAAGAAACCTTGCCCTAGGCGCTCTGAAAATTATGAAAGTGTTCTCATTGTCCTTTGTGGACTTTTGTGCTGCACTTGAATCAGGTGTATCATCCTTTGACTTTTTTTTTTTTCCGCAAAGGAAATGTTGACTCCATCTTTAAGCAGGGCTGATGGAGGTAACCGCCCTGGACGCGTTCTACACATGCCTTCAGGGCAGAAATGCTGTTGTTCCCATGTTCTACCATCTTCTAACTGTTGGGAAGATACAAGTGTAGCCCCACACTTTCCTTTTTTTTTTTCTTTTTTAATATATATATAAACCCTCTATTTAATTCTTCAGTTGAGCAGAAAATGGCCTTAGCAGAGAGAAGGTGTTTTTTGCATTTCACTATACTTAATGTTTATTTATTTTCTTAGTTTGCCTACTTTGAGTGAGTTCTGGCTTTGATACATTACATCTGAAATTTTCTTGGCTCACCTTGGTAATTAGAATAATTACACTTTTTTTCCTCTTAATTTTTAATGGCTTAACAATGTGACTTTTCATCCCATATTTGTCACTTTTAACCAGACCTAGGTAAATGGAAAATCATTGTTTTGGATGGTTTTATTAAAGAACAACTTCAATTTTTTTTAAAAGACGTATGCTCATTTTAAAAATTCAAGCAATTAAGAAAAGCACCACAAATAAAGCAAAAATACTTCCTCTTACCACTCAGAAAACAACCATTGTTACCCTTAGATGAATATTATTCCAGACATCTCTCTATGCCTATGGACATAAGAGTTTAGACAAACAGAAAGATAAATGATATTAAAATTGGATCATACAACATCTAGTGGCTAATTAGAGTTAATTTTAACAAAAGCAAACTAAATGATATAGAATCACTGAACTTTGGATAAATTTTTCACTACATTTCAGGCATGTTTTAGAGACTGTGGTAATGTGTACTCAAGTTTGTCTCAGTCCTGATTTCCAACTTTTGGCCAAACCTAGAAGAATGTCTTGATTGCCCCCGCAGCAATATTAGTCTCCTCAATCTCTAATAGTTCCTCTTTTGTAACATGCGTATGATATGTGTGTAACATGTATAATGTGTATTTTTGTCACCAGCCTGTAAAAACATAAAATGGAAAGAAACAAAGAATGGAAAGAAGGAAGGGAAGGAAGGGAGAGAGGGAAAGAGAGAGGAAAGTTTCTATTCAAATGTCTGTATTCCAGTTTGTCATTTTAGTGGTCCTCTTAACTAAAGTGCCATGTAAATTGTAGGTGATGCCCACTGTACATTATAGGGAGGACCAGTGTTTTGTTAAATAGGTCTGGCCTTCTCCTTTATTATGGAATAGGTCCAAAGGACCATTATGGTACAGTCACATCAGGATTTATTATGACCAGCCTGATCCAAATCCTCTCACTAATGAAGTACTTTGCACCAAAAGTATAGTTTTGTTCAGTTTATTTTTTGGAACCTATTATTGTATTGAGGCTTTTATCCATAAAATTCTAATGAGATCATCTTTATTAGATTCTTTGCAATTTTTAAAATTTTAATTCTGGTGTAGTTAACATGCAGTGTTATATTCATTTCAGGTGTACAATGTAGTGATTCAACAATTCTTTACAGTACTCAGTGCTCATCACAGTATGTGTACTCTTAATTCCCTTCACCTGTTTCATGCATTCCCCCCCCCCCCCACCTACCTCCCGTCTGGTAAACATCAGTTTGTTCTCTATAATTAAGAGTCTGTTTTTTGGATTGCCTTTTTTTTCCCTTTGTTTATTTTGTTTCTTAAATTCTACATATGAGGGACACCTAGGTGGCTCAGTCAATTAAGTACCTGCCTTCGGCTCAGGTCATGATCCTGGGGTCCTGGGATCGAGCCTCATATCGGGCTCCCTGTTCAACAGGGAGACTGCTCCTCCTCTCCTTCTGCTGTTCCCCCTGCTTGTGCTCTCTCTCTCTCTCAAATAAATAAAATCTTTTTTTAAAAAAAATCTACATATGAGTGAAATCATATGGTATTTGTCTTTCCCTGAGTGACTTATTTCACTTAAGTGTTACACTCTCTAGCTCCAACCATGTTGTTGCAAATGACAAGATTTCTTTCTTTTTTTAATGGCTGAATAATATTCCATATAATGCATATATACACACACACACACCACATTTTCTTTATCTACTCATCTATCCATGGGTATTTGGGCTGCTTCCATAATTTGGCTACTGTGAATAATGCTGCAGTAAACATAGTGGTGCATGTATCCCTTTGAACTAGTGTTTTTGTATTCTTTGGGTTAATACCCAGTAGTGCAATTACTAGATGGTAGGGTAGTCCTATTTTTAATTTTTTGAAGAATTTCCATACTGTCTCCCACAGTGGCTGCACCGGGTTGCATTCCCACCAACAGTGTACGAGGGTTCCCTTTTCTCCATATTCTTGCCAACACTTGTTGTTTCTTGAGTTTTTTTTTATTTTAGACATCTGACGGGTGTGAGGTGATACCTCATTGTGGCTTTGATCTGCATTTTCTTGATGATAAGTGATGATGAGCATCTTTTCATGTGTCTGTTGGCCATCTGTCTTCTTTGGAGAAACATCTGTTCTTGTCTTCTGCTCATTTTTTAATTGGATTATTTGTTTTATGGGTGCTGAGTTGTATAAGTTCTTCATATATTTTGGATAATAACCCTTTATCAGATATGTCATTTGCAACTATCTCCTTCCATTCAGTAGGTTATCTTTTAGTTTTGCTGGTTGTTTTTTGCTGAACAGAAGCTTTTTCATTTGATGTAGTCCCAATAGTTTACTTTTGCTTTGTTTCCCTTGCCTCAGTAGACAGATGTAGAAAAATGTTGCTACAGTCGATGTCAGAGAAATTACTGCCTGTGCTCTCTTCTAGGAATTTTATGGTTTCAGGTCTCACACTGAGGTCCTTAATCGATCTTATTTTTGCGTATGGTGTAAGGAGGTGGTCCAGTTTCATTCTTTTGCATGTTGCTGTCCAGTTTTCCCAACACCATTTGTTGAACAGACTGGTATTTTCCCATTGCATATTCTTACCTCCCTTGTCAAAGATTAATTGACGATATAATTATGCATTTGCTTCTGTGTAGCCCCATGCTTTCATAAGATGATCCCCTGATAAAGCTCCTCTCATTTCAAAGACAGTATCGAGAAGAGGCTTCTGCAAGATAAATGCAATTTTTAAATTCCAAATCAGCTTTATGTCAGATACACAATTTGAGTGACAGGACCCATCTTGATTCAGAGTATTCATAGCCAGGAATAAATGAAAATCAGTTTGAAATACATGAATCGCATTCTCATGAGAGACTTCTAGACTAAAACTTTCCATATGTTGACCTGGAATGAAATCCTCACATATTACTCAGATTTACAGAAATAAACTTAAAACTTACATTTTATTGGGGCGCCTGGGTGGCTCAGTTGGTTAAGCGTCTGCCTTCGGGTCAGGTCGTGATCCCAGGGTCCCAGGATCGAGCCCCGCATCGGGCTCCCTGCTCAGCGGGGAGTCTGCTTCTCCTTCTGACCCTCCCCCTGCTTGTGCACACACACTGTCTCTCTCAAATGAATAAATAAAATCTTTTTTACAAACTTCTGTTTCCTTACAAATTTAAAGATAGGCACACTTGGTATGGTGACAGAATAATAGATCTCATGCAGAGGACAGCGGATCTGCGTCCTTCAGTGCTACTTCGTTACACACATCTCCTTGGCTAGTCATTCGGTCACTACCTCACAGTGATTTTACAAGCATCAGATAAAATAATGTATTTATAAGGAAGTATTTGGACACATCTTGAGATTCTCAATTCCCATTTACTCATAGTTACAGATGTTTTCAGACATCCAACTAATGTCTTGACTTTTTAAGGCATTGAATTTAAAGATTAAATAAAATCTCCCTCAACAATATGACATTGAGCTCTAACCCTCCAATATGATGATCAGGCCTTTAATTTTATATATCACTATTAAAGATCCCATTTTAATTGTCCCAGAATAAATATATTTATCCAGGCCCAGTTATGTGTGTGTGTATGTATGTATACATACCTATGCTCTTTCTTCTCAGGTTTCTTTTGCCTATTTTCTTTCCTAACGTTATGTGTATGCAATTATGTATGTATATATATTACCAACTCTTTGAAGTAGATACTATTATTCCCCATTTTACAGGTTAGGAAAATGCAGCATGGAGAGGTTAAGTAGCTTGCCCAGACCACACAGCCACTGAGTGGCAGAGACAGGACTGAAACTGAAGAAGTGTGACCTCAGAGGCTGAGCTCTGAGCTCTGAACACTGGGCCATGATGTTTCAATGAGAGTCAAAGCCAGAGTTCAGGTCATTGAGCAGAAGGTGTGTCTTTCCTGTCAATCATGTCCACGTATTATCAAAGGATGATAGTTGCTCAGTTCCTTTTATTGCATCCCTCTCCGTTTTAGGCATAGCGATCGATGCTGGAAGTCCAGAAATGAATATGATAATTGTCTTCAAGGAACCCATAGCCCCCTTTGGAATTCAGACAGGCCCATGACTAATTACAATGCAGTGCCCTAGAGAAGAGTGCAGTTCATCGTGACACATAAATTCAGATGAAGAAACAATAAAATTAGGCAGAAGTATTTGTTATACAACCATGATAAACACAACACTGTATTGAAGAGTTGTGAGGAGCAGTAGGAGCATGCTCTCAATCATTTAAGAAGAGTCCAAAGTAGTAAGAGAAAAAGAAGAAAACATACATGAAAAGAATTATTGCAAAAAATCCAGTATAAATTCATATTGCCTAAAATATATACCAATATATTTGACAAGTTATAATCAAATCATCAAATATTAATACCTCTTTTGTTACCACAAAAAAAGCCAAATTAAAACCCTACAACCAAGAACTTACATAGAAGGTGAAAAGATAAATTTGAAATAGTGGGGTTTTTTTTTCTTTTTTAAATGATAGTATTATTTGGGGCACCTGGGTGGCTCAGTCGTTAAGCATCTGCCTTCGGCTCAGGTCATGATCCCAGGGTCCTGGGATCGAGCCCCACATTGGGCTCCCTGCTCGGTGGAAAGCCTGCTTCTCCCTCTCCCACTCCCCCTGCTTGTGTTCCTGCTCTCGCTATCTCTCTCTCTGTCAAATAAATAAATAAAATCTTTAAAAAAAAAAAAAAAGTATTTGTACATTGAAGAAACTAAGCAGTACAGATAATTTTTTAAAAATTTTTAAGTCAAAAAAAAAATTTTTAAGTCACCATCAATAGTATTGTAGAAAAACAAGTCCTATTAGTATTTTAATGTATTTCTTCTCAGGTTTCTTTTGAATATTTTTTTTCCAAATGTTATATATTCTTTATAAATAACTGCACTGAATTTTCTCACAGAATACTAACATAAGTATTTTCTTGTTATACATGTTTCGTAAATATTTTTGGGATACATAATCTTGGCAGATGTGTTTTAGATAATCATATTCCTGTTGAGTTATTTAGGCTTTTTATAATTTTTTACTTATAAGAGCCTCTGCATAAAGCTTTTTCTGTTTTTAAAAGTAATGTCTTTAGGATGAATTTCCAGAAGTGGAATTACTGAATCAAAGAATGTGAAAATTTTTTTAATTCTTCTCACTTCTGTCAGATTGTCATTGTCATTTCTATCAAAAGATTTCCAATGTACTGAGCACAGAATATCATCTTTTTCAGGGCACCTGGGTGGCTAAGTTGGTTGAGCATCCAACTCTTTTTTTTTTTTAAGATTTTATTTATTCATTTGAGACACAGAGATAGAGAGAGACCGCATGAGCAGGGGAAGAGGCAGAGGCAGAGGGAAAAGCAGGCTCCCCGCTGAGCCAGGAACCCGATGTGGGGCTCGATCCCAGGACCCTGGGATCATGACCTGAGCCGAAGGCAGACGCTTAACCATCTGAGCCACCCAGGCGCCCCAGAGCATTCAACTCTTGATTTCAGCTCAGGTCATTCTCTCAGGGTCATGGGATCGGCTCAGCATGAGAATCTGCTGGAGATTCTCCCTCTCCCTCTGCCTCTCTCCCCACTCACAGGCATGTGTACCCACATGCACTCTCTCCCTATCAAATAAATCTTTTAAAAAAAAAGAATATCATCTTTTTAAAAATCTTTTTTAAATTTGAGTATCAGAGATTATATCTTTCCATATGTTCATTAACCAGTTGTGTTTCTTTTTAAAATATTCCTTACCAGGGCGCCTGAGTGGCTCAGTCAGTTAAGCGTCTGCCTTCGGCTCAGGTCATGATCCCAGGGTCCCGGGATCGAGCCCCGCATCGGGTTCCCTGCTCAGTGGGAAGCCTGCTTCTCCCTGTCCCACTCCCCCTGCTTGTGTTCTCTCTCTCGCTGTCTCTCTCTGTCAAATAAATAAATAAATAAAATCTTTAAAAAAAAAATGTTCTTTACCCAAAATGTATTAGGATCTTGAGATTAAGGGACAGTCCTTCTAATCAAGTGTTGATTTTTTTCATTTTATAGCCAAAGAAACTCTACCGGATTTGGTTTCCATAATTCCTGACACAGTCCCGAGTACTGATCTTCTTATTGAGACTACAGCCTCTGCCTGCTACACTCTGAACAATATGATCCAAAATAGTTACCAGAATGCACGGGATCTTCTAAATACTGGAGGCCTGCAGAAAATCATGACCATCAGCTCAGGCGATGTGTAAGTCCTATAGTATCTGCCTGTTGGCTGTCTCCTCATTCCTCACCACCACTCCCATATGTAAATTTCAACACACATTGAGTACCATGGGTATTATGCCCAAAAAACGAGATTGTAAAGTTGGGCCAGATCTTCTGGTTCAATCCTTGATAATCAAGCAAATGAAAAACTGAATTCTCCAAGCCAAATCGTTGCCCATTCACTTCTAAAATATCCAGATAGTCGAACTCAATAGTTTCCCTGGGTAGTACACTCCAGCCTTTTATCAACCTAATGAATTAATTTATTTCCCAGAGCCACAGCTGTGATTTAAAACCAGCAAAACGTAGGCAAAGTGGGAGTCCTAGGGACAGGGACTGCCCCTTTCCTCACTTAGATCTGGAGTCAGTGTCGCCCCAGGTGGCTTAGAAGAAGCAGGGATAATACAAGAAGTAGGAGGCAACATAATCAGAAATTCTTGCTTTCTTGGTTTTCTCTATCACATCTCTTCCATCTCTTATTCCCTTTTGAGAATAGAAGGCCTAATGTATAGAAGTCATTCTACATCCCTATTTCTGTGTCTTTAATTTTTCCCCACTTAAAAAAAAAAAGGTGATAAAGAGAATGAAAAACCTTGTGTAACAAAATTATTACTATTAGTTAATTTAGAGGCATGGAATCCAAAGAGGGCATCTTTTTCTCTTTATACAATTCTGAATTGTTTGACTTGTTAAATACAAGTTACTTTTGTAAACAACTAAGAAAGAGATGAAATGTTATACCCCAATTCTAATCAGTTGTAAAGCAAACGGACTTTACCCCTGGTAGACAGATGTGTGCCTGGCCCCACGGGAAAGCACAGCGGTCTGTGGTGTCCTGGAGTAAACACACATCTCTTTCCCCACAGCCCCATTCAGGCAGGCCCTGTGCTCTGCAGCCCCACTCTGGCAGACCTCATGGGGAAGGAAGACCATATTCAGAGTCAGGATTAAAAGGACAAACTTTTTGTTTTGTTTTTTATTTAAATTCAATTTAATTAACATATAATGTATTATTAGTTTCAGGGGTAGAATTTAGTGATTCATCAGTTGCATACAACACCCAGGGCTCATTACTTCAGTGCCCTCCTTAATGCCCATCACCCAGTTACCTCATCCCCCCCACTCACCTTGTTTTAGGACAAATTTGAAAGCAAAACATCAAAAACTAAGTATAGTGTCGGGGCACGTGGCTGGCTCAGTGGGTGGAACATGTGACTTTTGATCTCAGGGTTGTGAGTTTGAACCCCACGTTGGGTGTAGAGATTACTTAAAAAATAAAGAAGAGGGGTGCCTGGGTGGCTCAGTTGGTTAAGAGTCTGCCTTCGGCTCAGGTCATGATCCCGGGGTCCTGGGTTCCAGCCCCATGTCAGCCTCCCTGCTCCACGGGGAGTCTCCTTCTCCCTCTGCCCCTCCTCCGCTCTCTCTCACTCTCTCTCAAATAAATAAATAAAATCTTTTTAAAAAATTGAAGAAAAAAACTAAATACAGTGTCCAATTCTGTAGTGACTTGGATTTATAACAGGAGTGCATTTTCCATTCACTTTATACAAAAACAAAGAAATTTTGAAGCTATTTTAACAAATATTTCAACAAGAATTTATTATATTACCTTGAAAATACTACTCTTAACACTCGTAGAGTCACTAAGTCTAGGAGGTAGATATATTTTTCAGTCATGCTTTCCTGAATTTGTATTCTACATATATGCGTTATAGATGTACAAATACATTTCTATAGTGTGTATATATATATTTAATTTTATTTATTAATGCAATATAAAATAAATGTAAATAGTGTATATAAATATACAAATTGTATTCTATAAATCAAGGATCTATAAAATCTAAGGATATATTCCTTATAAATACCAGGAATATGCTCTATAAACTATTTGTTGGCCTGTGCTAGTGGTTTTATTTATTTGTTTGTTTATTTATTTTTTAAAGATTTTATTTATTTATTTGACAGAGAGAGACACAGTGAGAAAGGGAACATAAGCAGGGGGAGTGGGAGAGGGAGAAGCAGGCTTCCCGCGGAGCAGGGAGCCCGACGCGGGGCTCGATCCCAGGACCCCGAGATCATGACCTGAGCTGAAGGCAGACGCTTAACGACTGAGCCACCCAGGCGCCCCTTCCCTTATTTAATTTTATTATTATTTTTTTTGGTAAGATTTTATTTATTTATTTGAGAGAGAGAGAGAATGAGAGACAGAGAGCATGAGAGGGAGGAGGGTCAGAGGGAGAAGCAGACTCCCTGCCGAGCAGGGAGCCCGATGCGGGACTCGATCCCGGGACTCCAGGATCAAGACCTGAGCCGAAGGCAGTCACTTAACCAACTGAGCCACCCAGGCGCCCTAAAAGATTTTTTTTTAATAATTTTTTTTTTTTAAACCCATTGTGGCCCCTGGCCTTCAAGGCTCACCATCTTGTCATTGTGAGTGGCCTGACTTAGTGGATGGCCACCGAGCAACAGCAGTTAAAGAAGATTTACGGAACGTCCAAAGACAGCATCCAGAAGCCTGACACGTTCTCACTGATCTCGGAATGCCTTTTTCCTCTTTTCAGCTATGCCTCCAACAAAGCAAGTAAAGCTGCTTCTGTTCTCCTCTATTCTCTGTGGACACACACGGAGCTCCATAATGCCTACAAGAAGGTAAGAACACTAAAAGGGTATGGGTTGCAGTTAACAGCCAGATCGTAATGTCCCGCTTGTCTGCCCCTGGTGAGACATCACTCCAAACTCCATTTTCTCTTGTGAAAATGTTGTTACCTTTCACATTTCTGTTTGCTTACTCCAAAGGCTCAGTTTAAGAAGACAGATTTTGTCAACAGCCGGACTGCCAAAGCCTACCACTCCCTTAAAGACTGAGGAAAATGAAAAATCGTGCTCTCAGAAATCTCAACTTCACCATTCTCAGCCACAAAAAAGCCCCAAAGGAAAACACCTATTTTTCTACTTCCCCGCCCAAGAAACCTCAAAAAAGCATGCCCTGTTTCTTAGCCTTTTCTATTTCCAAGGTCCCCAGAATCCAGAAAACAAATAAGCAGAATATAATTTTATTAGTCTTCTAAAAAACTTCTGCAAGTTTGCTACCAGTAGATACTGGCAACAGGCTCGCTTTTACGCTCCACAGATTGCGGTCCTTGTGACCTGGGCTTATGGTGCAGGGCCTTCCGCAACCAAAATGTGAATTCATGTGGAATGAACATTAACAACAACTAAGGAAGAAGGTGGTTGTATTACTAGGATTTTAAAAGTTTTATTTACGTTTATATTCCTTTTCTGGTTTCCATGTTTTGTCACTCATATGCACATTGCTTCGCCTTTGAGCCATGATTGTATTGTTCTGCAGTGTTGAAGCAGAATGGAAACGACAAGAAATATTTGCAGAGTTATCCAGGAGAAAATTTAATGGCAAAATTATACGTTTGTTTACTTTGTGCTTGTTTCTATCCTCTTGAATTTTTTTTTCCGATTTGAAATGAACTTAAGAAACTTAGATCACAGAGCATGCGTGACTCTAAGAAAATGAAATTGAAATGAAGCAATCACAGCAAATTTAAAAATTTTTTCACAGACAAAGGCGACTATGGTTATGAAATTCAATGTTCCCTCTAACACTGGGTAAACATGAGTCTTGCTCAAGGAAATACCTACCCTGTGACAATACCATGAAATGCAAATCTCTTCTGAATAGTAGGATTCAATGTGATCTGTTGACTGGACTTTTTCAGCAACTTCTGTGGTCTGTTAGAAAAATGGACTCTACACTCCTCAGCTACAAAAGGAACCAGAACCTCTCAAACTGTTGTGTGAGCCCAGGGCACTAAAAATACAGCTCATTTTAATGAATTACATATCAATCAGCCGAACTTTGCCCAACATTTAAAAAATAGCACAGAGCCTTTCAATCTCATGTGATCTTCCTCAAGTCATTATTTTAAGTCAAGGAAATTCTGGAGCAAAAAAAAATGAAGACATTACGTTGAGGAAAAATATGTCAAGGCCACCCAGAAATTATATGAGAAATACTAATATTGAAAAGTTGACATCATCTGCTGAAGCTAATCTATATCAAGTGTTCTTGTAACTGAGCTGTGATTAATACCATTTACATAAAATTAGTCTTCTCAACTACAATTCTGTTATATTTTGCTTTTTTAAAAAAAAAATCTGACAATGTTTGCTATAAGAAAATAAAAAGGAAAAAATCCGTCAGCTCCTTTTCGCCAGAAAAGTGTAATAGAAAAATAAATTCCCATTTTCAATTTGAATGTGTACTTAAGTCTTTATTATATTTAGAAGATAAAATTCTTTGAATTTTAAGAGCTTGTTGGAGAAGACTTAGATTACTAACCTAGTTCAAAATGAAATTAGTTAGATACCAATTTTTAAATACTGAAGAGAGAAATCATCTCTTTTTCTAGAGTTTTGATGAATAACATTTGGAACATTTTTATTCCTCCAGGTAACTGATGGATGTTCAAGAAGCTTCTGTGTTTTTTAAGGCATTTCTTAAACACAAAAAGAGGGCAAAATAATGTTGCCTGCATTGGTATCTGTGTATATCTGATTTATTTGTGTATCGTGGTATATGTGATATGATTAAATTTCGGTTGGTAAGGGTTTAATAAATGTTTCTATTTCTTCCCTACTTAAAGCCCTAAATTCTTTACCAAGAAACACTTCCAGTAAGAAGACTGGAATTAGCTAATGACTAAAGCATATAACCATGGAGAGACATACAAATGTGGTAGATTTTAGTGAATTGAGTTGGTCTGTGACACTGATAAGATAGTGTTTGATCCCCATGTCCTGCTTTGTTCATCTGCTTACCAAAAACCTCACTACTTTACTATCTGTGGAGACCTCTGAGGGAGGAGGTCCTTGTGTGTTGAATATCAGTTTTTGATCACAGGTCCACACAAAAAGCCCTTTTTTTAAAAAAAATATGTGTCCCAACCTTGCCCATGTCATCAGGGCAATTGACAAGCTGAGTGTGGCCTTTTTGTGTATTTGGGCTAAGAGCTCCAAAGGGCTGCGTCCTTGTCAAGAATTCTTAATGGTGTTGTGGCATATGGGAGGGTGCTGCCCTGGCTTTCTGTCACTGGAAACATTTGTTTATATGTGATGGAAATAACCAAAGGGTTATCTGGCAAGATAGGGGATTAACATGTCAAATGGGAAAATAAGCAGCATGAGTAGATAAACCACTTTAAAATGAATTTAATCACCCTCTGAAGAAGCAATTTCTTAGAATAAAAAAAGGAAATAGGAAATAAATATATTTAAATATATCTTTATATACATATAATTTATTTGTACTATAGTTATAAATGAAATTTCCTCTAAAATGTGTCATGAACTTATTATGCTTTGGAATGAGGACTACTTCAGTATGCTGTACTTTCAACAAAATTGCAGAAGCCTTGAATTACGGGATGTGAGGATTAGGGGGGAATTTAGAGGACATCTGGTCAAGTCCTCCTTAAAGTATTGTCTTGCATCAGAAAAGACGCAGTTCTTATCAAAGGGACAGGAGAAAATTTGCAGTCATTCTTTCAGCTGATGCTCAGCGTAACCCTGTAATTCGCTCATTTTAAGAGTCAGTAACTGTTACACTAAAGTATTTGTTGTGGAAGAGAAAATAAAAAAGGAAACAAACTTTTCAAAATAAAATCCTGCTTTAGATTTAATATTTTAGTTTATAGCGGTACTGACAGTTTCATCTCTTAGGAAATAAACTTCAACCTTTTAAGGACTGTAAAAGAAAGGAAAACTCTCTTTTTATGACATATTCAGGAAAGAGAGATCAAAATGCTGTATGTTGGTAAAGGAGCTGTTTAAAGTATGAGTGGAAGGAAAAGCATTCTGAAGCCATAGTCTGGGAGACACACGTAAAGAATCCAGCAATAGTTAGCCTGGAAGAAAGGTGCCATGTTACCTGTCTTTAAATATCTGAAGGACCTTTGTATAAAAGATGACAGTCTTATTCTGAGTAGAAGACAGACCAGTACCAATAGGTAGAGACTTGTGAGACTAGCTTTGACTGAACAATAGTGAACATATATTGAGCACTCCTCACAGTCTCCTCATGAAGGATATACTTTTTCCTCTTTTCAGATATGGTTGGTTCAGTTAAATGCCCTAACCCCTTCCCCCCAGTTACCCATTTTACACACACACACACACACACACACCCATCCCTTAGAAGGTAAAAACGGGGAAAACAAATATGGCCCAGTCAACTGATTTTGAATGTCTGTACCTCAGGAAACAAGTCTTTTGGGAGGTATTTATAAGTGTTAATATGAAAAGAAATATCCCCAAATCAAATAAGTTTGAGAAGGGCTGAGTTATACAAAGACTGATTGCAAGACTTCTCAGAGTCCCTAACATGCAATGTGCATTGTGAAATCTCCCAAGAATGGGAGATTTTTGTTTGAATCAATACACCCTTTTCTCTTCGATGGCTCTTGAAACTATGCTTCTGTTGTAGGCAACTGTGATCTGGGCCAGAGGCAGGAGGACAAGAGGCATTTATCTGCTCGGCAGGCTAGTCCAGCTCATCTCCGGAGGCCTGGACTACTCAGAAACCATACCTGGGCTTAGCCATGATTTAGGGAAATCTGAAAATCAATGATTTCAATAGATTAAGGACTAGTTCCTGAATATTTTGTTTCCTTCCCACCTGGAGTGTGCTCATCTACAGGCAGGAAGGCAACTCAGAAGGCGGTTATTAGCCCAGAGGAGCAGGTTGAGGCAACAACAGACATTCCTACATCCAGCTGATCATAATTGTCATAAATCTCACATCAACCTTGTCATAAATCTCACAGCAAGAAGCAGTTATATCTCTCACAGGCCGAAATTTCACCGTAAGCTACTAACAATCCATCTGGCAAGGAATAAAAAACAAGTTCAAACTTGCAGATTTTCCTACAACTGTAGTATGATGTTCTTCCCAGTAACAAGTAATCCTTTGGGAGTTTTGTTTTAGAAAAAAAGGGGGAGTTCCACTTTTAATTATCTTTCAACGTGCATGTATTGAACATTTATTCCTGGAGCTGAGGACCAGTGAGATGCACCTTTATGAGAAAGTGCTCACAGGTCTGAGCAAAACGGACATCTCTGTGATGGACACTTGTACAGTTTACAGTATCCTTTGCGTTATCTGGGAAATGGAAAGTCATTTCCTGGGAAATGAACGTCATCATCCTATAGGGTGAGAGTTGGGTAACTCTAGACCCATACAGACCTTCTGGAATAGGTCTCTCCTAAAACACAAATGGTTAGCCTGAGAGGCAGAGGATTATTAAGAAGATACCTGCATGTTTAGCCAGAAGGAGTTGTTAGAACTTATATCCTTTAATAGAGTGTGTGAAAATTTTAGTATTTAGAAAAAATTGACAAAATTCTTTTTCTCAAATTTGTTTTGCCTCTTGCTCTAATTGGAGGTTTTTGCAGTTCCTAATTTAAAGAATAGAAGTAACCTATTTTTGTAGTATTGCCTGAACAGCTTTTTATAATTATGTGTGAACATATAAAATAGCACATTCCCACTTCTGGTGGTTCATACCTAAAGTGACCCATTTCCTCATCCCATGGTTCTATTTCTCCTGCTTTAGTTTATCACTTAAGATGCTTCATTTGCATTTGAGTAACAAAAAAGTTCAACTCAAGTGGCTTAAACAATAAATGTATTTATTTTGTGTAACAGGAAGACCAGGTTTAGGCTCAGGCTTGGTTATTCCAGCAGCTCATTGAAGTCATCAAGAATCTAGATTCCTGGCGTGGCTGGGTGGCTCAGTTAAGTGACTGCCTTCCGCTCAGGTCATGATCCCAGGGTCCTGGAATCGAGCCCGCATGGGGCTCCCTGCTCAGTGGGGAGGCTACTTCTCCCTCTCCCTCTGCATCCTCCCTTCCCCCACTTGTGCTCTCTCTTGCTCACTCTCTCAAAATCTTTTTTTTAAAAATCTAGATTCCTTCAGTCTTTCTGCTCTGCCATCCTCAGCATTTTTGCTTTTGTCCCCTGGTTGATTTCTCCATGTTGACAAAACGGTTGCAGCAGCTCCAAACATGCCACCTTTACAGGGCCGTGTCTAAAGGCCAGAAGAGGAAGCAATCCTTTCTTGCATCCTTTTTCTTAATAAGTAAAGAAAAATTTCCCAGAAGTCTCCATCAGGTATCCCTCATTTCATATTGCCCAGAATTCTATCACCTGTCCATTCCTAAATCAATTCCTGGTGAGAAAAATAAAACTGTTCCTTTCTCAAACCAATCACATTTCACCCAAGGCTGGGCCTACCTCCCCTGAGACGCTTGGATGGAGAATACTTGAACGAAGCCCGGGTTTTATTGAGCAAGGACAAAAGGGGCTGCAGAGTAGTCAACCAACATCGCCTGCTATCTGTAAGGACATTTGAAGAAGAAAGAATTCAACTTTTTTTTTTTTTTTAAGAATTCAACATTTTTTAGCAACCTGACTTCATTTGGCCTGTAAAAGAAGTGTTGTCTCAAATGCCACAGGGGAAAGAAAAAGTTTGGCAGTTGCATTGCATTTAGGACAAAGTCTGTGAGGTCTTGTGGATAAAGAATGGTGGAAGAGCTGGGAACTGCAGTTAAACCAATAATCATGATTTCAAGGAGAATAAGGAAAGAAGACGATGCTCAGCTGAATGGTAGGGGTAGAATAAAATCATTTCAGAAGTACTGTGCCTCTTATTCATTTTCTTGACATCTACCATTCCTCACCTTTAACTAGTCAATTATGGAACCCAAGTTATACCTTCATGGACCAAATCACCTTAGAAGAACGTTTGGTCTGCGCCTGAGGTGTTTGGATAATCTCATTACCTCAGTGAGCCATCGGTTTAACCAGTAGACTAAAACACGGATTGGTATTCTGACTTTACCTCTCCCTGGCTGTCTGACTCTGGGGAGTTATTTTAACTTTCTGAGTCCCTGGTAAAATGGAGTTGACAATTACTGCTTCATTGGATTGTTCAGGGAATAAAATGAGGTGATGTTTTCATCATGCTTGGCGCCTGGGCACTCTCAATACAAAGTAGCCTTGACGACCTCCTGTAGATCGGGCTGCTGCCCAGGGGTTCCCCAGCCTTCAGCTTCTGCCTCCAGTTTCATTACCCTGCTTTTCACAGTGGCCCAGGAATCATCTTAGCGCAGAAAGCAGATTCCATAATGTTGAAACAGGAAATGATGAGAGAGAGAGAGGAAAACTTCCCTGCTGGATATTCTCGTCCCCTCCGGCCCCTCCTCATGCCTCCTGGTTCTGCTCACTCTTCTGCTGATCCATAATCCACACCAAACTCTGTCCTCCTGAAGAACTCAAATCAGGTAAACCTTCTAGGGGAACAAAGTGAAAGGACTCCCCGGACTGCTAGTGTTGTAACGGGAGATAATATTGAATAAGTTTTTCTATTAAAGAAAGGCATTTGGGGTGCCTGAGTGGCTCAGTCGGTTAAGCGTCTGCCTTCCGCTCAGGTCATGATCCCAGGGTCCTGGGATCGAGCCCTGCGTTGGGCTCCTTGTTCGGCAGGAAGCCTGCTTCTCCCTCTCCCACTCCCCCTGCTTGTGTTCCCTCTCTTCGCTGTGTCTCTCTCTGTCAAAAAATAAAATCTTTAAAAAAAAAAAAAAAAAAGGCATTTGTGCTACTTAGGGCAAATAATGCATCGGGTCAGATGGTAGAGCTTAATTTCCTTTACTGAAAAAAAAAAGTGGTTTTTTTTTTAGAGTATTCTGATATTTTTCTGAAGTATATGTTTTGTGTGTGTTTATGAAAGTATGGGTGTGGCATAGACTGCTCATTGCCCCCACTACATCCTTTCTCATCTCCCAACACAAGAGAATTTTTGACAGGACATGCAGTGCGCAGTGTAAAAACTGTATTTACCTGACTCGCGTGGCAGCTAAGTTGAAAGCATGTGAGTAAATGCTAGCCAGCAGCATGGAAGTAAAGTATAAGCCCCCAGCCTCTCAAAACCTTCCTTAACACAGTGGGCACGTGCCCTTTGCCCTCATTTTCCCCCTTTCTCCATTCTGCCTGGAAAGCTGACGTCACCTGCCTGGGCCACAAGGATGAAGGCCATACTCAGGTATGGTAGGACAGTGATCTCAGTGGAACTTGGTCATACCAGTTCGGGGCCACTTACCTTGAGACACTGCACACAGGAGAGAGAGAAAATTTTACTGGGTGTAAGCTATTATTTTATTTTATTTTTTTAAAGATTTTATTTATTTATTTGAGACAGAATGAGAGAGAGAGAGCACATGAGAGGGGGGAGGGTCAGAGGGAGAAGCAGACTCCCTGCCGAGCAGGGAGCCCAAGGCGGGACTCGATCCCGGGACTCCAGGGTCATGACCTGAGCCGAAGGCAGTCGCTTAACTAACTGAGCCACCCAGGCGCCCGTAAGCTATTATTTTAGTTTTTATATCTCACAGACTTAATTCTAGCTATCACTTCTTGACACTATTATAGAGCAAAATCAAATTAATTTCCAAACCAGAAGATACAGTGCTTCTGTCCTAGATCAAAATGCCAACTAGAAGATTAAGCTGCTAGCAAGAATACAAAAAATGAGAAGTAAATGTGGTGAGTTAATTTTGGAATCAGATCCATTCTGATTGGAGATCCATCTGATCCATCTGAATCAGATCCATTCTGTTGATAAGACTCTTTTCAAAGCAGTCTTCGGGCACATTGTGAAATTAATTCTACTCAATAGAAAAATACATACGTTTCCAAGAGGGAACTGGAAGACACAGGTTTGAGCTAATGGTGTCTTATTTCCTCTGGGAAGCGCACTCTCGGGCATATTGCCTGGGGTGGGGGGTGAGGGGGAATGTAGTGCCTGAAATGTAATCCTCGTAAAACTATGTGACTAGAGAAGCCTGTTTTCTACAATGTCAAGAGGAAATAGTTTCTACAAAATGAAAAGAGCCATTAAGTAGCCTAATTTAGGTCACAAACATTTTTAAAACTACTGGAAAACCACCCACGGTTGACCAATATTCTGTATCCCCCAGGAGCTCTATTTGATAAAAGGCATCCAATTTCTGACCTGCATTCTGTGGTGTTAGAAAATAATGCCAAGTCATAAAAAATAGGCCATGGATTTGTGGCCTTTTTGCTTCACAGATCTTGTCTTTGGGCACCCAGCACCCAGTCCCTCAGTGATAGCAGCAGGTGTGATGGTAGGACCAGCAGCAACTGGGCCTCCAGACTTCAGCTCTTCCAGTTCTTGCACAACGGTGTGAGCACCCAAAGTCCCTTCTACTCGTACACTGTTGCGCGAGTAGAAATTCTCCTCTGTTAGAATTCTGTTTTCTGTGCCGAACGCTGAGTATTCAGTCACTCATATTTGCCAGGAATTGGGGAAATTAGTTTCCCAGAAGAGCCTAATTGTTTGCTGAGTTCTTTCATGTTAAAAAGGGAGCTTTGGTATATCATAAAGATTTGTGTTTCTTAAACTTAAATATTTGGTTTTCAATACACGTGTAATTTTTCTATAAAATTTTTACTTGATCTTTGATTAATATTCCAATAACTAATAAGTTTAACAGTAATTTACTCCAAATAACACTTCAACTAATTGTATTTCAATTAAGCATTTTAAACAATAATCGGAGAAATTCAGTGTATCTCAAGGCCTTCATAATCCAACATATTAGATCCAAATATTTAACTAAACTTTCCTAAGTTAAATGGTGCTAAGAAACCTGAGCATAGGGGCACCTGGGTGGCTCAGTTGTTAGGCGTCTGCTTTCGGCTTCGGTCATGATCCCAAGATCCTGGGATCGAGCCCCGCATCGGGCTCCCTGCTCAGTGGGAAGCCTGCTTCTCCCTCTCCCACTCCCCCTGCTTGTGTCCCCTCTCTTGCTGTCTCTCTCTCTGTCAAATAAATAAATAAAATCTTTAAAAAAAAAAAAGGAAACCTGAGCATAAAGACTTGAAATATCCAATTCCTTTAGACAGTCCAATACTATTTTCAAACTATATCAAATACCTGCCTCATAAAAATCACAAGACTAATATTAATTAAGCATTTCAAATTAAAATCACAAGTGCAGGGGCGTCTGGCTGGCCCAGTTGGAAGAGCATGGGATTCTTGATCTCGGGGTCATGAGTTCGAGCCCCACATTGGGTGTAGAGATTACTAAAAAATAAATAAAACTTAAAAAAATAAAATCACAAGTACAAAATGCCAGATCTCCTTAATTGTATTAAATGTGTTAAATAACAAATAGAGGCAGGTTATAATGGTGATTTTAAAACTTACCTCTAGGTGTACATAGAAGCATTAAAATTATTTTGATTTATGTCATCATTTCTATGATGGCTAGAGTCTTTGCAAGGTTACAAAGCCCCCTGTATAACTAAAGAAAGCAGTACACCTGAGACTAATATAACACTGTATTAAACTATACTGGAGGGGCGCCTGGGTGGCTCAGATGGTTAAGTGTCTGCCTTCGGCTCAGGTCATGATCCCAGGGTTCTGGATCGAGTCCCGCATCGGGCTCCCTGCTAGGTGGGGAGCCTGCTTCTCCCTCTGCCTCTGCCTCTCTCTCTCTCTCTCATGAATAAATAAATAAATAAAACATTAAAAAAAAAAAACTATACTGGAATTTTAAGAAATAATAAAATAAGTTATATAGGAGCACCTGGGTGGCTCAGTTGGTTAAGCATCTGCCTTCCACTCAGGTCGTGATCCGGGGTCCTGGGATCTAGCCCTGCCTCGTCTCCTCGGAACCCCCTGCTCAGCGGGGAGTATGCTTTTCCCTCTGCTCCTCCCCCTGTTCGTGATCACACATGCGTGCATGCTCTCTCTCTCTCTCTCTCTCTCTCAAATAAAATCTTTAAATGAGTTATATAAATAAATAAAAACAAAGAAAGCAGACAACCACCTCAGAATGGCTAAGTTCATTGGTATGAAATCCAGGACCAAAGTGCTTTCTCAGGTGTGATTATAGTCAGAGATTCGTGATGTGAACAAGGGGTCTAGATGCTCGTTCCATTTGATTCTACCCGAGCCACCCAAACCACAGATGACCTCCCTCTGCCCTTTCTCACAGATTATCCTTCTTACAGTAATAGGACTTTGGAAGCACATGCTTTTTCTGCTACCTGGTCCCCTCCCCCAATCTCTAACAACGTTTTATTGTCTTGCTTGGGTGGAGTGAACTACTTACTCATACACACACACAGTCTCACACGCCAAACAAGATGGCAGCAAATCTCTCCTGCCTGATTAGAGTTAACAGAGTCCTGCAAGCATACACAGAGTAATTAATGTCCTTATGTGTTACTTTATCACTTACAAAGCCATCATTCTGTAAACATAGTAAGGACAGTGCAGACTTTTGGCCCTGATACAAAAAGTCTACAATAATTAAAAATTTTTAAAAAATTAAAATAAAAATTAGAGAAGAGCATTCCTTTGGGGGGGAACACACACACACACACACACACACACACCTTCCTTTTTCCCTCCTGGGGAAAAAACCATTGCCCCAGAGAGCTTAATGGATCTGAACTCATGGAAAATGAAAGGCACTTCCAGATCTTGAATTTATATCCTCCTTCAAAGAAATTTTTCTGAATCAAGAATACTTAGCTGTTTTAGATGTTTTAAAATCATTTTTGAACAAACCCCCGCTGGGGCTTTTGCTCTCAAGAGTTTTAGCTTAATTTTGGCAAGTAGATAATTAAAGCCATTGATTTGTTCTGTCATTAGCTGCTTGAAATTATACTGAGGGCCAAAGTGTCTTGTAGGAATTGCTTCTTCATCAGGAAAACCATTAGAGAAAGGTCATTTCCAGCAATGCTATATTTAGCAAATTAATCTTTTTTGAAGAACTGTTCACATTAGTGTACTGTAAAAACCCAAGCAATTAGCCAAATTCCTTATTGTTAGAGTTGTAGGCTGAAGTTCAACATTTCTTAATTCACTGCCCATGATTCATCATCTTGAATAGGTGTGTTCCAGGCTGAGGCCCCATGTTTGATATTCGCAGCAATAAAACTCAAATGATCAGAGTTATTCGTGAGATGCTCATACACAAAATTTGTTTTTATATACCACAATTATTATTGACTTTGCTGATTCTTTTAACATCATTTTTAAAGACAGCATTTCTTCATATAGTCTTTCTACTATAGAATCACAGTTTATCAATTATAAAACATTGATTTTATTTTTGAAAATTATTTATAATGTTAGTTATGCTCTAACTAAAACAAACCACCATAGGTCAACAGACTCTAATGATTAAGTGGAAAACATTTCTATCAAAACAAAAAGTTCCTATTTGAAAACAATATTTATATCTGTTTTGTGCCATTGTATGGAAGTCAACAACTAGAGATTAAGGCTTTGGTTAAATATAAAACCTCTCTTAAAAAACAAACTCTTATAGACAAGTCAGCACCCAAAGTTCCAACCAACAACATCAGACAATACAAAAGAAATCAATGGCATTGCGTAATAACTCATCATACAATGGAATAATATGCAATAAAGAAAAAGCACAAGCTGCAGCTATAATCGATAAAATTAAATTAGATCATGTTAAGCAGGAAGAGACTAAAGTAGAATGATTCCATTTAAACTAAACTAAAAAAAAATATTGATTAGGAATAGATAATTATGTATCTTTAAGAAGCCATAAAAAGAATGCATGAGAGAAGTGTTTAAGAACACATGTAAAGAAGATATTTGTAGGGATACTCCCTGTTTGCCATGTCGAGAACAGTGTCCTATCTGTGAATGGATGGGACAACCATTCTGTAATCGGTGTAGAGATGTGTTTAAGCACACTTGAAATAAAATGTTTGTAAGGAAAAAAAAATCATGTTGTAGGTTGAATGGTTTCCTCTAACCCAATCCCACTGGTGTCTTAATTTAAAAAAAAAAAAAAAGGCTATAAAGAGTAGTCAATAAATTATTAACATCCAACTTGGCTCAGCAGTTACCTCTGGAGAGGATACATTTAAGGAGATTTATGTGGGGGCTCCCAAGGTATTGGAAATGGTCTATTTAGTAATACAAATATTGTGAGTTCTCTAGCGTGATATATGTCATGATTAAAAGTTTAAAACTAACTTAAAAATTAAAGATGATCTCGGGATGCCTGGGTGGCTCAGTCAGTTAAGCGTCTGCTTTCGGCTCAGGTCATGATCCCAGGGTCCTGGGATCGAGTCCCACATCGGGCTCCTTGCTCAGCAGGGAGCCTGCTTCTTCCTCTGCTTGCTACTCCCCTTGCTTGTGCTCTCTCTCTGTCTCTCTCTCTGACAAATAAAATCTTCAAAAAAAAATTAAAGATGATCTGCCATGATTTAAAAATGAACAGGGCCAGAACTCTGAGCAGAGTTGCACACGCTTGTCCCACTTCCATCTCTACTTAGAGGCCAGGGTGTAGCACCAGGATCCCCTACCTCAGGTTTGGAACACATCCTGCCAGCTTCTGGGAGTGTTGGCAATCACTGTCTCTGAGCTGAGTCCCTCTCTGGGACTTGCCTTTGACTGAAGACAGCCATAAACCTGAGATCACACCCCCTTCCCTGGAAAAGCCCATATTCACAGACTGGTTAAATTGAGATTACAGGAATACCTCTTTTTATTATTTTTATTTTTTTTATTTTTTTTAAAGATTTTATTTATTTATTTGACAGAGAGAGAACGAGAGCAGGAGGAACACAAGCAGGGGGAGTGGGAGAGGGAGAAGCAGGCTTCCCGCTGAGCAGGGAGCCCGATGTGGGGCTCGATCCCAGGACCCTGGGATCATGACCTGAGCCGAAGGCAGACGCTTAACGACTGAGCCACCCAGGCGCCCAGGAATACCTCTTTTTAGCACTTTGCTTTAATTGCACTTTCCAGATACTGTGCTTTTTACAAGTTGAAGGTTTTGGCAACCCTGTATGGAGCAAGTTGATCAGCACCTTTTTTTTCAATAGCATTCTGTTACTAGAATGCTAGTAACTAGAATGCTAGTAACTTCATACCTCTGTGCCATATTTTGATAATTCTCACAATATTTCAGAGTTTTTATTATTCTTGTTTGGTTGATCTGTGATCAGTCATCTTTGATGTTACTATTGTCATTGTTTTAGGGCACTGTGAACCATACCCACATGAGACAGCAAACTTAATTGATAAATGTGTGTGTTCTGACTGCTTCACCAATTGGCTATTCCCTCCATCTCTCTCCCTCACCTCGAGGCCTCCTTATTCCCTGAGACACAGATTGAAATTAGGCCAGTTAATAACCCTACAATGGCCTCTAAGTGTTCGAGTGAAAGGAAGAGTTGCACGTCCCTCACTTTAAATCAAAAACTAGAAATGATTAAGCTCAGTGAGGAAGGCACGTTGAAAGCCAAGACAGGCTGAAAGCCAGGCCTCTTGTACCAGTTAGCCAAGTTGTGAACACAAAGGAAAAGGTCCTAAAGGAAACTGAAAATTCACTGCAGTGAGAATCAAATGATAAGAAAGAAAAACAGCCTTATGGCTGATATGGAGAAAGTTTCAGTGACCCGGATAGATCAAACCAGCCACAACATTCCCTTAAGCCAAAGCCTAATCCACAGGAAGTCCCTAACTCTCTTCAATTCTGTGAAGTCTGAGAGAGGCCGGGAACCTGCAGAAGGAAAGTTGGAAGTTAGCAGAGTTTCGTTCATGAGGTTTAAGGAAAGAAGCCCTCGCCATAACAAAGCAGTGTAAGGTGAAGCAGCAAGTTATCGAGATCTACCTGAGAGTCACGTGGGTGGCTTAGCCGGCTAAGTGTCTGACTTTGGCTCAGGTCATATCTGGGGGTCGTGGGATTGAGCCCTGTGACAGGCTCCCTGCTCAGTGGGGAGTCTGCTTCTCCCTCTCCCTCTGCCCCTCATCCCTGCTCTTGCTCTCTCTCTCTCTCTCTCTTTCAAACAAATAAATAAAATCTTTAGAAAAGTGGCGCTTGGGTGGCTCAGTTGGTTATGCATCTGACTTCGGATCAGGTCATGATCTCAGGGTCCTGGGATGGGGCCCTGTGTCAGGCTCCCTGCTCTGTGGGGAGTCTGCTTCTCCCTCTGCCCCTCCTCCCTGCTCATGCTCTCTCTCTCTCTCTCCCTCTCTCTTTTTCAAATAAATAAATAAAATCTTTTAAAAAGCCGTGCCTGGGGGCACCTGGATGGCTCAGTCGGTTAAGCGGCTGCCTTCGGCCCAGGTCATGATCCCAGGGTCCTGGGATCGAGTCCCGCATCGGGCTCCTTGCTCAGCAGGGAACCTGCTTCTCCCTCTCTCTCCCTCTGCTTGTGCTCTTTCTGTCAAATAAATAAAGTCTTAAAAAAAAAAAAAAAAAAAGCCGTGCCTGGGTGGCTCAGTTGGTTAAGCGTCTGCCTTCGGCTCAGATCACGATCCCAGGGTCCTGGGGTTCAGCTTCCTGCTCAGCAGGGAACCTGCTTCTCCCTCTCCCCCTGCCCCTGCTCATGCTCTTGCCCGCTCTCTCAAATAAATAAAATTAAAAAAAAAAAAAATCTAGCTAACTAATGAAAATAGCTACACTAAACAACAGGTTTTCAATGTAGAAAAAGCAGCTTTATATTAGAAGAAGCAGCTAGGACTTTCATAGCTAGAGAGGAGAAGCCAATGCCTGGCTTCAAAAAACAGGCTAACTCGGGGCGCCTGGGTGGCTCAGTTGGTTAAGCGACTGCCTTCGGCTCAGGTCATGATCCTGGAGTCCCTGGATCGAGTCCCGCATCGGGCTCCCTGCTCGGCAGGGGGTCTGCTTCTCCCTCTGACCCTCCCCCCTCTCATGCTCTCTCTATCTCATTGTCTCTCTCAAATAAATAAATAAAATCTTAAAAAAAAAAAAAAAAAAAAACAGGCTAACTCTTTTGTTAGGGGCTAATGTAGCTGGCGACTAAATTGAAAACAATTCCCATTGACCATTTCCAAATCCTAGGGCCCTTAAGAATTATGCTAAATCGATTTTGCCTGTGCTCTATAAATGGGACAACAAACTCTGGATGACAGCACATTTGTTTGCAACATGGTTTACTGAATATTTTAAGCTCACTGTTGAGATGTGCTCAGGAAAAAAAAAAGATTCCTTTCAAAATATTACTGTTCATTGACAGTGTGCCTGATCCCCCAACAGAACTGATGGAAACATACAAGATTAATGTTGTTTTCATACCTGCTAACACAACATTCATTCTGCAGCATATGGACCAAGGAGTAATTTTGACTTTCGAGTCTTATTATTTAAAAATTACATTGTGTAAGGTTTTAGCTGCCATAGATAATGATTCCTCTGAGGGATCTGGGCAAAGTAAACTGAAAACCTTCTGGAAAGGATTCACCATTCTAGATGCCATTAAGAACATTCATGATTCATGGGAAGAGATCAGAATATCAACATGAACAAGAGTTTGAAAGAAGTTGATTCCAACCCTCAAGATGACTTTGAGGGGTTCAGGACTTCAGTAGAGGAAGTAACTGCAGATGTGGTGGAAATAGCCAGAGAGCTAGAATCAGAAGTGGAGCCTGAAAATGGGACTGAATTACAGCAATCTCATAATAAGATGGTTGAGGAGTTACATATTACGGATGAACAAAGAAAGTGGTTTCTTGAGATAGAATCTATTGCTGGTGAAGATGCTTGAAGATTGTTGAAAAAACAACAAAGGATTTAGAATATTACATCAACTTAGCTGATAAAGCAGCAGCAGGGTTTGAGAGGAATGATGCCAATTTTGAAAGGGAGTAAAATGCTATCAAACAACATCACATGCTGCATAGAAATCAAATGTGAAAGGAATTTGTCAATTAATGGGGCAGACTTCATTGTTGTCTTACTTTAAGAGATTGCCGGGGGAGACGAACCATGAGATACTATGGACTCTGAAAAACAAACTGAGGGTTCTAGAGGGGAGGGGGTGGGAGGATGGGTTAGCCTGGTGGTGGGTATTGAGGAGGGCACATTCTGCATGGAGCACTGGGTGTTATGCACAAACAATGAATCATGGAACACTACATCAAAAAAAAAAAAAAAAAAAAAGAGATTGCCACAGCCACCCAAGCCTTTAGCAACCATCACTCATCAGTCCCCAGCCATGAACGTTGAGGCAAGACCCTCCACCAGGAAAAAGATGACCACTCTCTCAATGCTCAGATGATGGTCAGCACTTTTTAGCAATAAAGTATTTTTAAATTAAGGTATGTACATTGGGGTTCTTTTAGACAGAATGCTGTTGCACACTTAATAGACTAAACCTAACTTTTGTATGCATTGGGAAACCAAAAAATCCATTGCGATATTCACTTTACTGTGGTGGGGTCTGGAACTAAACTGCAGTGTCTCTGAGGTTTGCTTATATAAAGGTCAAGTCCCTTTGCCCTTCATAGGATTTAAATGCGATGACAGGAACATGTTTTAAATAATTATGAAAGATATTAGAAATAATTTAGGTTAATTGAGAAAAAATGCCAGTTAGATATTGAAGACAGATATCACTCTATAAAATGACGTATTATCAAAATTGTATACTGTCCAGAACCCCTTCACCTTGTGAGGTGTGGGTTGTTTTTTGTTTGTTTGTTTAGAGGTATTTTTTTTTATCAGGGGCCTCTTAAAGGAACAAAGATACTATAACATTTTGAATTTTTTTTTTAAAGATTTTATTTATTTATTTGGGAGAGAGAATGAGATGGAGCATGAGAGGGGGGAGGGTCAGAGGGAGAAGCAGACTCCCTGCCGAGCAGGGAGCCCGATGCGGGACTCGATCCCGGGACTCCAGGATCATGACCTGAGCCGAAGGCAGTCGCTTAACCAACTGAGCCACCCAGGCACCCGATACTATCATATTTTGAATATGAAACTCCAAGATGGAATTTCCAGGATTGTTTATGCGGACGTGAGGCATTCTTTCTCAAATGTAATGAAAACAAAATATAAAAGCCTAAATTTTGCCTTCTAAAGAACTAATAGCAATGCCAATGATCCCATGTAAGTAACCACCAAGCTGCTGCATAAGAGCCGATATTAAGAGGCAAGAAAGTAAAACTCAAAGGGACAAAACATCTTGTGCATGATAGCAGCATTTGTTTCTCAGTGCTCTTTGAGAATCAGCTGGTAACTTCCAAGCTCTGCCTTAAATAGAAAGTATCACTCTTCTGGTCAGTTCTGCTTAACAACAAGGAAAGCTCTGCAGGGACCTCCTAGATTATGCAATAATGGGAAAATTTGAGAGAGGCAGAAAGGGTCTATTTTGGCTGAAAACGGAAAAGAGTACAAAAATCATCTGACGGCTCCTGGGTTTCATGTGAAAGGAGGAATGTAAAACTGCACTATGATTTGGGTTCCTTCAGTCTTTTTGTATAACAATGTCCATTCAGATGTGAACTCTATAAACCGACCCATCTGGAATTTCTAAGAACTTCACCTGCTCAAGGATTTATCCAGTGAATATTTCTCTCTAAAAATGGTGCTAAGGAATATTTTTTAAGATTTTATTTATTTATTTATTTATTTATTTATTTATTTATTTATTTTTAGAGAGAGAGAGCGAGAGAGCACACGGGGGGGGGGGGATCTCAAGCAGCCTCCCCACTGAGTATGGAGCCCGATGTAGGGCTCCATCTCACGACCCTGATATTATGACCCGAGTCAAAACCAAAAGTCAGATGCTCAACCAACTGAGCCACCCCAAGCACCCCTGTACTAAGGAATATTTAGTGGGAAAATATGACAGTTGATTATCTCAGTGTCAACATAAAGAAGCCAATGTATCCCCAAAATACTTATCAACTTGCCCTTGGATTATGTTAAGGTTATGTCATTTTTGAACATGCCCAAACCCTTTCAATACCATTCCTTTCTTTCTTCCTTCATTTAACAGGTAGTTCTTTGGTGCCTGCTATGTGTCAGATACAGTGCTCAGTACTAGGGATATGGTGAACAACATAAAGATGACCCTGTAGCCATGGGGCGCCTGGGTGGCTCAGTCGTTAAGCATCTGCCTTCGGCTCAGGTCATGATCCCGGAGTCCTGGGATCGAGCCCCACATCGGGCTCTCTGCTCGGCGGGAAGCCTGCTTCTCCCTCTCCCACTCCCCCTGCTGTGTTCCCTCTCTAGCTGTGTCTCTGTCAAATAAATAAATAAAATCTTAAAAAAAAAAAAAAAAAAGATGAACCTGTAGCCATCTACTTTTGTAGAACTTAGGTTTTGTAAGGTCTACTGCTTCTTTGAGAGTTGGCAATTTCTGTATAACACTGACTGGTAAAAAGTTTTACATAGTTATCTTTCACCCACTGTATAAAGGAGAATTTTTTTTCTTAGTTCTAAAACTATTTCAAAAACTGCTCACCTAAATTCTTTTTTTTAATTTAAATTCAATTAGCCAACATACAGCACATCACTAATTTCAGATGTAGTGTTCAATAATTCATAAGTTGCATAAATGATTGATGGATGAATGAATCCAAATCAATAAAAGCAACATTCTGCATGTAAGTGAAAAAAAAAAAAAAAAAAAACCTGCTCACCTATCCATAGACATACCGCCACCACATACAACCGTCCTACCCAGATGGTTCATGGAACATAGCTTATTTCCAAGGACTTACTCCAGAGTTGTTCTGAAGAAGGCAGCAACTTTAATTACATGTTCAAAGCAAGCCCTCTGAGGTCACAGCAAGTGTTAACTCTCATGTTGAGGGTACCAGGCCTCGTGCTAGACCTTTCACTGCAGCATCTCTGCAAGGCACCTCTCCATGCCTCCACTTTCCACAGGAGGTAGTTGAGACTCTTGGAGGTCACGTTGTTCCCAGCCACGTAGCTAGTAAATGGCGGAGCCAGAATTCAGACCTCAGGCTTTGAGTCTCCAAATGCCATACTGTTTTCTCTAGACATGTTCTCTAAAAGGAAATCCAAGAGGATTGCACAGATTCTTCTGTTTATTCATTCTGTTTGTTCTACAGTGTTTTGCTCAGTTTCAGTTTGCTGAACTGAAACCTCAGTTTGCTCAGTGCTTCAAGAAAGCACTCACCACTGCTGTCTCAGGGTGAAGTGGTCCGCTTGACTCTATCTCTTTGTTGTCAAGACTTCCTTAAACTCTGGCAATGATAAGCTTGGTTATATTGTCCATCATTCTGCTATGAAGCTGCTTTTTATCTTATCTTTAATAATCTCTATCATATACAGAAACTTTCACTCTCTTAGACCCAGCCTTGCTCAACTTGCATTCCAGTCTGGCATTAGCGTAAGTGGAACTAACTTGTTATATAACTATTAACACTTTCATTTTAACTAGCTAGTGTTATGCAGCTGACCCTTGAACAATATGGGTTTAAACTGCAGGCCCACTCTCAATGTAGATTTTTTTTGATATGTACAGTATAGTACTATAAATGTATTTTTTCTTCCTTGTGACTTTATTAACATTTTCTTTTGCCTAGCTTTATTGTAAGAACAGATATATAATACATACAATGTACAAAATATGTGTTAATAGACTGTTTATGTTATTGGTAAGGCTTCTGGTCAATAGTGGGCTATTAGTAGTTAAGTTTTTAAGGAGCCCAAATTTAGATGTGGATTTTCAGCTGCACAGGGGGACAGCACCGCTCACCCCCACATTGTTCAAGGATCACCTGCAGTAGCCACCACCCTCGGTCCTCTAGCTAGAGCCATGCTAACTGTGCACAGTTCTCCAGACCCTCCATGCATGTGCTTGCATAATTCTGTGTCTTTGCTCAAGCAGTGCCATTCACCTGAAATATCTTCTCCCCTTTGTTTTCATCTGGCAAACTTCCTCTCATCCTTCAAAAGGATCCTACAACTCAAAAGGAATTGTTGTGATTATATTCCAGATACCCCAAGCTGAGTTGCTTGTTCAAATTATTGTATTAAAGTTTTATGGTCCTATTACCTGCCCATTATATTGCAGATATCTGCTTATTATCTCCCCTGCTGGGCAGTAAATTGATTGAGGATATGTAGCTATGGATATGTAGTATCTCATGCAAGGCTTGGCACAGAATAGGTGCTCAATAAATTTTAATTATTGAACGGGTGAAGTGGTAGAAATTTAGTACTTATATTTTGAAATAAATACGTTTTTTGCTATGTGTCTTAGGTAGGGACCTGCTACTTTCCTTTCTCCTCCTCTCTACTTATCATGTAAAGATAGATGAAATGTTTAAAACTTCAAGCCAGGCTGTGGGAAAACAGTGAGTCCTTTTTTTTTCCCCTATAGGAGCATCCTTTTAACTCAGCCCCTCAATTTGACTTATCTCCTTTATCAATATTATTTTCCAATTTTAAAGCATGACCAGTATTATTTTCAGTATTTTAATTTACTAGGTGTGTCCTTTGGTCATTACTCCTCACATCTTACCCCCAGTTTTTTGTTTGATTGTTTGTATGAACTTCAGCTTGGCCTTTCTGTGCCCTTCCCTGACTCCCTGGCCCTTTTCCCCCTGCCAATTTGATCTCCTGGGATACTGTGGAGGTTATAAATTCTCCAGAGGGGAAAAGCACAAGTGTTAATCCAAGTCTCTTAAACGTAAGGGAATGTCTTTTCCTTACACTAAAACCACCTAACTCTTTTAGGGAATATAAGCAAAACGCAATGGGGCAAATGCAGTCATTCATTATGAACAAACACAGTGAATCAATGCAAGAAAACACCTCATAGATGTATATGCATGAGGTAGCACAGAGGCTAAAACTTAGGCCCCAAAGCCAACCAAAGCTAGGTCCAAATTCCAGCTCTACACTTACTGTCTGAGTTACCTCAATTTCATCATCCCTAAAATTGGTATTAAAATTAAACTTATGTCAATTTCTAGCATCATAGTCCTGGATCATCACCTGTTGAATAAAGCATTTAAACCAGAAGAACAGTAAGTTTCTTCAAAGTCTAAATCATCCTGTGATTTTGTTGCATCACAGGTTTCTGTATTTCTTCTCTTGGTTCCTTCCTTAGATTTCTAAGAGAAAAGGAGCTATCTATCATTGTTTATTGCCAGCCTTTTAGGTTTGCCATCGATTAACATTTCCCTGTCTTCCGAAACTCCAAATCCCCACAGGCACATATACAAGAACTACTTATAGGTTCCAACAACTCTCAAAGCAGCTAAACTGCTTTCCCTTGGGTAGGGGGATTCCTTGATCCAAGTTTAGATTGGAGATTGTTTTTAGTATATCAGAAACATGGGTTTCTAGTCTTCCAGGTGATAAGGCATCGGACAAGAGAACTGCAATTATAATCAGCAGTGGTTTAAATCTCACTGGAACACTGTGATCACTAGGTTATTTTACTTAAAAATATGGAGATATTTAAGAAGAATTCAAAGTAGAATCAAGCAATTGAAAAACAGAATATCTAAACATCTTTTTAAAAATTAGAATCTTTTAACTTGGTAAGAAGTGCCAGAAGACAAACTCAGTAATGGTCATCAGACTTGAAAGGTTTTGCAGAAGAATAGTAACTAGCAATTCTGCATCTCTCTTCAGCACAGAGCAAGAAAACACCCCTTTAGGGTGCTTGGTGTCAACAGTTGCACCTGTTACTTTTCCTCATGACCTCGTGCACAAAATAGTCTGATTTCCTTATCTGTAGTTGTATTGGTCTGTACTTTAATTAGTGTTTATTGGCCTTCTCAAGGTAAGGATATGCATGATGAAAGAGTAATTTCTAATGCGCTTTCCTCTTATATTATTATTAAGTCCAAAATGAGGATTATGGTTGTGTGAGCTCTGTGCTGAAAGCCTGCATTTTTCACAGCCAGCAGGACCCCTGTGAAAGACCATTTCTAGCACTAAAAGAAGAGCTCAAGCTGGGACCTCCCATAGGAGACCCTCCTTCTCGACTGAGGAGAAGGTTATCTGGGCCATACCCCAACAGCAGTCCTAAGAACACTTCTGTCTTTTATTCAGGATCATGAAGAGGAAGAATCCACATATCAGTCACATTGGAAGAGAAGAAAAAGGACGGTTTCCCCCTCATCTCTTTAATATACAAGTCATCAAGACCGCCACCGTCCTCATAGACTGGAGGGGAAAAGGCTCTGGTTAAAGGTGGCTACAGGATAGAGCAATAAAAATAAAGTGCATAGAACCTGTCGGCCTTTGCCAAAAATGTTATGCACATTATTGCTTCCACTCCTATCAATATAACCTCATGACGTTAACACTGAGGTGACCATGTTACAGATGAGAATGCTGGAACAAAATGGCCAAGGGACTTGCTCAGAGTGACAGCCGGAAAGAATCAAGCTGTGACCCAAGACTATTTGTCTTGCTCCAAAGTCTGTATTTTTACTGCACTCTGTGGCTCCCCTGACTCTGAGAGACTCTAATCAGGACCCCAGAAGGCGAGTAAAGCTGCTAGGGCAGGACAAAGGCTCTGGGGGTCAGCATGCACCAGCTCTCAGGGAGAGGAAGCAGATGGTTATCGTGACTTGTAACGGCAAAGCAGATATTAAGATGCAAGTGTTGAGCTGCCCCTCACCTGAGGCCCCCTGCAAAATTCAAATTGTGGGCAAGCAGATCAGAGTGAAAAATTAAGCCCCTAGGACTAAGATCATGGATAAGAGGTCAGTGTGCAGTGGCCTGAGCTAAGCACTGTGGAGTGCACGGTCTAGGCTGATTCAAGGCTTAAGCCACCTGTGGAAAAAAACAGGAGCAGAACTGAGTTCAGACCTGTTTGAATTGGGTCAGCATCACAGAATCACAGAGCACCAGCACTGGGCCAGACAGACTCATTATCCCAGGACAGGGCCTGTTTGTCCTCTGCTCTCCCTTTAAGTTGCATTTATGTATCAGCGAATACAGCTGCGTCAGTGTGTTTAGCTCACAAAGTTGTGTGTGTGTCCTTAAGAGAAGGCTTGGTCCTCTGCAGAGCTTTTGCATCTCTAACAGAGCTGATGTAACCATAAAGGCAATGACACTTATAATCTGTACCATTGGGTAAAGATACAAATGGTGCCAACGGATATATATATATATATGCAAACCCAGGTGCCAGAGCACCAACCGTCTTGCCCAACAGTTGCATCTGCTGTTCACTCCTTAGTCTTCGTCTGTTTTCAATTCAGAGGTATGGACATCTTGATGCTGTCTTTCCTGCCAATAGGATTTCATTTATACCCTGAATGCTTTCAACTGGAGATGATCCTGAACAGTATTCTCTGCTCAGTAGGTTGACTTCAATTGAGGCCTTAACAGGAATATCTTTTTATCCAAAGAGCACACCTGGAAGAACAAAGCAAGCTTTGTTCCTCCTCTAAACAGTCCTATGAAAATGATTTGTTCTTGCTTTTTGATTTATAAGGCATGACGTTACCCTTCTTTCTTAAAATGAAGGTTTCTTTTTTTTTTTTAAGTGAGAGCCATCCATGGCAGCCAAATGATGCAAGCTTGTAGGCTTAGGGTAGAGTTTAGATGGAAAGTTTACCTCTGAGTTCTCTGTTCCCCGCCCAACACAAGGAAACAATAAACTCAGAACCTCCTTCGTCTAACATGAGATGATTTTGAATTCATCATGGAGAATAATTATCATGTTTTAGTCTTGAAGATTATGTATGTCCCATTTCTGTCACATATTGTGCTTTGATTTTACAACAATTAATTGGATCACCACATGAATATGTGAATGCTTACTAACTATAAAGCATTATCATTAGCATCGTAAAGAACACATTACGCACTTTCATTTTTTGCTGGCAATAATTGCCAATACCTATAAAAGTTAAAACCACTCTTTGGCCAGCAATTGAATTCTAAGAATTCATACTACAGACACATTAGTACATACATAGAATGGCATGTGTAGGATTATTCATGCAGGAGTATTTGTAAAATAGCTGGACTGGTGTTATTGATCATTAATATTGGTAAATAAATAATTGACTAAATTATCTTACAGCTTTTCATGAAACTATAAAAAAGAATGAGGGTCCTCTTCCTTTACTGACTAGAAACTTTGCTAAAGATAAATTTTAAATCAAAACAAGAGGGGTGCCTGGGTGGCTCAGTCGTTAAGCGTCTGCCTTCAGCTCAGGTCATGTTCCCAGGGTCCTGGGATCCAGCCCCGCATCGGGCTCCCTGCTCCGTGGGAAGCCTGCTTCTCCCTCTCCCACTCCCCCTACTTGTGTTCCCTCTCTCGCTGTCTCTCTCTCTGTCAATAAATAAAATCTTTTTTTAAAAAATTAAAAAAATTAAAAAAACAAGAAAGGTTCAGGATGGTCTATATAGTACATTATTATTAGTGTTATGTATGATATATTTGAAAAGATGCAAAAGAACTGGTAACGGGTGGTTGTCTTCTGAAATAAAACTGAATGTATCTTTAAATGCCTCAAATTTGACCCATAAAGTTTTTTAACAATATACTGCTTTTCACTGCTGGCCTATAGGCTTTTGACACCGATCCAGGGTATGATGGCCAAATCGCTGAGATCACAGCTTTTATTATGTATTAGATAAAGAGTGATTTCTAGTGAAAAGTAGCACAGGTTTTGTTTCTATTCATGTTTCTTTTATATATTTCTACCTGTGGAAAATCCCAAAGTACTTTACAATTTTCCATCCACTTGGCAGTTTATCCAGTCTCTGAATGGCTTCCAGGTCCTTTCCATCTTGGGCAGAATCCAAGTGGAATCTAAAGGAAATTCCCTCCCTCCTTGTTTGTGTGTGTATCCTGTCAATATTGCTGGAAACAATATTTTGTAAAGTCAATGTAAATACATATGGCTTAAATGTTAAAATATGTTGGAAATAGATTGCTTGAGAGAAAATAAAACTACAAATATAGTGAGTAAGCAAAGGAAAAGAAATATGATAAGTCAGAAAAGAACAAGAAAAATCAAGGATTAAGTTAGTTCTGGCTTGATGTAAGGAATACTTGTGGGGATTAAGAAACTAAAAAGCCATTAAAAACTAGTTTTAAAAATATTTCTATGGAAGGAGCCAGAGTAGATTTATCACTGCAGGAGGTTGGCTCCTTTGAAACTTGTTCTGAAGTTCAAGGCATTCATCTTTTTTTTTTTTAAGATTTTTTTTATTTATTCGTTCAAGACACAGAGATACAGAGAGAGAGAGAATGAGCAGGGGGAGAGGCAGAGGGAGGGGGAGAAGCAGGCTCCCCACTGGGCCGGGAGCCCGATGCGGGACTTGATCCCAGGACCCTGGGATCATGATCTGAGCCAAAGGCAGACACTTAACCATCTGAGCCACCCAGGTGCCCCTCAAGGTGTTCATCTTAAAATGTAGTGTGTGTACCCCAGTGGAGGGTAAATTCACATAATGGGACACAAGATAAAAAAATAGAATTTTTATTTTTATATTTTAATTCAATTTGTGGATGTTCTATGATGTACATAATATTTCAGTAGTACATGTTTCACTCATATGTACACATACACACACATACACACACACACTGAGATAGTGGATGCTCAAACCTTCTTAGTTAGAGGTGCATGACCAAAAAGATTTGGAGACCATTGGGCCACTGCACCAGGTTAAGAATGAAACTGGATGGGAAAGATCTTGCTTTATTGGTGTCCAGGATTACTGACTGAGGGTAAAAGAAGATTTTTTTTAAAGATTTTTATTTATTTGAGAGAGAGAGAAAGCAAGAGAGCACAAGCAGGGGGAGAGGCAGAGGGAGAGGGAGAAGCAGGCTCCCTGCTGAGCAGGGACCTGGACCCCAGGACGCTTGGATCATGAGCTGGACCGGAGGCAGTCGCTTAACCAACTGAGCCACCCAGGTGCCCTGTATGGGGAATCACTCCAAAAAAGTCAAACTCATAGAAACAGAGTAGAAAAGTGGTTGCCAAGGCTCAGAAGTGGGGGAAATAAGAAGAGGTTGGTAAAAGGGTACAAACTTTCAGTTAAAAGATGAATAAGTTCTAAAGAACTAGTGTATAATGTGGTGACAATAGTCGATAGATAACACTGTAATGTATACTTGAAATTGCTCAGAGAGTAAAACTTCAATATTCTCACCAAAATTAGAAAGAAAGGGAGGGATACAGGCAGGGAGGAAGCAAGGAAGGAAGGAAGATTGATGGTCTCTACCTGACAGCTGGCTCCATATCGCTCATGCGTATATCTGATTGGAGGAATCCAACTTTCATTTAGAACCCTAGCTGCAAGCTATTCTGGGAAAGATAGCTTTCAGCTTTCCAGTCCTTGCTGCACAGAAAGTCATATAGAAGGAGTTAGGAATAAATGTCAATCCAACAGAATTAGCACCAATGGCATCGGGTTAAGAGAGCCTAATGTGTTCACCTCACAGTAAGCCTGAGCTTGTCAGCAGCACCATCAGACCGTAAGGTCCTGCTAAACTGTAAGTTCTATAGGGACAAGAGACATCTGTCTTCCTATCAGTTAAATTTTCGGAACTTAATACAGGTCTAGTGCATATCTCTTGAATGAAAAACTACTTAAAAGTCTTATACAAAATGGCTAAGAAGATGTTCATTGTTGTCAGAAAAATCTGGATTCAGGTACTGATGCTTCCTCATCTGTGAACTAGATAAAAATAATAAAATTTCTCTTAAGAGTTTTTGGTGATAATTAAAAATTCGTGTAAAGCACTTACCACAATGCCTAGCAAACAGCATTCAATAATGTTCATTGTTATTATTGGCATTATTATTATTCCTGTCCCTTGTATCTAACTTGACAGTAAGGATCAACCTGCCAGGTGTCACCATGGATGTATTCCAAGTCAGAAACCTACATCTCCATGTCTTCTCTGGACAGTGGCTGGGCGAGGATTATCAAGGCTGTCCTTGTGGATCTTTTCTGTGCTTCCAAGCCTGCTCAACTCCTCATTTGAGTAGTATCATTGACCTATTTGTATAGATATATGCTTTAGATCTTTGAATATCTGTACTTTTATAAGATCAATTTCTGCTGCATTAGAAGCCAGTCATTTACTTCAGACACCAAATCATTTTATATGAGGAAAATATGGCTTTAAACTATATAGTTCTTTAATTAGTGTTGAGCCTGAGCATTTTCTAAAATGTCTGATTGACCACTGGGCTTTGTGGATATGTTTGTGTGTGACTTGTTTATTCATTTACCTATTGGAATATCAGGTTTCTTCTCATTCTATTCAAGGTATGATTAATAAATTAGTTGTTTCTCACATACATTATAAATATTTTTATTTTGATCATTCTATTTTTTTATAAACAGAAATTCTTAATCTCTTCATGTATGATCCCACTTTTTTATTTTAGAGAATTCTATTCCATCTTAATATGAAATATGTACACTTTTGTTCCTGATTTTACTAAACATTTTATAACCACAATGTTAATGCCTACAAAATATACCAGTACAGGTTATACCATATTATATTTAATCAGTTCTCAATCTTTGGATGTTTAATTTTCCCCATAATAACCTGATAGGCATCCTTGTGCCTGTCTTTCCCACTTTTCATATGATCAGGACAAAAATATATAAACATTTCATTGTTCTTCATACGGGTTGCTATTTCAGTATTGTCTTATAATTTCAATGTCCCAGCTCTGTATGCCCATTCACCCTACCATTTTGACTATTAAAAACTTATATTACTAAGGAGAACCAATTCATATCTAAGAATCCTCCACAAAACATACTAAAAACTCTTAACTCAGAAAAAGGTTTTCATTAACTGGTTTTCCAGAGTAGAAACTTTAGATAGAATGACCATATAATTTATTGTCAAAACAGGACATTTTTGAGAGTAAAAAGGGTCATATTAAGAATTAGGCTGAGACAGGGGAGGGGGGTGGGAGGATGGGTTAGCCTGGTGGTGGGTATTGAGGAGGGCACATTCTGCATGGAGCACTGGGTGTTATGCACAAACAATGAATCATGGAACACTTCATCTAAAATTAATGATGTACTGTATGGGGATTAACATAAGAATAAAAAAAATTTTAAAAAAAAGAATTAGGCTGAGACAAGAGGCATCTAAACCAGAGCTCATGGTCACCTACGAACAGGGTGCTTTGTCAAACGTGTAGTGTGAAATAATATTGGCAGTCCATAGGGAAGGTGTCTCAATTGACGATATGTGCTATGTATTTGGTCACAGTCTGACATCAACTAAAGTGTCCCGGATTCCTGCTCCCCTTGATCTTCCTTAAACTCCATGGTTGAAGAAGAGTTATGTGTGATGCATAATGGAAAGAGGGGCACAGGTATGTAAGATTTTTTTTCTGTTTTCTGGGAAAACAGCTATGAGCAGAGGAATTGTTCTCATTTGTTTTTTTGTTAATGAGACCCTTCCAGTTTGGTCTTCACCCATAGACAACTGTTAATAAGATTAGTGGGGACCAAAACTGCTTGAATTTGAACACAGCTACTTGGGTCCTGATCAAATGTTTCTGCAAATAGGATCTATGTTTTATTGATTAGTGGTCACTTTCCAAATCTTTTTTTTTTTTTTTAAGTAAACTCTTACCCCCAAACATGAGGCTTGAACTCACAACCCTGAGATCAAGAGTCACAAGCTCTACCAACTGAGGCAGCCAGGTGACCCTGTAAATCTTCACTTTTTAAACTTGTCAGCCATGGAGACATTACTTAAAATGGCTTTTACTACTTAAATGAACCAAGTAGAGGAGGAAATAGATGAACATGCTTTTAAATCTCTTTTCCAGTGTGGCAGCTTAAATACTAAAGATAGGCATCTCAGAATTTTAGAGCTCGATGGGATTCTAGAGATAACCTAATCTAGCCCCCACCCCCATTAAAAAAAAAAAAAGGTTTATTTACTTAAGCAATCTCTACAACCACTGGGGGGCTTGAATTCACAATCCGGAGACCGAGAGTCGTCGTATGCTCTTCTGAGCCAGCCAGGCACCCTAGCTCCTTTATCTGTAAAATGAGGACACTAGGGCCGAGAGTGTTAAGTGAGTTATCTAAGGAGTACAGCTAGTGGGGATTGAGCTGAGACAACTAACCAGGTCTATGACTCCTACTCCAGTACCCCTGTATCACAACTCCGAACCACATTTTGTTGCTGTTATGAAGATGAAGGAAGTAATGTCTGATTTTTCTGTATGGGGCAAATAAATGGAAGGTATTTATTCCCATGATAATATTATAGAAGAGTAGTTAGGAGATATTTCTGGACTTGCTTCTCATTAGATAGTTGACCATACAGTGCTTACAACAGGAACACATAAAGCCTATATGGGAGACACTGAAAAGAAAAGGACAAAAATAAATTGAATCAAAGTGGAAATACTCTACAAAATGTAGACAGATTGCTTATTGTTTTACTTCTTCTCCAATGGAGACATCAGTTCAGTTGGCCTTGATGGAAGGAGAATGATGAGTTGATTGGTCCACTTGTGCATTATGTCAGAGAGACCAGAAAAATACTAAGGTGACTTGAGAAAGAGGCAAATTCTGAAATTATCTTGTCTGAAGACATTATCCTTTTGAACTAAGCTTTTCGAAAGACAATCACAACCGGTGTCTCCAAGATTCTGTTTCTAGGAGACAAGCCTGCTTGTTCTCATCACATGAGCACACAGACAATCAGCTCGTGATGTAATCCTGGCAAAGAGCCTGTGAGACAAAATACTGGCATGGACTGCACCAGCTATCACCAAACCTGGAGCAGAAAGAGAGGGTGTTGGGCAAAGCGTCACCAGAGGGAAAAAAGTCAGTGCAGCAATGGTGAAGGAAGACAAAACTGCAGGTCCAAAGGGGAAGAATTATGTGAATTCTGGGGCCCAGGATCCTGTTAGCTGTTTACCTCTATCAGCACTCTTCCTCAAGGAGGGGCCTTCCCTTGGCATATTCTCCACAGTGTTTCTCTCCCTCTGCCCCATCTCAACCTTCACGTTCCTGAACAGTCCCCTCGGACTCATTCCCTCTCTCTGCCCCAAGGCTGGGGGTGGCAAGGGGACCTGGGTCAGAAGGAGGAAGTCGGTGAAGAAAAGGACTGCTCAGAGAAATATGACTTCAGAAAATAACTTCATCTCCATGAGGGCAGGGATCTTCCTTTGGTTCATGAATGTGTCTAAGCCACTAGAACAGTGCCTGACTTATCAATTGCTTTTTTTTTTTTTTTTTTTTGCTTTTAACAAATATTTGTTAAATAAATTTTTAAATGAATGAACAAACTTCTGAGTCCTTAACCCATTGTAATGGTGGCAGACTATTTCTCCACCATTCCTGGGCTCCACAGAAGAGGGAATCTTCCAGGATTTCTAAAATTCAATCATCCTACCTGATGCCCAAGAAGTAATAATCTCCAATCTACTCTGGTCACTCTAGCCATCCTTGTTGGCCAAGCCCAAGTGGTTCTCTGAGGCCTCCAATTGGCACTCAGGCACAGCCTCGGATGAAGCAGAGGAACCTTCTGTGAGGCCTGGAGCCCCAGGCCTGACGTGCCTCAGGAGACCAGCATTTTGAGGCCAGGGAGCAACGCACAGCTCCTCTCGCAAGCGAGGCCAACAACCTGAGCTCTCTTGCTTGGGTTGGGGCCCTCATTAATAAAGAGAATCGTATCTCTTTCTCTTCTGCTTCTCCAAGCTTATTTTCTCAGACTTTATCCTCTAGGTTTTCGACTTTTGGAAACAAAAGCCAATAAAATTTCCAGACTTACACTGCACTCTTCCCTGACTTCCCCCAGGCACTGACACACACAGCTTACTACCAACTCAAATGGTGATTGGAAAGGGGAAAATGAAGGATGGAAAAAACAAAACAACGACCCATAAATATCTCAAAATATTATCCAGCCGTGCATATAGTTATGGCAACTGTGAGCCCTGCAGGTTATTCCACTGACTATAAAAGCAGTTTAAAAGAAAGAACAGTTGTGTGTATCCTTCTCTGATATTACCAATGCAGAAAAAAAGGGAACACTTAGTAACAGGTTTTTTTGTTTGGCTTTGTCTTGGGTTTTTTTGGTCTAATATCCTCCTTTAAGCAACAGCTTTGAAGAAACTAATTTCTTCTAAAAATTGTTTGGATGTTAAGATGAACACCAGCTCAAAAAGCATCAGGGACAATAAAAGGACACAGACTAGGTTTCAAGGCATCTGGCTGTCATGAACTTATACTTTGAATCAAATCTAATGGGCTTTCTTTTCTTGTGAGTAGGATGAACATTATTAATTTCACATTTTAATATATTTTAGGGATATGATTAACTTGGATTGTAAAAGCATCTTTCTCCTATCCCACCTACTGCAGAAGAAACTTACTGGAAGAAATTCATTTGGAATGAAGGGGGAGTGACTGTCTTGCAGATCGGGGTGGACGGAGTGGGAGAATTCTTTATGGTTTGTGGTTGTCAGTTTCAAGAATATTGGCAACTATGAAGGCATGAAACAGGATGAAATTATGAGGCAGATTGACTTATTCGTTACTCTACGTAGACAACAAAGGCTTAAACTGGCCTTTAGAAGTGATTCTTGATCTTTTCTCAAGTAATAGGAAATAGGAAGATTACAGAAATACTTCATCTGGAAGTATTTGGAAGGCCATCGCTAAATCCCTGAGGTGACGTACAATTTGTTTCTTGTTCCTATTCACTCCCTTTTGCATCCTGTGGCACCACTTTGTGCCAGAAAAAACCTGTGCCACCTGTCTTCAAGAGAAAAAAGGAAATAAAAAAGGAATAATATTTTATCGTGATTATAATGATCAGAAGTGACTATAATGATCAGAATGCTGTGATTTTGCTGTGACCTTTAGACAGCTTATATTCTAGCCCCAGCCACATCTCTGCTGTAATTTGAATACGTTCCATGCTACAGATAGAGAAATGCTTCAGAATTCGGTGGGGCTGCCTAACTTTAAACTGTTGGGCATAACCTGTGAGAAACCAATTAAAACAGTATTAATCATTACTCTTTCTGTGCCTTTGGGATACTATTACAACTTTTTTACATTTTGAAACCAAACCATACAATATAGGGGTGCTTTCAAAGTGAATATTTATGTGGCATTCTGTTGCAGGAAAAGGTAATTGCAAAATTGATGTGACTAATTAAAAGTCAGGTAACTTCAAGTTAGCACAGTTGAGATAAATCATGCTTTCTAAAATACTTTTTAACATTATTTATTTCCGTTTTAAGCCAACAGAAACAATAAGAATCAACTTGTGCACCTTTCCTCAAGCCAAGCTCAAGTCATAGGTCTAGGACCATAAAATTTTAGCCATGTATATAATTCCAAGAGTTTAAATGTACCACCCGACATGACTAATTAAACCACAATATGAAGTCATACTTTCGGGTATAAGGTTACTAACATACCTATAAAAAACACAGATTATTAACCAGAACCTCAGGAATGAAAGATAGCCTTTAAAAATGTTCAGGGGTGCCTGGGTGGCTCAGTTGTTAAGCATCTGCCTTCAGCTCAGGTCAAGATCCCGGGGTCCTGGGATCGAGTCCCAGCATTGGGCTCCCTGCTCCACGCCTCTCCCACTCCCCCTGCTTGTGTTCCCTCTCTCACAATCTCTCTTTCTGTCAAATAAATAAATAAAATCTTTAAAAAATAATAAAAATAAAAACGTCCAAATCTTCCTGTGGTAGGTACTAAATAGAAAACACTATCTGCTGTGTGCTACACATACGTAACTATGTCTCTGATTAAAGTGGTGGGAAATAAGATTGCAGGTGAACAGGTTATGATTGCAAATATTAAGATATTTTGAATAGCAACATGGGAGAACACATCCTGCTTAGTTTCTTCAGCATTTGGGATTATATTGCATAGTCTGTTGAATAAGTATCTCAAATCCTGTCACAGTTACCATCTGGCAACGAGAATCTCACTTCACTGATAATTATACATGAAAAGAAACTAATTTCTTAAATAATATTTCATTTTGTTAAATGGCTTTATAATGTTACAAAATGGAAAGATCCTGTAGGGAATAATTTGGCCCATGGCCCAGATGCCTGCTTCAGGATCCAGGTGCTCAATCCCCCAGCTGCTGAGTTTATTGGCTGCTGATAGCTCACAGCTGAGTCCATTTCTGCATCTCGCTCTCTGCCAAAGCCTTGCCCAAGGTTTTGCCTCCTCTCCAGGGGCATCCCACATTTCATGGCTAGCCAATAAACAAGGCCTGTCCCTTGTTTCAACTTAGAATGAATCCGAAAGTAAAGCCCAGCTCCAGGGCACCCATGGGATTGTTGGAGGCCCCTATTACAAACTGTTCACAGTTCAACTTCTCCCTCAGCTCAACCCTGATCACTCCATTACAGAGGCCGTTCCAAGAGTACACCCCAATAATCCTTCTGCACACAAATCTCCAACTCGACCTTACACAGTTGATATTGAAAGTGGTCCCAGAAATGAGACTCTAGAATAGGGTTTTGGAGCTGGATTCTGTGCCAGCCAACTGGCAATGAGAACCCCATCCCTGGCGAGTGGAGTACTGATGGCACCTGCCATGCTGTGGCAATGTGATTACTAATTTGAATCCACTTATACTAAAGCTGTGTCCCAGCTGGTTACCTGTAATTGTTAAATAGATAAAACAGGGTTTTCTGCCTTTAATTTATTGTAGTTTGCCCTCGCTATAGCTTGGGCAAGACTGCCACCTCCTGGAGAAGCTAATGTACACTGGCGACTGAGGCGCTTTCATCCGCTCGGGGAATCACTATTACGAGTTTGGTTCCCAACGCCAACTCTCTCTCCGGTAAGTTAAACCAATTTCTAACCCAATCACAACCTCTGTGAACAAGTTTTTGCATCGAACCAAGAATTCAAAGGAACTTGTGCATCACAATTTTTTCACGTGAAAACTTAAAATCTAACATCTGTAGAGAGCTTAGTAGGTGCCAACTGCCTTCATTCTTAGTCCAAACAAGAACCCTCTGAGGTAGGAACTATTATCACAGACACTCCTTCGAAGTTTTAGCGAACTTCAGGTGACCGGACGGTAAGCAGAAGCCCCACTCGGGTCATCAGAACTCTAACGACTGCTGAGAACTCAAGCTCCGTAGCTAAGGGACCGCCCCGCTCCACCCGGGCATGCGCAGGAAAACACGGAAGCAATTTCCGGAGAACTTGCTGGAGGCTGGCACTGAGGGGTGTGGCGAGGGCTCTAAAATCCCAGCATTCCCATCGTGCCGACGCCAAGATGGCGGCCCCCATGTTGCGGTGCTTTTCCCGGGGTCGGTGGTTTAGGAGCCCAGGCCCACCTGGAGTCTTGCTCCTGGGATTACGTGAGTCCCATTCGGGCGCCCAAGGGTTGTTGGCGGTGCAGAAGGCTCGGGGTCTGTTCAAGGAGTTTTTCCCCGAGAGGGGTACGAATATAGAGCTCCCAGAGCTCTTCGACCGCGGCACGGGCAACTTTCCCCAGACCGTCTACTGCGGGTTCGACCCCACGGCCGACTCGCTTCACGTGGGGCATCTGCTGGCGCTGCTGGGCCTGTTTCACTTCCAGCGAGCCGGCCACAATGTGATCGCACTGGTGGGAGGTGCCACCGCGCGCCTGGGCGACCCCAGCGGCCGTACCAAGGAACGAGAGGCGCTGGAACCAGAGCGCGTGCGAAGCAATGCGCGCGCCCTACGCCAGGGGCTCGAGGCCATGGGGGCTAATCACCAACAGCTCTTCGCTAATGGGCGCACCTGGGGAAGCTTCACGGTACTGGACAATTCGGCCTGGTACCAGAAGCAGCACCTGGTGGACTTCCTAGCGGCCGTGGGCGGGCAGTTCCGCATGGGCACGCTCCTCAGCCGTCAGAGCGTCCAAGCCAGGCTCAGGAGTCCCGAGGGCATGAGCTTGGCCGAGTTTTTATACCAGGTGCTCCAGGCCTATGACTTCTACTATCTGTTCCAGCATTATGGATGCCGGGTCCAGCTGGGTGGATCTGATCAGCTGGGCAACATCTTGTCCGGATACGAGTTTATCCACAAGTAAGCTCCTTTAGACCCAGGAGAAATCTTGTAACCAAATAACTTACACACGAATAGCCTGTGATCCACGATTAGGATTGGGGAATGACGCCCTTTTTGAGCCCTTGTTGGTTTACCCCATCAAGTCTGTAATGGTGTTAATGTGACTAGCTAAATGAGAACTAAAGGAATGAAGTAATGGTACTAGGCATGGAACGTATTCTTAGAGCTTTGCAGGAAATAGACCACTAGTCAGGATTCAGATTGTGTCTTTTGCTTCCCCTTAGTAACTCTTGTGTTTCTGACTTGAGAAACTGCTTTTCGTTGTTTATGCTTGAATGCGACTGTGTCTCCTGGAGTAGTTTCTGCTTTAGCTCTGCAGGTTCCATGAAGCTAGTGTTAGTTTTGGGTTGGCATCTCCAAATTTCTTTCAACTCCAAATATTTGGCAAATAAGGTAGATTTTAATCGCATTTTCTTGAGGGAGCTCAACTACAGGGCTAGGCCATGTGGTACTCATTTTTAAAATCCCTTAAAACATCCTTAGTGTCTCTACCTGACTTCCCCTTACCCAGCTTTCTTTCCTCTTCTTCCTCGGCTTTTCAAGTTTTCTAGGCCCTCGTTATGCAGAAACTACCCCAGAGTCACTGGTTCCATTGCAGTTTAGAATGAAAAATGCAGGGCGCCTGGGTGGCTCAGTTGGTTGGGCGACTGCCTTCGGCTCAGGTCATGATCCTGGAGTCCCGGGATCGAGTCCCGCATCGGGCTCCCTGCTCGGCAGGGAGCCTGCTTCTGCCTCTGACCTTCCCCCCTCTCGTGTGCTCTCTCTCTCTCATTCTCTCTGTCTCAAATAAATAAATAAAATCTTAAAAAAAAAAAAAAAGATTTAAAAAAAAAGAATGAAAAATGCAAAAACGTAGTGAGTGCTGTGAAAACAATTACGAGGGACAAAAACTCGAATTTAGAAGGTAAAGTAAGTTTTGTTAGAGCAAGGGACCAGAATGAAATCTGAAGAATGATTAGCAGAACCCACCGCTACTTGTGCGCGAAGCACATAATGAAGTTTTTCTTTACGCGTAGGTTGACTGGAGAAGATGTATTTGGAATCACTGTTCCTCTAATTACAAGTACAACCGGAGCAAAACTGGGAAAGTCTGCTGGTAATGCTGTTTGGCTAAACAGAGATAAGACCTCTCCATTTGAATTGTATCAGTTCTTTGTCAGGCAGCAGGATGATTTGGTAGAAAGGTGAGTTCTTAATGGTATGCTGAGAAAAATTGGGTTTATAAGCTCATGTTATAATTTTAGCCATTGAATCTCTATGTACCCTTTGTACTTTTTTGGTTTTGTTTTCATTCAGATTTTAAGACCCAGAACATTGCAGTTTTAACTGTTCTGAACAGTTTTTTGTTGGTTAGAACAGAAAAACACTGTGTGGTTGCCGAAAAACAGAGCCAAGTTTGTGATCTACATCTAGCAAGTACTTAAGACATTATCACTGGTGTATTCTAGTTTTTTCACTCCTTTTATCATCAACTTGACTAAACCTGGTTTTACCTTTGTTTCTAAAATTTGTTTTCTTTGTAACATCTTTTGAAAATCCTTTTTAAAAAATGATTCTCATTAATTCACATGATCTTAAACTCTTCAAAGAATATAAACTAATGAGAAAAATACGCCTGCAATAAAGAAAAGGTCAATTTTCCCAAAAATAATTTTTCCAGAGTAGAAAATATGCCTAATAAAACTACAGTAATTAAGGTTTTTTTCCTTCAGATTTATACCAAACATATTTGATGATACAGTTTAGGGTTTTGTTGTTTCAAGAACTGACATCTAGTTGAAAATTTCATTTTCTGTTGGCTCTAATGTATAAAAATACGGTTAATTTCTGTGATTAACTGTGTATCCGGCAACCCTTCTAAAATCTTATTAATTCTAATAACCTTTGGATTTTAAAGCACAAGCCTAAATGTAAGATTAAGTAAAGAGACTAATGGCAAAGATTAGAGAATTCAGACAGATCCCAGCATCTATGGTCACTTGATCTCTGTGGCACTGCAGATAAAACAATCTTTTCAATAAATTTCACTTAGATAATTTGATGTCTTATGTGGGGAAAATAATGAAACTTAACCTCACACAGTATGCAAAAGTCAGTTTCAGGTAGATTGTCAGCCTAACTCTGTAACAACAGATAAATCATGTGTTCAGAAGATAAATAGGAAAATATCTTATGAAGATATTCTTAAGGATTCTAAAGGATTCTTAAATGAGGTACAAAGAAAAAGATTGGTAGATTAGACTAAATTACAGTTAAGATCTACTGTTCATCAAAAGTCACCATTAAGATAGAAGACTCTCAGTTACACGTACTAAAAGTGTAAAGAGCTTATACTCAAATTCCATAAGCCAGTAAGAAAGAGACAACCCAGTCTAAACAAGTAGAGGCTTGAACATGCACTTCAGAAAGATTCTATCCAAAAGGCCAGAAACATCGGAAAAGGTTGCTCAGCCTTAATAATGAGGAGAAAATGCAAGATAAAGGCACAATTAAATACTGTTATTTACCTTCCAGAATGGATAAACATAGACATGGCAATACCAGGTGTGGTGAGACTATTCCAAGGTGGTGGGAGAGTAAACTTACTGTCGAATCAGTCTCCGCCAATTGCTAGTGATGCTCTTGGCTAGAAATGCTTGAGGAACTCACCTGGGCACGTACCACTTGGGGCGAGCTCCCACAGACATTTCCCCGACCAGAACCAGTGTTGTGGCTGGACTGGCCTTAGTGGTTCTTACGATTGCAGGACGCACCTCAGCAGCAACTGTCAGGGAAATTTGAAAAACAAGATTTCTTACTCACAGGTCCTGGAGGGCCACACAGAAGGTCCTGGGTAGAGAGAGGGAGGGAGCGTGGAGCTAGGGTGTGGCCTTATTGGAGACAAAGTTGGGGGGGTGCCTAGGGTTTTGCAGGTTCACCCTTTATTGGGAAATCTAAAACATAAAAGCAGGAATTAGGGAACAGGAAAGGGAGAAACAGGGTCACTCAAGTGGTCAGTTACCTAAGTCACCCAGGGCTTTCTAAAAGAGGAACTTCATGAGTAGGGCGGCCTGATAACTTACCGAGTTGGTTTGCTACTAGCTATATGGTAACGGCTAGCAGTATGTTCATTCACAGTGAACTTCTTTAAAATGGCTAATTTGGCAATTACACGCTAAGTGTCAGGCACTTAGAGGCATCAGATTTTTTTTGTCCTTTTTTTCTCATTGAAGTAGAGTTGACATACTATATTTTATTAGTTTCCAGTGTTCAACATAGTGATTTGACATTTATATACATTATGAAATGCTCACCACAATAATTGTAGTCACTGGCTGCCCCCTTACAAAATTATTACAATATTATTGCTGTATTTCCTGTGCTGTACTTTTTATCCCTGTGACTTACTTATTTTATAACTGGACATTTGTATGTCCTAATCCCCTTCATCTGTTCACCCCTCCCATCCCCTTTGGCGGCCACCAGTTCTCTGTATTTATAAGTCTGTTTCTGTTTTGTCAGTTCATTTGTTTTGTTTCTTCAATTCCACATGCAAGTGAAATTGTGGTATTTTTTTTTTCTGAGTGACTTATTTCACTTAGCATAATACCCTCAGGGTTCCTCCATGTTCTTGGAAATGACAGCTTCTTTAGCTGTTCATCTGTCAGTGGACACTTAGGTTGCTTCCATATCTCAGCTGTTGTAAATAATACTGCAGGGAAAATAGGTGTGCACATAACTTTTTGAATTAGTGTTCTTGTTTTCTATAAGTAAATACCTGGAAGTAGAACTGCTGGATGGTATCAGATTTCTATTTTTAGGGGCGCCTGGGTGGCTCAGTCGTTGGGCGTCTGCCTTCGGCTCAGGTTACGATCCTGGGGTCCTGAGATCGAGCCCCACATCGGGCTCCCTGCTGGGCGGGAGGCCTGCTTCTTCCTCTTCCACTCCCCCTGCTTCTGTTCCCTCTCTCGCTGTGTCTCTCTCTGTCAAATAAATAAATAAAATCTTAAAAAAAAAAAAAAAAAGATTTCTATTTTTAATTTTTTGAAGACCTCCCTACTCTTTTTCATAGTGGCTGTATCAGCTTACATTCCCCCCAACAGTGCATGAGGGTTCCCTTTCTCCACATTCTTGCCAAAACTTATTTCCAGTCTTTTTGATATTAGCCATTCTGACAGGTGTGAGGCAGTATCTCGTTGTGGTTTTGATTTGCATTTCCCTGTTGATTGAGTGATGTTGAGCATCTTTTCATGTCTTTTCAGGTCTTCTGGCTATTTTTTTGTCAGATTGTTTTCTGGTGTTGAGTTATATAAGTTCTTTATATATTTTGGATATTAACCCCTTATCAGATATATCATTTGCAAATATCTACTCCCAGTCAGCAAGTTGCTTTTTTGTTTTGTTGATAGTTTGCTTCATTGCACAAAAGCTTTTTAATTTGGTATATTCCCAATAGTTTATTTTTGCTATTGTTGCTCTTGCCTGAGGAGAAAAATCCAAAAAATACTGCTAGGGTGGATGTCCAAGAGTTTCCTGCCTGTTTCCTTTTAGGAGTTTTATAGTTTCAGGTCTTACATTTTGGTCTTTAATCCATGTTGAGTTTATTTTTGTGTGTGGTGTGAGAAAGTGGTCCAGTTTTATTCTTTTGCATGTAGCTGTCCCGTTTTCCCAGCAGCATTTATTAAAGAGACTGTCTTTTCCCCACTGCATATTCTTGCTTCCTTTGTCATAGATTAATTGAACATACAGGTATAGGTTTATTTCTGGGCTCACTATTCTGTTCCATTGGTCTGTGTATATATTTTTGTGCCAGTTCCATACTGTTTTGATTATTATTGCCTTTGTAGTTTATCTTGAAATCTGAGAGAGTGATACCTCCAGCTTTGTTATTTCTCAAGATTGCTTTGGTTATTTCATGATTCCGTACAGATTTTAGGATTGTTTGTTCCTAGTTCTGTGAAAAGTGCTTTTGGTATTTTGATAGGGATTGCATTAAATCTGTACTTTGCTTTGGATAGTATCAACATTTTAACAATATTATTCCAACCTATGAGCGTGGTGTATTTTTCCATTTATTTGTGTCATCTTCACTTTCTTTTATCAGCGTTTTATAGTTTTCAGAGTACAGGTCTCCTTAAATTTATTCCTAGGTATTTTACTCTTTTTGATGCAGTTGTAAATGGGATTGTTTTCTTAATTTCCTGGTCTGCTAGTTTGTTATTAGTGTATAAAAATGGAACAGTTTTCTGTGTATTAATTTGGTATTGGCAACTTTACTGAATTTATTTATATTACTTCCAGTAGTTTTTTGGTGGAGTCTTTAGGGTTTTCTGTATATAGTATCAAGTCATTTGCAAATAGCAACAATTTTACTTCTTCCTTACCAGTTTGGGTGCCTTTTATTTCTGTCTGTTGGCTGTAGTAGGACTTCCAATACTATGTCGAATTAAAGTGGCAAGTGGGCATCACTGCCTTGTTCCTGATCTTAGAGAAGAAGCTTTGGGATTTTCACCAATGAGTATGATGTTAGTTGTAGGGTTTTCATATTTGGCTTTTGGGGTATGTTCCCTGGAAACCCACTCTTTTGAGGATTTTTATCATAAATGGAGGTTGCATTTTGTCAAATGCTTTTTCTACATCTATTGAGATAATCATATAGTTTTTATCTTTTGTTAATGTGTATCATGTTGATTGATTTGCATAAATTGAATCGTCCGTGCATCCTTGGAGTAAATCCCACTTGGTTGTGGGAAATGATCCTTTTAAAGTATTGTTGAATTCAGTCTGATAATATTTGTGAGGATTTTTGCAACTGTGTTCATCAAGGATGTAGCCTGCAATACTCTTTTTTTTTTTTGAAGTATCTTTGTCTGGTTTTTATTGTCAGGGTAATGCTGGCCTTATACAGTGTATTTGGAAGCATTCCTTCCTCTTCAGTTTTTTAATAGTTTGAGAAGAATAGGTATTAGCTCTTTAAATGTTTGGTAGAACTCCCATGTGAAACCATCTGGTCCTGGACTTTTTTGTTTCTTGGGAGGTTTTAATTACTGATTCAGTTTCATTCCAAGTAATTGATCTATTCACATTTTCCATTTCTTCCTGATTGTCTTGGTAGATTGTGTGTTTCAAAGAATTTTTCTTTCCTTCTAAGCTGTTCAATACATTGAACATACAATAATTTTCCACAGTAGTCCTTTTTTTTTTTTTTAAACCATTAACTATATTCTCTATGTTGTACCTTTCATCCCATGATTATTCATTCCTTAACTGGAAGTCTGTATCTCCTACTCCCAATCATCCATTTTTCCCATCTCCCACCACCCCTCCCCTCAGGCAGCCATTAGTTTTTCCTCTGTATTTGTGGGTCTTCCTACTTTTTTGTTTTTTTAATTGTTTTGTTTTTTAGATACCACATATAAGTGAAATCATGGAATTTGTCTTTCTTTGCCTGAATTATTTCACTTAACATAATACCCTCTAGATCCATCGGAGTTGTCAAAAATAGCAAGATAGCATTTTTTTTTTTTTTTTATTGCTGAGTAATTTTCCACTGCATATATACCACTTCTTTATCCATTCATCTATTAATGGACCCTTGGGTTGCTTCCATATCTTAGCTATTGTAAACAATGCTGCAGTGAACATAGGGATGCATATCTTCTTGAATTAGTGCTTTCATGTACTTTTAGCAAATTACCCATTAGTGGAATTACTGGATCCTGTGGTATATCTATTTTTAATTTTTTAAGAACCTCCATACAGTTTTCTACAGTGACTGCGTCAACTTACATTCCCATCAGCAGTGTACATGGGTTCCTTTCTCTTTTTGTTTGTTTCTGTTTTTATTTGATCTGATTTTTATTATTTCTTTGCTTCTGCTAGCTTTGGGCTTTGTTCTTTTTCTTATTCCTTTAGTTGTAAGGTTAGATTGTTTATTTTAGGTTTTTCTTGTTTCTTGACGCAGACCTTCATTACTATAAATTTCCCTCTTAAAACTCCTTTTTCTGTGTCCCACTGATTTTGGAACATCGTGTTTCCATTTTCGTTTGTCTCCAGATAGTTTTTAATTTACTGTCAGATTTCTTTGTTGACCCATCAGTTGTTTAATAACATGTTTCACCTTCACGTGTCTGTGTTTTTTCCAGTTTTTTTTCTTGTAACTGGTTTCTAGTTTCACACCAGAAAGAGGTTTGATATGATTTCGGTTTTCGTAAATTAAATGAGACTTGTTTTGTGGCTTACCATGCAATCTATTGTGGAAAATGTTCTGTGTGCACTTAAAAAGAATGTGTATTCTGTGTTTGGGATGGAATGTTCAGTAGGTATCTGTTAAGTCCATCTGGTCTAATATGTTGTTCAGAGCCACTGTTTCCTTGATTTTTTTTCTGACCAGATGACCTATCTGTTGGTGTAAGTGGGATGTTAAAGTCCCCTTCTATTGTATTATCATTCATTTCTTTCTATTTTTTTTTTTAAGATTTTATTTATTTGAGAGAGAGAGAGAGCACACCCTAGTAGAGGGTGGGCCAGACGGAGAGGGAGAAATAGACTCCCTGCTGAGCAGGGAGCCCAACGTGGGGCTCAGTCCTGAAACTCCAGGATCATGACCTGAGCTGAAGGCAGACGCTTAACTGACTGAGCCACCCAGGTCAGGTGCCCCTTATTTCTCCCATTACGTCTGTTAATATTTGCTTTGTGTACTTAGGTTCTTCCATGTTGGGTACATAGGTATTTATGATATCTCTTCATTGGTCTAATCCTTTTATCATTATGTTAATGCTCTTCTTTGTTTCTTGTTACAGTCTTTGTTTTAAAGTCTATTTTGTCTGATGTAAGTACTGCTACCTCAGCTTTTTTGTTTTTTTCCATTTTCATGGAATACCTTTTTCCATCTGTTCACTTTCAGTTTGTGTCTTAAGGTTTGAAGGAGGCTCTTGTAGGTAGCATATAGGTGGGTCTTGGGTTTTTTTATCTATTCAGTCAGCCTCTGTTTTTTGATTGGAGCATTTAGTCCATTTACATTTAAAGATTTATTTGTTCATTTTAGAGAGAAATAGCAAGCATGTAAGCTGGGGGAGGGGCAGACGGAGAGAGCGAATCCTCAAGCAGACTCCCCACTGAACGTGGAGCTTGATGCAGGGCTTAATCGTAGGACCCTGAGATCATAACCTGAGCTGAAGTCAAGAGCCAGCCACTTAACTGACTGAGCCACCCAGGTGCCCCTAGTCCACTTACATTTAAAGTAATCATTGATAGTTAGGTGTATTTTGCTATTTTAATTGTTTTTATAGTTCTTCTCTGTCCCTTTTTTCCTGTCTTCCCTTGTGATTTGATAACTTTCTTTAGTGTTATGCTTGGATTCTTTTTATTTTTTTTTGTATCTATTATACGTTTTTGGTTTGTGGTTACCATGAGGTTCATATGTAACACCCTACGCATATAGCAGTCTGTTTTAAAGTTAATGGTCACTTAAGTTTCAACACATTCAAAACACATTTGCTATGTTTTTATTCCCCCCTCCATGTTTTATGTATTTGATGTCATATTTTACATCTTTTTAAATCTTTTGTATTGCTTAACTAATTAGTGTAGATAGAAGTGATTTTCCTGCTGTTGTCTTTTTAACCTTCATACTGGCTTTGATTGATCCTGGTACCTTTACTGTTTGTTCGCTTTCACCAGTGAAATTCTTTCTTTCATAATTTTCTAAGTCCTAGTTATGGCCTCTTGTTTCTCGCTTAGAAAAGTCCCTTGAACATTTCTTGTAAGGCCAGTTTAGTGGTGATGGACACCTTTAACTTTTATTTGTCTGGGGACCTCTTTATCTCTCCTTCAGTTCTGCATGGCAGCCTTGCTGGGGGGAGGTTTGTTTTTTTTTTTTTTAAGATTTTATTTATTTATTTGACAGAGAGACACAGCGAGAGAGGGAACACAAGCAGGAGGAGTGGGAGAAGGAGAAGCAGGCTTCCCGCTGAGCAGGGAGCCCAATGCGGGGCTCGATCCCAGGACCCTGGGATCATGACCTGAGCTGAAGGCAGACGCTTAACGACTGAGCCACCCAGGCGCCCCTGGGGAGAGTATTGGTTGTAGTTTTTTCCTTTCGTCATTCTAAATATACTGTACTGCCCCCTCTGGCCTGCTGAAAAATCAGCTGGTAGCCTCAGGGGAGTGACCTCATCCATCACTGTTCATTTTTGCCATTTTAATTATCACGTGTCTTGGTATGGACCTCTTTGGGTTCTTCTTATTTGGGGCTCTCCCTGCTTCCTGGACCTGGATGTCTGTCTCCTTCCCCAGGTTAGGGAAGTTTTCAGCTGTTATTTCTCCAGTTTTCTGCCCCTTACTCTCTCTGTTTTCCTTTTGGGACCCTTGTAATTGAATACTAGTGTGCTTGTGGTCTCAGAAGTATGTGTTCTTAATTAATTATATAATACTAGGAATTGTAGCTTAATTGGGGGAACCTTAGTATTAAGGTTTTGAAGGTAAATGGAGAAGTACCATTCATTAGTGGCTTACATACCTACCAAATGGGGCCATTGAAGGCTGAGGCTGTGGGCTTAATGACTCCATCTCAACATCTTTAATAACAGGGTATAGGCCTTTAGTGTCCTATTTAAAGTGGTATTGGGGGGTGTTTACCATCTTGCCCACAGGAGGAAGAGTCCCTGGCATCCACTTGGTAAATCCCACCAGGAAGGTCAAGAACTTGGGCTGGTTCTCTGTGACATGGCATTGTGTCAATGCATCCATGCCCATAATAGGGAAAGGGCCAAGGAAGCTACCACCAGAAGAAGCCCTTTGAAGTAAGTGGTCCCTGTAGTTAGCTACATCCGAATGGATTTGTACACCTTTGACTGTTTAACTGGCAATGCCCTGTAGGTAGAAGGGTTTCCCTTTCAAGAATTTAGAGGGATTATCTGGAATAACAGTGATTGGGCCCTGGTGTCTAATAGGGCCAAGAGGCCCGTGCATTTTTATTGTCCCACTATCAGAGTGGCATAGGGGCCACTGCTTGCGGGAGTTGGGTTGAGTCCTGGGCAGCTACCCGTTGCCTAGGGTAGAGGCTTAACCCTGGAGGTTAGAGAGGAGGGCAGAGGTACTTGCGGGGACTGGGTTGGAGTTGGGTTAGAGGGCAGCTGTGTGACAAGAGGATGGATGGCAGAAGGGGGTTGTGGCTGTCTTAGGGTCTAGAGTTTAGAGACTGGCTGTCTCTAACACTGAGATGTTGTAACTCCCAGGAGAGGTTAACCTGTGTATTTCCATAAGGGGCAAAATTAAGTTGGGAGTTTACTAGGGAGGGGCGAGGAGGTTTGCTCGAGGGGAAACCTCCTCTGGGGCAGTGGGTGTGGAAGGGCATAGGTCTGAAGTATCTGGGTGCCTGGATAGTAATCTCTACATCCAGCCACCGTGTCAGGGCCCTCCAGTGCCTTTTAAATGGTTCCAGCAGTCCCATTAAAATGTAGTAGGGCTGCCCTGTAATTAGGGGGAGCGCCTTATGAAAAGAAGTCTCTGGACTCCGGGTCACGTGGGGCCTCTTCAGGTTTAGAAACGAAGAGGGGAAGAGGGGGTCATCTGGGTCACTATGGTCCGGTCTCTTGGGGCCCGCCACAAGTAGTAGAGGCCCGGGCGAGTGCCCACAGGCATTCCCAACAGCCGGCGTCCCTCTCGGTAGGCTGAGCACAGATGGCGGGCAGACGGCGTAGTCAGCAGGGCTGTGTGGTAGCACTTGCAGGTAACTGCGGGGACTGCCTTACCTTCCACCTTCTTACGGTGACTGGCCAACCGGCCAGGTCATGGCACTGGGGAACGCAGCGCCACTTGCTGGACGCCGTCCCACCGGGCTCGGTTTTGCGCGTCGCCTCTGCTGTGTGTTGCCTGTGGTCTCTCTCCTGAAGTGTCACTGCTGCCATAGTAATTCAGTCTCTTCAGAGCCGTGTGTGCAAGGCCATAGGGACTCAGGAGATGATTAGGCCGCTAATTAAAAAGGCCTTTAGTGACTAAGGTAAATGAGGGTCCTCCAGGCCTTGCGCCCAGGAGAGCTAATGAAGGCAGACTGGATCCCAAGGCTGTTCTCACTGCCCCAGGGGAGGCTTTGGGCTAATTACTGAGGAAAGGATATTCCGGTCAGTGAGGAGGAGGGAGAACTCCCCTAGTGACCACTGAGTGGTGGGTCCTAGTGGGACTGTGTGTCCCCTACAGACATTTCCCTCACCAGAGTCCGTTTTGCAGCTGGACTGGTCTTCGTGGTTCTTATGATTGCAGGACGCACCTTGGCAGCCACCATCAGGGAACTTCAAAAAACAAGATCTTACTCCCTACAAGTTCTGGAGGGTGTGGGGCACTCTGAGGTCTCGGTTAGGGGGAGAGGCAGAGAGCATGGTCCTGGGGCTCCGCCTGTATTGGGATGAAGGGGGAAGTGCCTGGGGCTTTGTGAGGTCCTCCTTTATTGACAAATTTAAAACATAAGAACGGAAAGTAGGAAGTGGGAAGGGAGAAACGGGATCGCTCAAGTGGTCAGTTATCTGAGTTACCCAGAGCTTTCTAAGAGGGGAACTTCCCGTGCGGCGGTGGCCTGCTGCTTTGCCTGGTTGATGTGCCGCTGGCTGGGGCATTCATGTCAGGGAGGGCTTGGGAATGGATGCCTGGGCAGGCAGAGGCTTAATGTCAGGCACAGAGGCTACGCTTACAGAAGCACTTCGGAAAAGTATGTGTCTGTGTTTACTAAACCTGAATATGCACGTAAGCCTACGACCCAGCACTTCCTCTCCTGGGTACGTCCGCAGAAGAAAGGAGCGCACATAGGCCCCAAGAGAAATACGTGGGAATAGTCCGAGCAGCATCAGCAGCAGCTGTCCAAGAGTAGAATAGCCACGGTAGACGAAATAAATACCTTATGCGAAATAGTCACAGCACAGACTGCTGTACAGAAGAGCAGTACACATAGCAACACGAATGAGTCTCCTGCTAAACATAATGATGTGCCAGGGGAGCCAAACACAAAGGTATATTCTGTATGAGTCCGTTTATTTATAAAGCCCTAAAAACTGGCAAAACGAAGCGACGCTGTTTACCAGAGGATACCAGAATAGTAGAAGTATAAAGAAAAACAAGGAAGAGATTACCTTGAAAGGCAGAAGAGTGGGTCATTTGGAGGGGGAAGTGGATGTGGTACGTCTGGGCTTTCTTGAGTAGAAGCAATGACGTATTTCTAGACAGGAGATGGTTACGTAGATGTTTGCTTTCTGATTCATTAAACTCAATGTTTGTGATGTGGTTTTCACCAAGAAAAGATGTTTTTAAAGGCTACGTATAAAATGTCAATTTTCAAGTTACACATATTTTTTATTTATAAAACAAAAGTATTAAAACATGCTTAGGAAGGCTATGTACGGGGCGCCTGGGTGGTTCAGTCGTTAAGCATCTGCCTTCGGCTCGGGTCATGATCCCAGGGTCCTGGGATGGAGCCCCGCATCGGGCTCCCTGCTCGGCGGGAGGCCTGCTTCTTCCTCTCCCACTCCCCCTGCTTGTGTTCCCTCTCTCTCTCTCTCTCTCTCTCTGTCTCTGTCAAATAAATAAATAAAATCTTTTTTAAAAAGAAGGATATGTACAAATTTAGCTTATCTCTGGGCAAGGAGGGGAATATGATGGTGCTGGCATCTAGAGCTGTATTATTTTACGTCTTTTCAAAAGGAAAGATCTGAAGCAAAGATGGCAGAATAGTAACATCTTCAGTCTGGGTGATATGTGCATGGATGTCTTGTTTGGGGTACATTTCTGCATGTTTATTTTTCATAAAATTTAGGGGCACCTGGGTGGCTCAGTTGGTTAAGCGGCCGACTCTTGGTTTTGGCACAGGTCATGATTTCAGGGCCATGAGATCGAGCCTCACATCGGGCTCTGTTTTCAGCAGGGAGTCTGCTTGGGATTCTCGCTGTCACTCTCCCCCCTACTCGTGCTCATGCACACGCTCTCTCTCTCTAAACAACTCTTTTAAAAAATATAAATTTAAAAGTAGACAGGATGTTTTTTAAAGGGAAAGGGAGTTGGAGACAGAAGTTAGGTGTGTTATACATACCAGCACTGGTTTTTTTGTTCCACAGGTACCTGAAGCTCTTCACTTTTCTGCCCCTGCCAGAGATTGACCACATCATGCAGCTGCATGACAAAGAGCCAGAAAAGCGGGGTCCTCAGAAACGACTTGCTGCAGAAGTTACGAAGCTTGTTCATGGACAAGAAGGGCTAGATTCTGCTAAAAGGTGGCCTTTAGGAATAACTAACACTGGATAAAGTTATGTCGTTAATAGGCTTGAGAAAATTCCTGAGGGTTATCTTGTCATTTACCGCTAACAAGGTTGTCAGTGCTTTACACTGACACTCCAGTGTCTAGTATTCTAAAACACTCCAGTGCTTTAGAATAGCCTCTTTTGGAAAGAAGGATCCTCTTGAGTTAAGAATGAGTCATACAAGATACACGTTGCTGTTTGAAAACTGGCTGTTAGAGCACAGGCGCTCACGTGATGTGGTCTTGATGTGTTTCCAGGTGTACGCAAGCCCTTTATCATAGCAGTACTGATGCACTGGAGGTCATGTCTGATCAAGAGTTGAAAGAGTTGTTTAAAGAAGCTTCATTTTCTGAATTAGTTCTTGATCCAGGAACAAGTGTCCTAGATACATGCCGCAAAGCAAATGCCATTCCAGATGGTCCCCGAGGGTAAGATGATTTAACTTTTATTCACAGTTAACTCAACATTAAATGTTAGAGTCCACAGCATGTTTCCAGAGGGTGTTTTCCTGATAGTGCCATAATGGTGTCTCACTCCTGGGAGAAGTTAGGTTAGTCCAGGAATACAGTGAAAACGGAGTACTTATCGTTGAAAACAGTCTAAATTTTCTGTAAAATCTGGTACTACTGTTGTCTCTCATTGAGTCTAACTCCCTTTTTCCTCCAGCGCTGGAAAGGCCTATATTGAAGGGACCACTATGGTCAGCAGGTGCACTGGGATTAGTCAGCTCAGGGATGGTCACAATTTGAGATCAAAAGTGAACAGATTCACATGACCCCTCTCATATTCAGTCTGTATGGTCTTTGAGGGAGTAGAGGGGTTGCCCAACCTATTTAAAATATTTGTTGAGGGACACCTAGGTGGTTCTCGGTTGGGCGTCTGCCTTCGGCTCAGGTCACGATCCCAGGGTCCTGGGATCGAGCCCCGCATCGGGCTCCCTGCTCAGTGGGGAGCCTGCTTCTCCCTCTCCTGCTCCCCCTGCTTAGGCACGCACTCTCTCTCTCTGACAAATAAAATTTTAAAAAACATTAAAAAAAATGTATTAGTTGAATTTCTGAAAATGAAGTAAGCATGTGATGTTACTTCCTAAAACTAGTATTATAAATTACATGCTATTCCTCTTGAGAATTCCGTTTTTCTTATTCAAGAAGTAGGTAGGATATTTTTTCCTCAGTTATGTGGTATTATGAGGGAATAAAGTGTTCCACAAAGTAATCTGGCATATACCTGATGCTTACGCATTTATAACTGAAACAGTGTGATGTAGAAGGAAAAGCATTAGTTAGCCAGAAGACCCTGGGTGCCTCATCTCCTGGAGTATGAGCATTAAGTCAAATGCTTATCAGCCCATATTCATGATTATAAATGACATTTGTTGTAGTTGCTGTTTTCTTTCCATTGTTTTGGGTTATTTGCCTTTATCCTGAAGAACCCTAGATTATTCTGTATAGAGAAAATATCCATTGTCTTTGTATCACTTGCATTCTACCTATTGATTCCCTACTATGCTCATTATTTAATGTACACTGAATTGGGAGTCGTACCATATACCTCCCCAGAGTGAGTCACTGGTTCTAAGAATTTTCCTTACTGTGGAAGCATTTTTGGTTTTCTTCTGAATTTTCTAGTGGTTTATTTACTGATACTGGAAATTTTACCACGACTTAAGATGACACCATATCTGATTTGGAATTCTTAAGTAATACATTTTTTAAGATTGTATAAGCTAAGTAAGATTGGCTTGTGCATTTAAACAAAATGTAGAACATGATCTGGAAACTATAGCAAATAGCCCAAAATAACACTTCCTAGGAGAAAGAAATCTGTCCTTAAATAGAAAACAGAGCTTTATGAACTCATGTGTAGTAGCGGTTTCTTTGTCATTTGGTAACATTCAGATAAGAGAAAATGAACATTTGCCTTTCACAAGGGCTTCCAAGGCCTTTCATGCTCTAGACTTTTTTTTCTCTCAGTTTGCTTCTTTCTAGCTACTCCCCATGTTTCCTCGCCCTATTTGTGGAAGTAACTGCTGCTCACCCTCCCAGTTGCCATGTGTCTTCTTTCAGGACAATTTCCGACCCCCACCCACCCAGTGTGCGCCTGGAGCGGTCTTTCCTAGCGGTGACAGCATTTAATCCCTGGGGAATTATTTGTCTGGTCTCTCCACTAGTTTGCAGTACTATTTTTATATATATTTAGTGCATAGTAAAGGTTCTATAAATGTTGAATGAATTGGGGAATAAATAAATAACATGAGTAAAACCTATTTACATATGCCATCAAAAAATTGTTACCAAACTGGAATTAGATAAGCTACTGATGCCAGTTTCACCTAAAAAAGTCTTAAATTTTAACAATTTGCTATTATTTGCATAACCTCAGAATATAATTTCCAAGGATTTTCCAGTTTCATAAGCAAGTTTCATAAAGATTTCTGTAATAGGACTACATAGTCGTGACTTCTATCTCATGGGCACTCATGAAAAGCAGCATTGTCTTCTTTCCTTATTGGAGGCTTCTTTTCTGTGATTGGGGAATCACTCTCCAGAAGGTGATTCTGCTATTCATTTCTTTTTTTTTTTTTTTTAAGATTTTATTTATTTATTTTTAGATGTGGGAGATGTATTTTTCCCAATTTTTTTAAAATTTTATTTTATTGTTATGTTAATCACCATACATTACACCCAGTGCTCCATTCATTCTATTCATTTTTTTTTTAAGATTTTATTTATTTGACAGAGCGGGAACACAAGCGGGGGGAGTGGGAGAGGGAGAAGCAGGCTTCCTGCTGAGCAGGGAACCTGATGTGGGACTCAATTGACCTGAGCCGAAGGCAGACGCTTAACGACTGAGCCACCCAGGCGCCCCTCCGCTATTCATTTTTAAACCACTACCAACTAAATAGTTCTATGTAAAGCTGTGAAATATCCCAGCTTTTTCTCCACTAAACAAGAAACTTACGCCTTAAATCTGCTCCTTTTAGAAGAGCACTTGAGGGAGGCAGAACCTAGTAGAGTGAACATGAAGGTGTACCAATTCAGTGCTAGGTGGTTTTAGTTGGAGAGCCTCTGAAATGTAAGTGAAATGATGATTCTAATTAAACATTTCTGTTTTTAGGTATCGGATGATAACAGAAGGTGGAGTCAGTATAAATCACAGACAAGTAACAAATCCTGAGACTGTTTTGGTTGTTGGACAACACATTCTTAAGAATGGACTTTCATTACTTAAAATAGGAAAAAGGAATTTCTACATTATAAAATGGCTGCAGCTATGATGAAAAATCCTTCAGGTGGTTCAAACAGACTTACCCATCTCCTTCTCAAGATGTACCAAAGGTTGGCTCCAGAACTCACACTTTTGCTCATGCATGTCAAACCGCAGAGAATGGAGCACACTCTAGGCCTCAGAGCGTGAGTAATTTTATTTCCACAGGGTGGTTAAGACAAGGGGCTTATTACACAATGAGGTATTTCATCTCCTGAGCCGCAGGTATAAGGACTACCACAGAAAACCGTGATTGCCAGGAATAATCTCTTTTAAAAATTCTGTTTCATGAGAGAACGATCTTATCCTTCTTGCTCCCTTTTTAGAGATGAGGAAAAACAGTGAAGAAGAGGGCAGAGTAAGGACTCGTGGATTTTTTTTTTTTTTTAAAGATTTTATTTATTTATTTATTTGACAGAGATAGTGAGAGCAGGAACACAAGCAGGGGGAGCGGGAGAGGGAGAAGCAGGCTTCCCGCGGAGTAGGGAGCCCGATGTAGGGCTCGATCCCAGGACCCTGGGACCATGACCTGAGCTGAAGGCAGATGCTTAATGACTGAGCCACCCAGGCGCCGTCTTGGATACTTGTATATCAGGGGTTTATCTCCCTGATCTCACTCAGGAATACCAGCAGCGCCTCTAGTGTCCACATTAGAAATGTGAAAAATAGTATTGGAAACTTGTCAATTTCTGAATTTTTTGTTGTTTATGAATCAAATATAGTTCTCCTTAAGAAGAAGAAAAGTATTACATACATTAAGCCATAGTTGGCAGTAGAAATTCTAGTAGAAAGTTTCCTTTCAAAGAACAAAAATCTGTACTTTTCAGAAAGTTTCTAATTCAGTTTTCTAGGTCCTTGCCTGTGTTTCAGTATAATTAAATTTACTCACAGCCTTGTTTTGCCGCATTACTAAGGTAGCAGTATTTTATAAATCTGGAAACTTAAATGAGTTTTAAGTTTCAGCTTCTGTCCCCAAGCAGATTACAACTTGAGATAAACTGAAAAGTAACTAGAGCGAAAATAGAGGCAAATATTATACCAAATATCCAATCATAGGAGAGTATCAAAAAGTATTCAGGTAAGGGAAGCTTTCAGGATTTAGAATCAAGACCTAATTAAGCTCTCCATACATTAGGCAAGTCAATTCTCAGAACTGTTTCCACATCTGAAAAATCAAGGTCCAAGTGAAACACAAATACAAAATGGTTCACAATCTGATTCCTTCTAGAAAACCTTACAGGCAGCAAAGCATGGCTTTAGTGCTGAAATTCTAGCCATTTACTACCTGGATTACGTGGAACAAATCACTGTCTTTATGTGTAAAACTGGAGATGTGATATCTCTGAGAATTTTGAGAATAGGAAAAAATTTTGTAAAACTTTTATACACTATTATCTAAACCTTTCTCTGGGAGCAAAGTTAGGAAGAATTCATTTATTGACAAAACTTTAATGTCATACATACCAGCAATTTTATTTACATAGCAAGAACATACAGGTGTCCACTGTAAACGTCAGATCGTCTCAACAGATTAGAGCTTCCCTCAGTTTGAGAGCCAATAAAGGAAGGTTTTGTAACTTTCCATACCTTTCTTGCCTTTGCTTTTCTTGTACAAGGTGTGTAGTGCCAACAAGCACGTTACCATAGCCTGTCTTTAAAGGTAACATCTTCAATTTGAAATGTTTGATATAGTGGAGAATGGTGCACTGTAAGTCCTCCCCCCTTACAAATTCAAAAGGCTGAAATGGTAGTCAGAATCTAATGTATCTGAAGTTAAATCATGGACGGCTATACTGATGTTGAAGATGGCAAAGTGACTTTAAAGTGTGTGCTAACAGACACTTAGGTAGTGTGCATTCTATCAAGATATGGTACTACTTTGTGAGTAGTACCAATCCTAGAAGACTGAATCCATTTTTTTGTTTGAGCTCAGTTGCTGAGCCTGTTGTTTGCTAGTAAAGGGGTGCCGTAAGCTCAAGTTAACAGACATGTTGCCCTGCCACGAGGCCTTCATAAATGTCATAACTTAAGAGAAATGTTAACATGTTCAGTAAATTATGTATCACAGATACAGTATGTTAGAGATGGAGCTAAGATGCCTTAAGGATTTTGACCCGTCTCTTAAAATTTATAATGTAATTCATATCAAGAATCACCTGGGGAATTTTAATAAAATATGAATATGTTGTAAACCTCACCCCCAACCTCTGAATGCATTTTAGTAGTCTAAGCCTTCAGATGTGTGGCTGTGTCTGGGTATTTTTCTTTAGATTATTATAGAGTTTCACCAGTATTTTATAATGTATTTTGTTGGTGTGAAGTAAAAGTTAACTAACTTTTCTTTACCGATAGAGAAGATATACTTCAATGATCAGCACAGGATTCGGTTTTAAGTCCCACCTCCAAGTGAATCTTGAAGCATGGTCTAAGTGACCTAATTTAAAGATGTATCTGAATTATTATATTTGAAAATCAAGTCTAGAGGATTGTTTTTAATGCAGGAAAATGTAATTCATGCTTCCAGGTTTACGAAAAGATCAAAGATATTTTGATTTTTAACGCACTAGGGCAGCGTGGGCCCAGAAGTGAAAGGGCTGCATAGCTACACATTACGCATACCGCGTCACTGTCAACGTTCCAGATCTTCTTTCTTACTAACACATCAAAGGTCGCAGAGAAGCTCAATAAAACTATAAATCGAAGAACAGATGGATTACAGTGACTGTGAGTAACTTGTCAACTCACATTTTTCAAAGCCAGACCAGTTTATAACCAGTTTATAATGTGCATGCATTACAGTTGTAGGAAATGGTGTCTGGGTGCGTTCTTCTTGAAGGACTAGGCAGCAGCTTTAAGACTACTAACATTACACAGGTCATCTTATCCACAGGCAGACTGCTTGTACAACTGGAACATTCACAGCTCTTTTAAAGTTCAAATGAAACGGTCACAAGGAAGACTTGATGTATATTATATGTACTGGGCAACTTGAGAAACAGCCATTTATTATTTGGATTAAATGTATGATTTGTTCTGCAATACAGAGTAAAATTTTCAGTTTATAGCCAGTCTCTTCACATGAGCAGATTCATACCATTGCAATACACAGGAGTTCATAAATAAAATTCTACTCAAGTAGGCAGTAACTAGCAGATTTCGAGTCAACAAAGTCTCTTATTATATAGTTCTCTTCACCAGAGATGAGTCTCTCGGATTTCAGCAATTATTTGACTGGCTCCTTGTAATGCCTAGATTAAAAAAAAGATTACAGATGCTTATTAAGTTATGATATCAAAAAACCTGAATTATGTGGGGGTAATCTCTCCACTTTATGTGTGGTAGATTTATATTAACCAGTATCTTCTCTGGAATTTGAATCTAAAAATCTAATCAAGTAGCAACCAAAAAAAAAGATTAGCCATCATCTGAAGACTATGTATCTCCAAGGTTCAGAATGCATTAACAACGTAGTGTTTGTATCTGTGACCCCAAGTGTGAAATTCAAAGCCATTGACAGTACCTTCAGCATGTCCGCTGCTTCCTTCCTGCGCTGTGCCATGTCCTCAGATTCGGTCAGAAGATCATCCAGTAAGGATGATTTATACAGCTGTCCTACTAACTCGCTCTGAAGAGTATCTTTCACATGATTAACCAAAAAATGCATTACTGCCTTTGGCACACTGCAAAACAAAACCAGCAGATGATCCACTGATGTAGAACAAAAGCCCCCAAATTTTAAAACACGTGTATCTTTAAAAGATTATGGAAATTAGAGTCTGATTTAGTACTCTAGTACTAACCTGTCTTGAATATTCTTTCTGACAATAAGAAAATACGATTTGATGAGTCGTTCAATGACCTCACAATCTCGCTGTTCACGGGCAGATAGTTTCCGTGCAACAGGAACAGGCTAAATGGAGTGAGGGGAAGAAAATTTTATTTTTGTGCTTTGAAACGGCAGCCTTTAACAGTTAAAAGTTCAGTACGTTTTTGTGACTTTTGGTCTTTTGAAGTGTTTTCCTAGTAATGTGGCTATCTTATTAGCGCTTACCCATTCGCATGGCTTACCACGTCCAGCAGATTCACAGCATGGCCTTTTTGTGGACTGGCTGGCATAATTGGAATAGGCTTTGATTTTTCCTCAGCTAATAACTCTTCAGCTTTTGAAGTTTTCAGCATTCCTCTCCAGTTGCCTGTTGTTGGTTCTTGAACACCGTCTCCAACCCCACCGCCTCCAGATGCAACCTGAAATAAACATGTTCCAAAACCTATTCCAACTGCATCCGAGCTGACATTAACTAAACAAAGTTCATTTTCTTTGACAGCTGTCAAGGAGAACACACATCCAGTACCATCTGGAATTTCATCTATTCAGACAGACACCAGGGTCAGAAAAAGATCGTGTGTGCCATGTGTAACTGGAATCCTGAGCTATCGTAAATAAGAGGTTCTGTTGTCATTTCTTTGCAAGGCCTCAGCCAATAGATTTAATTTTTATCTTTTGCTAACTTTAAAATTCTCCCTTTCACCAACCCTCTAACAGATTGTGGGAAAAGTATAAACTGCCCTTAAAAACAAGTGCTTATTAAAAGCACAAAGAAAAACAGAACTGCCATTCAGCTTAATTTTTTCAAAGTAACCTTACACACTGTTGAACTATGATCTCTCCAAAAGTTCTATGAACTCGTGTCTCAGCAACTTCAGAGTTTGTCTATTTTCCTAGTTTACATTCTTAACAGTCAACAAAATAGGGTAAAACTACAAACTCTGTAATAAGAATACACTCACAATTCTTAGGCTGATAGTGACTTTAAGCTGCCTAAAATGTGGAATGTGACATAAACCCAAGGTAAGTTTCCTCACTGTACTCTTAAGGATCTACTAAAAGAAATCTAGTCATCACCAGTACTTTTGTACCTTCTTCTCTAGGATATAGAAAAAATGTTTAGGATAATGGGAAAAACAGTAACTCATCAACATTTAAGAATGTTTGTAGATGCTCTTTAAAAAGATCTTACAATCTAAAATGAGTTAAGATGGCATCCAAACTTTTTTGTTAAGAAACATCAGTTTTCAAAACATAAATGCTCATAGATACAGAGAAAAACTGGGGGTCAACTGTAAGGTGATGGATGCCTAACTAGACTTTTGGGGTTGATCACTTTGTATTGTATACAGATGTCAAATTATAATATCGCACAGCTGAAATGTATTTTTAAAAAGTCAGTTTGGGGTATCATTCTGAATCAAAACGCTAGCCCAAATTTGCCTCTACTACAAATATAGGCAGTATTTTTATACAGTAATCTTAAAATGAGTTATATTTTTAAATGCCTGTTAACTACACCATGAATGATAAAAAGGAAGGTAAGCACATTCAGGGTGATGCCACGAGTGAAATAAAACTTAAAGCAATGATTTAGATAGTTCTCTGTAAAACCTGAGCACAGTGGGCTAAGATAAGACATTCATAAACTTTTGAGGTTTAGAACCTTAAATCTGGACAGTAAGTGAGGAAAGGAGCTGAAGGAAGAAAGAAAAACCAGAAATAAGGGTGGGTCTGAATAATTTACTGATTATCTCATTTTTCCCCCAAAAAAGGTCATCAAGAATTGATGGTCTCAAACTCTCCCAGTCCCTGTTTGCTCTGAATTCGCGTAAGCTGCTGAGGCACATGCTAAGCCCCAGGTTTCGGGTGACAAGGCATACTGTATGGCCACTCAGGCAAGCAGCAAGGAGGGGCTGACCCATTAGTAACAGAAGATCTCAGAGCCTTTAAAGAGGAAATGTTCAAAAGTATGAACTTCCATCTCTGGAATCTTAATTCCTACCACAATCTTAAAATCAAAACTAGGAGGAAAGCCTGTTGTTACTTAAAGAAATGTTAAAACTAGAACTAATGCCATCTTACAAAGATTAGTTAGGTAAGAGAAACATTAAAAAATGGAACACAGACAAGAGATAGATGCTACTGTACAAACAGCTTCTTCAGTGGTTGTGAAGACCGTGTCTCAGTGAGAACCAAAGGTACATTTCCATTCTGAAGCAAGAGACTCACATTTTTAGTTTCTCTTCTGCTGTCCTGAATTAACTGTTAAAAGATATGTTAAAACATGCAGTTTAACAAGCAAAATTTAAATACCAATAGCTTGAATTTCAAAAGTGCAGGATAATTTCCTCTTTAAATTATTTTTCCGTGTGCATCTTCTATATTGCAAGCAAAAGAAAGGCATGTCAACAATAATTTATGAAGTATACACTGTCATATAATTTAAAATTCCTATTAGACTAAAATGATCCAACCTTAGCACAACATCCCACATTAATGTCCATTGTACAGTGTGTTGTTTCCAGATGGTTATGTTGCACCAACCACTAGGCATGCAGGCTTAGATTAAGAATCAGAACAGACCTTGCCATCAGCCTCAGCAGAAGCAGCAGGGGAGGGCTCCTGGGAGGCAGGTGCCAAAGCACTTGGAACTTTATAAGACTAAAGGCAAAAGATGCAGGGAAAGAAAATCAAGGATGCCAAAAATGCATTCAGAAACATTCTATTAAGTGTAAATTTCTCTTCTCTGTATCAAAATAGTAAAGTAACATGAGAAACAAAAGCAACCATGGGATATAAAATTGTTTATTCTTCCCTATTTCTTGTACTATTGTCATCTTTGTTACAAGCCTTCTTCAGATGAGTAACTAAGAAAAATCCAAATTCAAAAACTTTATTTTTATTTCTAGAATCTGGTAAGGTCTTTTCTGGTAAAGAATTCAAATTCAAGAATTTGTTTACATGCATTTTAATCTATGTAACCGTTATAGAAAACTAAAACCTATTATGTACATATTATCTTCCCTCTCCAAAATACCTTTGTGTTATAGTAAATTCATTGGTCATTTCAACTGATTTTACAAAGTTGATAAAGTCACCATAAACTTTGTTTTAAAAGCTCGATACTTAGGGTGGCTCAGTCAGTTAAGCCTCTTATTCTGGTTTCAGCTCAGGTCATGATCTCAGGTCCTGAGATCAAGCCCTGTGTGGGGCTCTGTGCTCAGCATGGAGTCTGCTTGAGAGTCTGTCTCTCCCTCCCTCCCGTCTCTCTAAAATAAATCTTGAAAAAAAAATAAAAGCTTGGTACTTAAAAATCCACCTTAAAGCATTTTTTCTAATGTATTCAAGATACCATTATCTTTAAATTACTCAACCTCTTTTTGAACTTGCATACCTTTACTCAAACAATGAAATAGTTCCAATGAAATAGTAAAGGGAGAAGAAGAAAAGACGACTACTCCTAGAACTGAGTAGTATTAAGGCTTACCAATCCTTTTCATATTGGGAATATGATTTTAAAATACTCGTTTTTTACCTTGTCTCGTGATACAGCTGAAGGTAATTCTCTTGCTAGCCTGTTTCTCCTTTGTTCCTATAAAACACAACCAAACAAAACCCCAGTGATTATCAGAGCACTGAGAAAGAAGCCTACTAAAAAATGCTCAGCTGAATCGAAAAGTGTGGAATAACTTACAGTATATCCTCTCACTGCTGGGACTCATGTCACAATTTTATTTTAAAACAAGAAATCATTTAACCCAATGCTTCTCAATCTTTTTTTCTGCCCAACACACCTGAAGGATACAATACGACATCAGTAACAGTGGCTCCCTGGACCAGGATTCTCAATTGAGAGGCGATGGGCTGACATCTCTGCCTTTCCCGCTGGGAGTCCATGATGTAAACTGTCCCCACGTAAACGTGTGCACAACCCTCCAGCTCACCGTGTGGAATCTTAAGTGCACAGATGATGGAAGACTTAAGCCTTTAAACATCACTCTAACCTGCACACCCGTGTGTGAAAATCACACAACTCCCACACACAGAACCCTAAATACCTGTGGTGGAGAGAGGTTATCCTTTAAGGACGTTCCATTTTCTTTATCCTAAACTATCTCCCAGAAATAAATGTTGTGGTGAAACAGTCCTTTCTGTAACCTAATGTAATAGACTGACTGACCGCCCACTCTTTGAATTGGCCAGTATTACAAGGTAACTCTGGTACAAAGCTTGAGAAACTGTGTTAAATTCAAATCAGCAGGTAGTGAACACCTACTGTATGTCAAGCACCATGAAAGGGGCAGGAGTGAAAACAGAGAAGGGGGGGTGTTTCCGGCTCCCTCGCAGGCAGTGACAAAGACACAGGAAAGCATTTAGGTTAAATAAAGTCAAAACTGCTCCTAAGGAGAAACCATTTCATGAGCACTCTCAAACCTGCAAAAAAAGATGTTAACCAAGCTTCCACAGTGATCTTTCACGGGTAAGACTTTCTTTTGACAGATACTTGACTAATTTTCTTTTTTTTCATGAGGGAATCCAGTGATACAAAAAATATAGCAGATGATAAAAATATGTGGATTTTAACAATCTTCAGAATAATTAAAATGTACATTTTGAAGAGGGACACGAAGCAAAAGGCAGGAGAATGTGGAGCCCAGAAATTCTCATCCTAGTCTGTTACCAGCCAGTTATGACCTTAGCTGGCCTGGACACCAGTCCTGGCTTATTTAACTTTGTTAACTGGACAGGTTACCAACTCTTCCTAAGCCCTCAGTTTTGTAGCCTGTTAACATTTTCTACCCTCAAAAGGTGGTTGTAAAGATTTAATGAGAATATCCAAGTTAAGTTCTTTGCCATGAAATCGTTAAAAACGACATGCTCATTTGTTTAAAAAACCAAGCTTAGCTGAACTCAAATAACCTTGTCAGTATTACAAAAACTTCCATACATCAGTTTTCCATTGAAAACTGGTTTCAGGGGCACCTGGGTGGCTCAGTCGTTAAGCATCTGCCTTCAGCTCAGGTCATGATCCCGGGGTCCTGGGATCGAGCCCCACATCAGGCTCCCTGCTCGGCAGGAAGCCTGCTTCTCCCTCTCCCACTCCCCCTGCTTGTGTTCCTGCTCTCGCTATCTCTGTCAAATAAATAAATAAAATCTTAAAAAAAAAAAAAAAGAACCAAACCCTTATTCTAAGACAGTGTCTACACACTCATTTTTAACATAACTTTTCTAGTGTACTTTCCAAGTGCTTTAAAGTGCCTTAACATGCCTTACTCGTTCGTGTCTGCTTTGAAATTTTTTTTCTGATACTGAGTCACCTCAGCTAAGCAGCTAAAAAAATAGTTCCCTGTACCTGTTAAAGAGAAAATGCTTGTTTCCTCCAACAGTGCCAGCAAAATAAGCACTAAAATAACACTGTTACCATCTGTGGGCCTCAGATTCCTCATCTGTTCAACCAAAGGACTGAAGCTGATGACCCAGGGTCCCGTCCAGTTCTCAAATTCCATGTTTGCAATTTTCTCCCTACCCATATGCATAAAAGGAAATTTTATAAAGAAGGGGACTCCAAGGTCTTACTGGATTAAGGAGTAGCAGAAAAATTTACTGTTCTTGGATAAAAGTAGCTGAGAACAAAAGTAGCATCTGGATAAATTGCTTTATCCACCAGCCTTGTCTCCATGTGAGAGCTTACACAACTTGCAACATTCACCTCAAATGGAAAAAAAAAGAGCCATGAAATGCAGCCACCCAGTACTGGTGAAAATTTACTATTTAGGTAAATCTTGGAATGTCCTTCCCAGCTTTCAGAGCCAAATGAAAACAATTTTAAACACTCAGTTTTCCACTCTTGAACCTGAATAAACTACACCAGTTACTGAAAGGGAGCAGGCAGTCCACACTAAATCAGTGCATCCCAGATCCCCTCTGACTTGCAGTCGTGTAAACAGAAACTTAGAATGATGCTGCCAGGTGGTTCTGGGAATTAGATTTAACATAACAATGTAATGCCCTCAGCATACTTCCGGGGATATAACGATACAATAATGTGGTCCATGTGTGTTTTATCGTTATCCCATGCTCAGTAAATTTGATACAACTGATTTACAACAGATTTTTCCTCTCAAAAGTGCCAATTCAAATGGTATTTACCTCTATATTATTGTTCATTAGCCCACAAGCATCAGCAAAGTCTGGATGTTTTGTGTTGATATAAGCCAATTCAATTGCCACTAAGTTATGGACCTAGAAAAGAATAAAATTAGGCTTTAGGAAACATGAAACTTAGTAAACAGTTCTAAAAAAGACACTATGGGACCCTGATGCCTAAATCAATACTCAATAATTATACTCCAACTGATGGCATATTATGCCATATAATAATCTGCTCTATCTTTTGAATTATTTGTATCTCAGCATCTAAGATTGCATTTCGAAAGGGGGAGGTGAGGAAGTAACCTTAAGGTAGTCAGAAGTACTTTGTTAGGGGGAAAAAAAATTCCCTGATGCAAATCTAAGTTCCAAGGCTTTATGTAATTTTGCTATTAAAATCTCAGATCATCTGCTATTCCATGTCACAAAGTTTCAGTTCAGTTTCAACAAGAAAACATTTCATAATCAGATATAAAAGATGTTAACTTTATTTGAGTAAAAGACACATTTAAAGACCTGAGATAATGATTGATTAGCCTCAATTAGACACATAGTTTAAATATTATATGTGGTTTGAAATCCTAATGGGACAATAATCCAAAAAGAAAGTTGAAATTAATTCCTCCAGCACTGCAGAGATTAAACTAACTCCTTCATTTGCACTGTCCTAACGAATCTCAGGTATTAGGAGAGCACTAAAACGTCAAGAACCAAGGTGAAAAGCATCTCTTCAAATGAAATTCCAATGATCCTGTGCTATCACTAACTCTGAGATCAGGCTAACTATATCCCTGCTCCTTCAGGCTGGGGGTTACGCTTGCTAGGGAAACACCCGAGGAGCAGTGCTCACATTCTACACTTCAGGGATGGTTTTGTAGTCTTAGTAAACCTCCACTGGGGCTCAGCACCACCCTGAGCCAAGGACCCAAATGCACTGTTAGTGACCAGAAAGGGAAACTAAACACTCAGCCAACAAATAGAGACATAAAAGCAATCTCAAATGCTCATCCCGTATTTTTGCCAATTTCAGCATTTTTAAGGATAGCAGCAACCCACAAAATAGTAGCAAGCAACCATGATATTACAGCATTGGGTCATCAAATAAGCAAACAAGAAGTGGCCAAATGACCCCGATGTACCAGAGTTAAAATAGCTTGCTATAAAGGCTCAGTTTACTGGGGCTGAAGATAAAACTAATTTTCCATTAGATCAGTGGTGCTATATAGTAGAGCAAAGTTATTCACAATCCCCAACAGTAACTCCAATCTCATGAAAACCTGTGGCTGCAGGCTAACAATGATTGAAATATGAAGAAAAATGTACTTTATGCCAGAATTACCGAAGTGTCCTTTGAAATAAGTGAGGTTCACTTCTTTTTCTTCCCAATACACTGGGAAACATGCCTAAACTCTAACGTATTCCTATTGCTGTACAAAAAAACTTCTTTAACAGTGGTTACAATGATCATTTGTGAAAATAACAGCTCACCATTTCATTTGTAACAGGCAACCGTTTACGAAGAAGACAAGTCACTACTTCAACTATGGCATCATGAAGTTTAGGAAACCGCAACAACTCCTATATATGATGGAAGAAAGAAAAATAGAACAGTCTGCCTTGTTTAAAGGAAAATTAAATAATCACCAAAACAGCGAATTAGACTTTAAGCTACATTTAAGCATACTACTTCAAATCACTTTCCGATCGGGAAAATGCAGATTTTAAGTTACCTTTAGCCCATCTTCCATGTTTCCTCCCCCCCCAGGAAACCAGCACTTCCTGTCTTGTACTATCTCACCTGACATGTGTGACATTTCGCAGTTACCTGTGTACTGTAATTGCTACAGTGCTGAATGATCCTTTGCATTTCCTCATGAACCAGTTCCACACAACGCAGGCTGGGTTCTTCCAGACGTTTGATTTGCCGCTTGACCAGTAACTCAAATGAAACTTCAGGCACAAATAAAGCAGGACGAGGACCCTAAAAAAATTTTTGAGCTCTTATTATAACTACACAAAATTTTAATTCTTCCCTAGGTTAAAATAAATCATGTTTTTTGGTATTTTTCACGAAAAGTGCTTCCTAATAATCAAGTACGAGAGCAAAAATACAATTCATTTAAAAAGATACAGCTAATGGGTTAAAAATTATAATAAACCTTTAACCTCTTTTCAAAAAATTCTAGAAGTTGAGCATACTCACAGTAGCATTTCTAATGGCGGTCAAAATGTCAATAGTGTTAAGGCCACCTAGTGGGTCAACAGATTCTAAAGTTCGCCCAAAAGTCTCATGGAAAATATAACATATCCTAGCACCACCGCATCTGAAAGGCAATGAAGTATATGGTTTCTATTATTACTAAAAGGGAAAGAAGCTACAAGTTAGAAGTCTTCCTATAAGCCTTTAAGGTCTTATTTTCTGAGAAAGTCTCAAATAATTACATTTAGATAATTTTCATGTGTTCTCAACTCCATTATGAACCAGTTTCTCTTAATTTTTTCTTTTAATGAAGGAGAGTCATTCAACAAAAAGGCATTCATCACATGTATATGTGCGTGTTGGCGTGCACACACACACACAGAGTAACTGTTTTGTCAGAAAACATCAGTTCACTAAGTACTAAACATCTTTTCTCTGCCCTAGTTTTCTTGACTATGAGCTTTTTAAAAGACAAGAAACAGAATCTTATTTATTTCTGTTTATCCACAATTTACAGGAGACACAGACAAACTTTTCCTGTAAAGGACCAGATAGTAAATAGTTGAGGCCTTTCGGGCCACAGAGTCTCTACCACACGACTCCGTTGTACCACTGAGCACAAAAGCAGCTACAGACAAAATATAAACAAATAAGCACAGCTGTGTTCCAGTAAAACTTACGCACGCTAAAATTTGGATTCTACATAATTTTCCCACGTCATGAAATATTCTTTGAATTTTTTTCAACCATTTAAAAATGTAAAAATCCTTCTTAGCCAATGGGCTACAGTTTGCTCCTGCTTTAAACAAATTAAATCTCTATTACGCACTACTTTCTTACAGTTGTCTAAGCAGAAGGTACTAGCCTAACATGCTAAGTGAAATAAGCCAGACACAAAAGGACAAATATTGTATGATTCCCCTCATATAAAATACCTAGAATTAGCCAATTCACAGAGACCGGAGGAGGAGGGAACAAAGAGATACTGCTTAATGGATAGAGTTTGTTGGGGTGATAAAAATTTTAGAAATAGATGCGATTTGATGATGTGACAATACTGTGACTTTAACTGGATGCCATTAAATTATACTTAAAAGTAGTTAAATTACCAGTCTGCCTCCAACCTTCCCCTTCTCCACCTAATGTTCCATAACGACTAGAATTATCCTTCTTAAATGGGTACTCCTCTGACTGAAAGTGTTCTTTCAGTCAATTCTCCAAATTCTGAAGATTTTTGGCTTTCCACAATTTGTTCTGAGATGCCTTTGCTGCCTGCCTCCTGTTATATCCTGTCGCGCACATGCCGTTCTCCAAATACACCCCGCGCTCTTTGCTGTCCCAAAGCCTAAAGCACCCTTCTACTTATTGCCTCCCAAATTCTATTCAGAGCCCAACTGAAACAATTTTTTTTTTTTAAAGATTTTTATTTATTTATTTGACAGAGAGACAGCGAGAGAGGGAACACAAGCAGGGGGAGTGGGAGAGGGAGAAGCAGGCTTCCTGCCGAACAAGGAGCCCAACGCAGGGCTCGATCCCAGGACCCTGGGATCATGACCTGAGCGGAAGGCAGACGCTTAACGACCGAGCCACCCAGGCGCCCCTAAACACATTCTTAACTATGACACTCTCCCAGTGCCTGAGAGAAATGTAAATGGTCTCTCTTCAATGTTTTAAAGGCTTAAATGATTACAGATATTTGCTTTATTAACTACTTATAAAACTCCCCATATATGTTATAAGCACATTTCTGGGTATGTATTATATTTAATAAATATTTAAATAAAAATACTTGATTATATTCCTGTTTGCCACATAATTGTGCCTCGTATTACCTTGTTCTACCTTACCCAATAAGCTTTTTTTTTTTAATTTTTTTTTTTAAGATTTTATTTATTTATTTGCGAGAGAGAGAATGAGATAGAGAGCATGAGAGGGGGGAGGGTCAGAGGGAGAAGCAGACTCCCTGCTGAGCAGGGAGCGCGACGTGGGACTCGATCCCGGGACTCCAGGATCATGACCTGAGCCGAAGGCAGTCGCTTAACCAACTAACGAAAGGCAGTCGCTTAACCAATTGAGCCACCCAGGCGCCCACCCAATAAGCTTCTTAAAGGTTCATCTTAGTAATCTTTATTTCCCTCAATATTGCCATGTGTGTGTGTGTGTGTGTGTGTGTGTGTATAAAATAACCATTCACCAATTAGTTCAATACTGTCTTTATGGAGTTAACTCACATAAAAGGCCACCTGGGTCACACAAAAGCACACAGAAAATTCACACAAATGCATGTATAATTTCACAAGTGGTGAAATCTGAATATGCTCTGGGTTGTACCAGTGTCCATTTTCTCATTCTGTTACTGTACTATAGTTATGCAAAATGTCAACACTGGGGAAGATGGGGTTAAGGATTAACAGGACCTAGGAAGGTACATTTAATTGCAACTTCCTGGAAGTCTATAATTACTTCAAAATTAAAAGATTTTTTTTAAATGAGAGTTCAGAGAAATGAACATTCTTATATACTGCTAGTAGTAAAACAATACAATCTACTAACAGTACGACAACAGTAAGAGATTGTTAGGATGTTCCTACCCTGTGACACAGTAATTCCATTCTAGGAATTTCGCCTAAGTGTTTACTCTGATACATGCCCCCAAAATAGTCCATCACAACACTGTTTATGTATGTGTAGGAATAAAAACGATCTACCAGTAGTAGAGTACTGGGTTCAAGAAAAGAGAGTGTATCTAAAAAGTAAAATGCCATGTAAATTTTTAAGATTGATTATAGAAATCTGTAATTAATATTAGTTGTTTGTGACACGGTGATTTAAAGAAATGATTCCAAAATAGCATGACAGTATTTTGATCTGATTTTTGAAATACATTTATAATGTTTTACAGATGCATAGAAAAATGTCTAGGTTCATGCCAAAATTAGCAGGGACTATTTCTGGATGGTGGAATTAAGTAATTTTGTCCTCCTATTCTTTTTATCTGCATTTTCTTCTTTTTTTTTTTTTCATGAAAAACTATAGTGTGTCTATTAAAGAAACAAACATTTAAAAAGTTAAACTACCAAATATTTTTAAATACTTCTCAAAGTCTTGTTTAAAAAAAACGGAAATTTTTACTGTGCTTTACCTATACACATACATCAGACATCATCATTATTTCTGCAAAATACTATTCTGCAGATAATAAATCACAATCAGAAAATCTCAGAGGTAAAGTCACTGTTACAAAAGCTAAAGCAACCCAGCAATTCAAGTAACCAAATCCATAGAGAAATTTTTTACTTACAGCTCTGAAGTTTCAATATATTTTGCAGTTCCTTCAATAGTGTTACAATATTCTGTGGCAAATTTGGTAATAAGTTGGAGTAAAGTAGCACTTTTATCATCCACAGGTTCACCATAGCTATTTAGGAGAGACTGATACTGAGCAGCTAGAACATTTATTCTTGTTTTCAACTCTGGTAAGCAATCTCTGATGTGATGCATCAGTAACCTAATAAAGGTTACAAGAAAAGATTTAAAGTAAAACTGTATTTTGAAGACCCAAATAAGTCAAATTTTTAAAATGCCAATAATGGTAAAAGCTGTCAAATAATTTGTCCTGGCAGGAAATAATGCAATTCTTGGGCTAGCAGTAAAGGCTTATTTACTGAAAAAATGACATGAACAAAGACAACTTGGTCAACACTTTTTAAATTTGCCTTCAACCCATCAAACTATAGCATTTGCTAGTGAATCAAATATAAATTGAAAAAATTTGATTTGTGACTTATCTTTTACAATGAGTACTTAGCACAGTGAAAATCAATCTTATTAAGATCCAAGTCCATCAGCCTTTAAATTATTTAGGGAATAAGACAAAGGTAAGAGAAAACAGCTTTCATTTCAGTCATTTAATTATCTAGAAAGGTTTTCCAGTCCCTCTACCATCAGTGGGTATTAAGGATTCAAGGTATATACTTTAAATTCTTTTTATGAATAAGAATAGAAGACATCCTAAAATAAGAATCGATTATGTGAAAATTATTTTAGTTTGGGTCCTGAAATCCCAAGTGGAAATTAAGTCATCTGCTACCTAGTTCTATTACCAAAAGTAAATTGACTGTCGAGAACTTCATAATTAAGGCATTTTAAAAATTCCCTTGAGCATTCCTAGACTAATTTAACGCCAACCACCTGAATTAAAAAAAGACATCTACATTATACGAACATACTGTACAAGTAACAAAACCTGAAACTGTACACACAAGAATGTTATGAAAATGTAAGGAACTAAAAATGAGAGCTCTCAGACTCTCATTGGCCAACCAAAGGGACCTGAAAAGTGTTACCTGTTTAGAGTCCTAGCAAGATACTTTGTTCCATTTCTATTAGCCAGAGATGGGTATTTCTTTTGAAGGAAAGCATATTCATCACGGATTGAGTCAGTTACACTCTTCTTATTGTTAATATCGAGCTGGCTCCTAAGGTTGGAAAATAACAAATTGTTTAATTGAAAGTCAGCTGTGTCCTCTACATTCCTTAGATGACTGATGGTAGCACCAGACACTGTAGTAATGCCCGATATGGACTGTGCTATCGAATTCGTGCAATAATTCTAGGCAGTAGGTATTAGCCCATTTTATAGCAAAGGAACCAAGGTTCAGGGACATTAACCTACCCAAGGTCACATGTTAAGCACTTCCGCCAAGATTCAGTCTGTGACTTGTAATACCTGAATAGTTTAGGCCTCATTGTTACCATTAACTCTTGTCAAAAGCAGTACTCTGAAGTAACAGGGACAGACAGGTGGAAAAAAAAGTATAAATATGATAACCAGCTGTATATTTTATCCATATACAGACAACTAATTTCTACCAAAAATAATTAAAGAGCAGTCATTTACAAATGCAACAGTTTTATACCATGAAAAGAGAAGGGGGGATTAAAAAAAAAAAAAAAGCTGAAGTATGGGTGAGGTAGGACATATGAATAAAGCAGACAACTGTAAAGGATCTTCAGTATCACTTAGTAAAAACATTTTCATTTAGAAAAGGCCTGAGACCCAAAGATGTTAGGTGTCATTTAAATCCACATTATATATCTAGTTTATGGACAAACTAGGAGTAGAACCCAGATCTCCTGTTAATTTCAGTGCTTCCTACTTTATAAAGTCTTTGGACTAAGAGAGATCTTCATCTGAAATCTGCTTTCACCATGTGACTTTGGTAGATGTACAACTTGAGTCTTCTGATTATAAAAAAAAACATCAACCCCTACCTCACAGAGATGTTGTAAGGGTTCAAAGAGATACCATTTGCAAACTGCTCACAGGAGAGGGTCTAAAACATAGTAGTTTCCTTTCTACAACTTTTGATACCAGCTATTTATAATTAGGATATCTTTAATAAAATCACTCCAAGTCCCATCCTGGCAATTACAAAGGATCACTAATGCCAGAGGTGTTAAACCAATTTATTTAAATCCTACTAGCTTATTAACAAACTTTTTCTTGATTGCATGCAAAGTAAAAAATACGTTTGTTTTTTTTCTTATCCAGTGCACCCCTCATATATAACATAAAAGCAGAAATTTTTCAAGCCTGGCTATGAAATTTTCTTCCATTTTATGGACTACTTACTTTAAAAACACTTTCCATTACAAATGCCCACAGGAGGCTTTAATGAATCTGTTTTCTTCCTTTAGAGCAATGAATTCCTAGCAATACCAAGCTTATGGTAAAAGGGGAAAAGAGGGATAATCTCACATTTTAGGCTGCTTTTAAAATTTCAGATCTGGGGGCGCCTGGGTGGCTCAGTTGTTAAGCGTCTGCCTTCGGCCCAGGTCATGATCCGGGGGTCCTGGGATCGAGCCCCGCCTCGTGCTCCCTGCTCAGCGGGGAGCCTGCTTCTCCCTCTCCCACTCCCCCTGCTTGTGTTCCCTCTCTCGCTGTGTCTCTCTCAAATAAGTAAAATCTTTTTTTTTTTAACAAAATTTTTTTAAAAGATTTTATTTATTTATTTGACAGAGAGAGACACAGCGAGAGAGGGAACACAAGCAGGGGGAGTGGGAGAGGGAGAAGCAGGCTCCCCGCTGAGCAGGGAGCACGAGGCGGGGCTCGATCCCAGGACCCCCGGATCATGACCTGGGCCGAAGGCAGACGCTTAACAACTGAGCCACCCAGGCGCCCCAATAAATAAAATCTTAAAAAAAGAAAAAAAAATTTCATATCTGCTTTGAAATGGGAATGCTGCAATTCTTATCCCATTCTTGATTGCTAACCTGTTAACTACTCCAATTATTCCAAGTTTGACTGGTATAACCCTTCCCATCAATACATCCATGGCATCAGTACCCGCATCCATGAGGTCAAGTTTAGTGATTACAGCTAAGGTTCTGCGACCTGGTAAATGAAAAAAAAAAAAAGAAAAGAAAATGATCCATTAAATAAAACTATTAGGTATTAATAAAGAAAAATCCTCATCTATAATCCCTCCAACATTACCTCTGTCATCATTTTGATAATGCTTTTCTAACCTTTGCTTACAAATACTTTTTAAAAACTAATTTTAGGGACACTTGGGTGGCTCAGTCAAGTCATGATCTCAGGGTCGTGAGATCAAGCCCCTTGTTAGGGCTCCAGGCTCAGCGGGGAGTCTACTTGTCCCTCCCCCTCTTCCTCTGTCCCTCCCCAGCTAGTGCTCCCTCCCTCTCTCTCAAATAAATAAATAAAATCTTAAAAAAGAAAAGTCACATGCTCTACTGACTGAGCCAACCAGGTGCCCCTAGAGCTTACCTTTTAATCTAAAATGATGTGTGGTAAAAATTTCTTAAAAACTTGAAATTAAAAAAAAAATTCTTAAAAAGAATTTGTTTATGGTAATTTTAATTAGCAGTTATAGCATTAACCTTTCCTACCAAATTTTTATTTCAAATTCTTCTTCAAAGCAGGAAAAAAGAAACATGACACAGCTCACAGAACCTCCAAATACTCAGGTAAAAAAAAAATTAGCTCCGGTATGGAGCAAAGCTACATTTATTAGCACCAATAATAACTACTCGCCTACAAGCTGCCATTTTATATATACTAAGAGATGCACACCACAGCATTAGTCAAATACCATACACTGACCCACAGTATGAACTAAATTAGGATTTATGAACATAATCCTTGGGGTTATGAATGCTTCATAAAAGGATTTTACCTTTATTTCTAAGAATTTCCTCTGCCTTGTCTAAAGGTATTCTACCTCTGCAGAATGTAGATACCACAATTTTCTACTATACCATAAGAATCTACAATGATTACCTATTATGATGGTTATTCTTTGAAGTCAGCCATTCAAAAATCTAAATCATTTTATTCATACAAAACAAACCCTCTTTGCAAAGCCCATCTTACAATTTTAAAATCATTAGGCAACCATTACAAATATGGACATTACGTAAAGTGTTCTTGCCTTGACCATACAGCAACTAACCCATTAAAACTTTATTTTCCATCAGAATTTCTATTTCTAATTATAAGCAAAACAGGATTGCATTATTTTTTAAATCTGTATTAACAGCTAGAAAAATTACATCTAAAAATAAGCATTCCTTTCTTGAGGGTAGATTTACCACTGTTAACCAAGCATCTCATTCAATATTAACATCTGTCCTTACCATCTGGATCTACCTCTCTTGAAATCTTAAGTGCCTCTGATGTTGCCATATCTGTATTAGCAGCAGTGACAGCAAGGATGATGGAATTTGGATTACTGATGAACCGAAGAATGAGCTCTCTGATTTGAAGCTCAATATCCTTAGGTTGATCACCTACAGGCACCTGAACCGAACAGAGATGAGCAAGGAACTAATAATAAAAATCAACTCAGCTTCCCCCACCCCCATTTAATCTCCAGAATATAGGTATTACTCCATTCACAGATAGTTAAAATGAAGAAAGTATATACTACTACTAGTGCTATATATGAATTTGGTAGTATGTGAAAGTCTCAAACGTATCTCTTGCAAATATCAAAGTTTACAATGTAAAGGACTGGTCAATGATAACTGCCTAGAGACAAATTCATTTGTTCATTCAATTAGGAAGTACTTATTGGCAGCCTACTATATTTGAGGCGCTGTTCTACATCAGATACATCCCAGTAGTGATTAAAAAAAAGACCGAGGGGCGCCTGGGTGGCTCAGTTGGTTAAGTGTCTGCCTTCGGCTCAGGTCATGATCTCAGGGTCCTGGGATAGAGCCCCGCATCGGGTTCCCTGCTCAGCGGGAAGCCTGCTTCTCCCTCCCCCCTGCTTGTGTTCCCTCTCTCGCTGTGTCTCTCTGTGTCAAATAAATAAATAAATAAAATCTTTAAAAATAAATAAATAAATAAAGACCAAAATTCCTGACTTCATAAAGTTTATATTTTAGTGATGAGAAGTAGATAATAAGCGAATACATATATATAGTATCTAGGTGGTGGCAGAGCTATGGAAAAAATTAAGCAGAACAAGAAGCTAGGGAATTATTAGAGAAGGTTATACTTTTAAATAATTATTGGATTATGCTTTTAAATAGAGTAATGAGGGAAGAAGTCATTCAGAAAATGACATTTAAGAGAATGAGCAGACAGCGGGAAGCCTGCTGCTCCCCCTGCTTATGCTTGCTTGCTCTGACTTTTTTTTAAAAATTAAAAATTAAATAAAAAATTAAAAAAAAAAGAATGCACAGAAACTGAAAGAGATAACAGAGGTATATGCAGCTATCTGGGGGAAGAATATTCCAGCAGAATGAACAGTAAGGGCAGAAAACTGGAGCAGAAAGAGAAGAATAACAGGGATACTTTCTCTTTTAAGAACTTACGCTTTTATGGTGAATGAGATGAAAAGCCACTGGAAAGATTTTGAGTCAAGGAATGACACAATCTAATTTTCACCTTAATAACATCACGCTGGCTGCTTACTTAAGAACAGATTATGAGGAAGACCTATTAGGAGGTTATTGCAGTAATCCAGCTGACAGGATAGTGGCTAGATCAGGATGGTAGCTATAAATTTGTAAGATATAATGGAATTCTGAATATATTTTAAATGTAAGGAGAGCCAAAAGGATCTTCTCAGAAAGTAGGGTGTGGAATAAAAAGTGTCATGGATGACTACAAGCTTTTTGGCTAAACTGATAGAAGAGAGCTGCCATTTATTGAGGTGGGGGAGACTACAGAAGGATCGAGTAAGGTTGAGGGATAAGGTCAGAAATTCAGCATAAGACACATCAGGTTTGAAATGCCTATTAGACACTTCAGCGTACATGTCAAATAGATAGTTGGATATACAAGTCTGGAGATGTTTACATGCTGTCAGCATACAGACACTCATGTATTTAAAAAGCCATAGTTTGGATGAAATCATCAAGGAGGGGTAAGTGTACCCAACTGACAAGAGGTCTAAAAACAGCTCCGAGGCACTCACTGTGGAGACAATGGGAAGATAAGAAACCAGCTAAAGAGACAGAGAAGGAGTGGCCAGTAAGACTAGAAAGAAACCTGCAGAGTATGTTATCCTGGAAGCCAAGTAAAGAAAAATGTTTCTAGGAGAAGGGAGGGCTCAACAATATCAATGCTGCTAATAGACCAAGTTGACTTGGGGGGTGCGGTGCGGAGCTGATTACTCTCATATGAGGTCAAGCAAAAACCACCACAATTGAAAACAAACATGACCAAATCCACAATGAATAACAACTAATCTTTACCTTGGTCATTCCTGGCAAATCCACAAGTGTCAGATTGACAACATTGGGTGAAAAAATCTTAAGATGAATTGGCTCAGGGCTTACTCCCTAAAAATAAGTTTTAAAGTATCATATTAAAATCACATTAAAATTTCAGTGAAATATAAAATGCTAAAGTACACTTCAAGTAGATAGACGTTAGATGCTTTTAAATATGAATTAAACCATGAACATTTCAATAATCAAACCCTGATGAAACACATGGCAAGTAAGACAGACAGCCACATAGTAGGTGATAATCTTATCCAATCCTATAACGTTAATATACAAAATGTATTTCCCCTGCATTACTTCACATTCTTTTCTCTTGATTCTGAACAGACACAACTTCTTAAATATGTTTAATAGACTTAGTGCTGAACAAAAGAAAACTGTATCATTATCCAAATTTATGAGGTTCTTGAGTAGAGAGTGATGCATGGGGTAACAAGTTATCCAAATCAACTTGGTTCCTAATCTTTGAATATCAAGTAGCAAAAGTGTATATTGTAAGAGATTCCTCGGAAAATTTATCCTGTATCTTCAGATCCCTGAATTCAAGTGGTGAGAATTTGGATAGTGAGAGATACCTCTATCTTCTCTCCCCTAGACTGAGATAATTATCCAGGTTGCCTTCTCTTCACCACTGGCCCTCTACCAGTTTTAAAGTTGAGCCAGCTGCATGTAAAAAGGCACACAGAAAATGTGCATGACTTATCTTTGCACATGCCCTTCTTTATCCTTGAAAACGTCCTCCCATCTTACCTATAAGGTATATCTTCTTTCATTAACCCAATGAAAATTCTAATTTCCCAGAAAGCTTTCCTGGAACATCCTTTACTCTAATATTAGATTACTCCAAACTACTTTTCTATTTCAAATACACCAATGCTCCAGAGTCATACGCTGACATTCAGCATACCCACCTAGGTTGTGTACTTCTCAGGCATTCCCTTATCATATCCAATACAAAGCTTTGCTCAAATGCCTTTACAATTTCAATCTCACAGATATTTTAAATCCTTCAGGGCTTTATGTTAGGCATATGAAATCATTTAGATATTTATACATACAAAATTACTTACATAAGATCAAAGTATCATTTACTTCATTACAAACATGTCTTAAGAAAGGAGAGACTTTTCACAGATTTGGGGGTAGGGGATTTCTCATCCTTTGGATGCTGTGGGTAAGAAAACCTGCTAGGTAAGTATATCACATCCCCACCATAAATTAAACATCTTGTTGGTATACAGACTCAATCTTTCATGACATTCAGTTTACTGTAACTAAAACTTTCCTTTCTGAAACACTAGTCACATCCACTCTAAATTCTAGCCCTATGTAAAATTACCACCAATTCCTAAGTTCAGTAACTCCATGGCGATGCAGGAGGAGAGAATTCAGACTGGTATTCTGATTAATAACATCCCCAAAGTCAAAATTATCCCTGATACAATTACAGGACTGAGGACAAGCTAACCTTGCTCCTTGCCACTTTTTCTACCTCTTCTATACAACACGATTAATTAGAAATTCAAGGAAGTATGGTAGCAGCATCAAAGGTTACCAGTCCAATAATGAACAAAGCTCAGTTGGTCAGAGCTAAATATCCTGACTAGGCACAAAGAACTAATATGGCTCCCAAATGCCTTTTTGTCAGGACCTTTCCAGCAGAGCACCTGGCAGAAATAAAGGGCTCAATGAATGCTTGTTGAATATTAGTACTGCGTTAGGGCCAACCTGTGGGATTAAACGGCCTCTGGATAATACAAGAATGGAGGTTTAAAAAATTTTTTTAAAAAGGAAGGGAACAGGGCGCCTGGGTGGCTCAGTCGTTAAGCGTCTGCCTTCAGCTCAGGTCATGATCCCAGGGTCCTGGGATTGAGCCCCGCATCCGGCTCCCTGCTCAGCAGGAAGCCTGCTTCTCCCTCTTCTACTCCCCCTGCTTGTGTTCCCTCTCTCGCTGTCTCTCTCTCTGTCAAATAAATAAAATCTTAAAAATAAATAAATAAATAAATAAATAAAAAAGGAAGGGAACAGAGAGAAAGGTAGCAAGAGTAAACAAAGGAGAGAAAGCAGAAGCATTTATGGGAAGCAGTGATAGTGCCTGGTGTCAAGATTAATGGCATCTTGGACACCTAATTGACTTCAAATTCTCACAATATTAGAAAACAGGAGAACAGTTAACATTAGTTTTTATTTTCACTGAAACAACCTCTCTTTGCTTTCATAAGTAAATCTAGCCTCACTCAGGTGTAAGAAAGAGAGGTCTTCAAAAATCTCAGAAGTTACATAATGCCTCTTGAGTTAGAGTACAGTCAATCCATCAGATGAAGGTAACTTATTGTAGCAGTATTAAATAGAAAAATTATACAAGTGGTATGTACATCACAAGATCAAGAATAAACATCTAAATGAAATATCTAATAGTATATAAAAGTTCTAAGAAAGAAATGGAATTTTAAGTAAAGTTTTTATATATTTGTGAAAATCTCCATTAGTTTTGAATACTAGGACTATGAATTTACAATGCCCATCATACATTACATACAGAATACTCTCAATGCTACATTTACTGATGTTTATATGTTCCAGCTCTAAAAGATGCCTACCTTATTATTTCCTGAAATCCTTTCTGTTTCATTTTCAATTTCTTGTCGAATTTCATCAAAATCCGTGTAAAGCTAAAAATTATTGAAGCAAAAAGCACAACACTCATAGTAAGATCAAGTTTTTAAGTGAGGAGTTTTAAATTTCAAAAATGTCTATGGATCTGCTTCACAGATTAGTGATTTCTAACATACAGATATTTTCTGAGCCAAGGAGTTCTATATGAGTTTTTCAAAGCTGCCTGATTCCACAACAGTTAATTTCCAAATTACAATAAAGCTCAACTTAATGTGTTTTCCAAATAAACTGCTATGGTTAGAAATGTTACTAAGATAAGATTATTTTATAAGGAACCGTTGCTTCAAGGTAACATACCACACCGCCAATGATAAACTAAATTATCAAATACTTGTACAAAAAAATTTTTCAACATGTTATTTCTTCATAATATTCTTGTGTGATTGATTACCTTATTTTTGGTGTGAAGAAATTTACCCCATTCTTCTGCTTCAACCCCTGAAAAAGAAAAACTCCATTTATTGGGAACTATGGGAATTATCTTTTTATCTTAGGGACTCAAAAAGGCAACATAGTATCATTTGTTTCTAATTTTGCCACTGACAAGCAGTACTTTAAGATCTACTAAATTATATTTAAAAAGTGTATCCTATATTTCAAGAAGTGACTATTTTCAGTTACTCACAGGTCTTCCTTTTGAAACCTAGATTTGAAATCTAGATTCTACAAATAAAATTGTTCACTTCTCTTCGTATTTTGTATGTAATTATATCATAGCAGAAGTATATGCTTTGTTTTTAAATATCTTACACATAAAGCAGTTTATATAATGAAAGTAACTCAAGCAAATGGCTAAAAGAAGAAAAACTAAGAATCCTACTGAGTGACACAAAAAGCACATATAACAGATTTACACATATACCTCAAGGTAAAAATTTGCAGTATGTGAACGAAACAGCTATTAAATCCATTTTTTTTTTTTTAATTTGGTTTCCTACTGACTACCTATAAGCCACAATGTGCTGTTCCTTTAAAGAGCTCCCTCAGTAGTGCATTCTGTGATTTATATGCACTTTCAAGGTGATTTTCCCCCTTTGGAAGTGAAGGTTGGAAAGAAATGAAATGAGTGTGTGTGGGGCAGGAGGGTGGGACGGACAGACCCTAGCATAACTATTGTACGGAGTTGCTACTCTCCATGAAGTTTCCCGTAATAGGTCTGTTCTTCCTGCACTTGCTGAAAAAAAGGAAAATATATTCACTGTAGGCACTGTTTCAAGTGGTCTATATCTTGGCGAGCAAGTTTTGTTCTAGTTTTCTCCGAGAAACTAGACATGTTTAATTATACAAAGGTAACCTAACTGCCTTTCCTAAGCACAGCTATTCTGCTTTCGTCAAATTTAGAGTTTTAAATATCTTCATGACCGAGTTTATGAATAATGCATATCAGCCACTGAAATCAAAATAAAAATGACTAAAAGATATTCAAATAAATATTGAAGAAAAGGGATTCGATTCTTTGGTGGAAATAAGGTAAATAAAACTGGATCCTTTTTGCGAGTAAAATGCTCACCTACTTGAAGCTTAGTACCTTCTTCCAAGAAGTCTCATTGGAGGACTGGAGTAATCTAGGTGAACAGAACTCACAGAAGCAAGTACTACATACCAAAGGGATGTTTTTAATTTACCTTATCATATACAAGAGGCCTGGCTTAACAAGCATGTTTTTAAAAATAAAAATAAATTACATTCACCACCAAAAAAAGCCTGCATTCTGATGCAATGCCAAGAGGTAACGAGAACCACCTGCAATCAATCAATGTGGATAGGCAAATAAAAATGGAAGAAAAATAACGCACACAGCCTGTAAGGGTACAGAAGCACACATGCAGGCAGACTAGAAAAAGAAGGGCCAAAAACAAATGGATAAAGGAAACCTTTAGAAAGGTGTCTTGAGTTTTTCCATGTAGCAGGGTCTGTAGTTAAAGAGAAACAGCACAGAATGGTAAGTTTAGTGCTTATCCCTAATATTTTAAACCTCTTTAAAAAATCAAATGTGCAGAAACCTGAACACATTTCAAATGCACAGAGCATTCAATTACTCAAAATTTACAACTGTAATTCCCACTACCATTAATTATAATTAAAGGGATGCAGAGATTTTAAGTGATATAAATGAAGCATACTATGTGTCATAATTTACTGTTATTTTCCATTACGACTAATTGTGTTACCTCTGGTTTCTAGTTCTAACACAACTGGATTAAACTTAATTCACTCTCCAAAAGTTTGCCTTAAATATTTGATGTATTTGATATCTAGGACTATGGGAAAAGATAAATTGCCTGGTACAAAAAAATCTACAAAGCATACCAAATACATCTTTCAATACGTCGAAAGTAAATATATACAAGTATTTACCTTATTCACAAAGATTGAGCTTTATAAGGGATTATGATGTTCTTTGAAATATATACTGAATTTAAAAGAACACAAACAATTTTGAATTTTGGTCTTTAATCAGCATGCTACTGTTGGATTTTGCCTAAAAAGAGGAAAGCTTAATTTATTTCTTAAAATATATGAAAGATAATCATGAAGTTCAAAGTTCAAACTAACCACCATCTTACTCTAATGTTTCCGGTAAGATTTTATCAGAAAATTCTTTTACATTGGCAAAAGGGGGTGCAAGCTGAGAAATTCTATATACTGACACCTCAATTATCATATCTGGTTGGCAGAATGAAGGATTCCACATTGAATAAAATTTCCTGATAATTAAATTATGTCTATTAAACATTAAAATATTTTTTGGGGTGCCTGGGTGGCTCAGTCGTTAAGCGTCTGCCTTCGGCTCAGGTCATGATCCCAAGGTCCTGGGATCCAGCCCCGCATCGGGCTCCCTGCTCTGAGGGAAGCCTGCTTCTCCCTCTCCCACTCCCCCTGCTTGTGCGCTCTCTCTCTCTGATAAATAAATAAATAAAACCTTTAAAAATAAAATAAAAATAAAAATGGATTATACTACTCCATGTCATCCTAAAACTAACCTATTATTGATAACCTGGGGCTTTCTTACATAACAAAGCCCTCTGAGGCTATAAATCCCTATACAAAATGGTTAGAGACGGATTTTTTTCTTTTCTGAAAGTTCCATCTGGTTATGTTTTCCTCCCTTTCTCTCTGGTTGTCAGACTGTCAGGTAGTTCATACTCTTGTGGCTAACTAAATGTTTATCTGCTTCATTATTTCTGACTTTCTCTGGGTTACAAAGATTTATGATAAGGTAGACTGTTTATCCTGAGGATAAAGAGGCTCTGGTGAGAAACTAAGGAACTATGCTAGTTATTAATAGGACATACAAAATTTAATATTCAAAACTTAATCTATTTTGTGTTCTGGGTAGCTTAGTTGTCATTTTAAATGTGAGGTTTATGTTTTTTTATATAAAATATAAGCACTAAGCTTTGAAAAAATATATATATAGGTTAAGATACGCAGATTTGCTGACCACCACCAAGAAGAGACACATGAACAAAACATAGTGAACATACAAGCAGAGATACTGAGGAACTGATATTTCTGTAGCTGAAATATATACCCTTTTCTAAAAACACTGCCCAGCTCTACAAATAGTTTCTGAGAGGCAGGATATCTATCATCTGCCCTTTTCATGGTGACTGAAGAAAATAAAAAGTTAGAAGAAAGAGACCTAATTAATGCCATATGGTTTCTTAAAGTCTTAGTTTAAGGTATTTGGTAGATTTGATGACATAAGTTAGTGGGAATGAAATTTTAAGGGTTATTATATATATATATATATATATATATGTATATATAAGCTGAACCACAGGTTAGTTCAAAATGATTAAATTCAAGGCTCAGAATTTCAGTAATAAAGAAATATTACAGAAATGCAAAGTGATGAATAATATACCAAGACACTACCTAATATAATTAAGAGGCTCCTACATATCCTCTGGCAATTTATCCAAAAATATTAATATTACTTGTTAACATCTACAACTTCATTAACCTGCTTCAGTGATTAGCTTTCTACATCATGATAGGGTTTTTTTACTTCCTTTAAAAAAAAAAAAATCAGGCTATCACCACCAATGCTCCATCAAAAATAAGATACAAATTAAAGTAACTTCAATTTCAGGGCACCTGGGTGGCTCAGTTGGTCAAGCGACTGCCTTCAGCTCAGGTCATGATCCTGGAGTCCCAGGATCGAGTCCCGCATCAGGCTCCCTCTGCCCCTCCCCCCTCTCATGTGCTCTCTCTCATTCTTTCTCTCAAATAAATAAATAAAATCTTTAAAAAAATAAAAATAAAGTAACTTCAATTTCATCAATACTATCATCCCTTCTTAGGTCAGAATCTAAGAAGTAGAATGAAAGTGCACTGAAAACAGACCTCTGCAGATAAGTAACAAACATGGTACTCTGCTGCAAATGTAATAATTACAGCATTTTACAGACTTTTATAAATAAGACAGAAAGTCTGAGCCAAACACTGAACTAACAAGGAAGATTAAGTATATTATTTTCATCAAACATTCCAACCTCACTAATATAAATAGGACACATACTTAATAAGCAATTTAATATCTGTTTATAGACATCGCATTTCTCAAAATATTTTCAGTTTAACCAAAGAAGGACTGCTATAAAGGACAGTGTATATTTTCTTATCTTAATATTCCACATTTACTATTGCAGGAGTGGGTGGATCTTAAAAATCAGAATAGTATGTGCTATGTAGGTAAGCCTTAGCAAGAGAAGGATAGTAAAAAAAATAAAAAGAACCAAAACTCTTTCTAAAAATAATATTTTATTAGCTTAAAGGGCAAAGATTCAAAATTAGCACGTACATGGTGAGACCAAAAAAGGGAAGGTGAGACAACACTGCTGTACTGAAAAGCAAAGTCATTTTAATTGTATTTAAAATTTTTAAACTAAAATCTAAATTATTTAAATTTCTAAATCAAAGTTAAAAAGTAAAAACACTGTTTTAAATACTAGGGAAAAAAGCTTATTAAAACATTCCAAAAGACACAAAAACTTTTTTCTTTAAAATAATTGATTCCAATTTACCCAGTACCTCACTAAATCCTCCCTAAGCATTAATGACAGTTTACTAATAAGCTGAATTCCTAACACGTCTACTCATGGTCCTCAAAACAAAACTTACTCTTTTTTCACAAGGAAATGATGCATTCCACTTCTCTTCATAGGACTCCTGCTTTTATTATAACCACTGATTTGTCTAATTAATTCATGATTTTTTAAGCAAAATTTTCAAGCAAAAATGAAGAATTTTTAAACGATTTTTATTCCAATTCTAAAATTTACCATTTTCTTCTCCTGTTGTTTTTCGCTTATCTTCGGGTGAAACATGGACTAGCTGCAGAATGAGAGGTCTCCGGGTGACAATACCAGTGCCTCTGGGAAGCAGGTCCCTCCCCACCAGGCTTTCTAGCACTGAGCTCTTTCCACTGCTCTGAAAAAAGAATACACAAGACCAAAATTAGTTTCTCCACAGATTTTTTTTTAAGATTTATTTATTCATTTGAGAGAGACAGAGAGCACGTATGCACAATGAGCACAGGGGGTGGGGAGGGCGCGGAGGGAGAGGCAGAGAGAGAATCTCAATCAGACTCCCCGCTGAGCACAGAGCCAGACACAGGGCTCAATCTCACAACCCTGAGATCATGACCTGAGCCGAATCCTGGATGCTCAACCAACTGAGCCACCCGGGATGCCCCCCCACAGATGTTTTTTTTTATAACTCAACATAACTATACTAACAAAGCACCATACAAAGAAATTAAAGAAAAATTACTGCAAAGATGTTTAAAATTAAAGTTTAGTTACATTTTCTATTATATGATTTTATTTCTTTATAATAAAAAAAGAAAATATTAAAGTCCCACTCTCCCCCCAAAATTTAAAAAATAAAAAATAAAAGTCCCACTCCCCTATAATTTTCCCACCTTTTTCAATACTCCCAACCAGGTTTTCAAAACCTGTATAATACTGGTATGTAACATTATGCCTATGAGAGTGTATTACTTTACATGGGGCAGTTCTATAATCTGCTTTTATTTTTAATGTAGCAATCATGGATAATATTCCATATCAATATACTAACTTCTTTGTTTAATAGTTAAGTAGTATTCTACTGTTTGTAAAGCCAAACATTGACTTGGGCATTTAAATGGTTTTCGCTATTAACAACGCTGCAGTGCACGTGCTTTATACATATAACCTTACTCACATATTACCTTATTAGTTCATTCATTAAATGAAATGGCTGTGATTAAAGAGCATAGAGATTTTAAGCATTCACAGATATTGTCAGACTGCACACAAGATGGCAGGAACCAAGCCATACTTCCCATGTAATTTGCAGCACTGGGCATTATCACTTTTTTGAACTTCAGCTACTTTGACAGATGAACACCGACAACTCATTTAAATTTACATTCTTTTATTACTAAAGTCAAGGATCATTTTGTTTAAAGGCTTTCTGTATTTTTCAGTGATTGCTCAGATGCTGGCATTTTATGTTTCTTATTAGCTTAAAAAGCTCTTTATCCATGTATTTTATTTTTTGTTTTGACTATTCCACAACTTATTTTGAAAATTTCAAAACCACAAGAGTTTTGAGAACTATTAACAGTGGATGTTCATATCTTAACAAAGATGCACCAATTAACGTTTTGACACATGCTTTAGGTCTGTTCTTAAACACATACACACTTCTTTTTCTTCTGTTCTATTTGAGGGTTAATTATATATATCACAACACTTCATCCCTAAATATTGCAGCATATCTATCTCTAAGAACATTTACAAGGGCATTCTTCTATATAACCACATCCAATGATCACATTCAGGAAACTTAACATAGATACAATACTAAAAAACAGTAGATTATCAAATAATATATAAAACTTTAATCTATACATCTTAAATGTTTGTAAATTTTTCTTAACTTTATAATATTTTCTGTACAGAATATTTTTTCTATGCTATACTTCTTCCTAGTCAAAACTAGTACAACTTTTACTTTCATAGTTTCTACAAAGGCAAAAATCCTAAATTCATCTATTGTATCAGAAAGAATCTACAGAAAGCAGATGGCCCACTCAAGTTAGGTTAATTTAAGGAGAATTTATTTACAAGCAGACTGTATACAAAACCTGAAGATAAGGCTTACAGAAATCACAAGGGATAGTACAATAACCCAGGCTAGTAACAACAGAGAAGTTCTTAACCACCTATAGGCCATGAAGAAAGGATTTTGAGAAGAGGGAGAGCCAGCCCAAGGCATGTACATATGGAGAATGAGCCACAGGAATAAATATCCAAACTTTAATCTCCAATCCCTGCCAGGCTCCCCATTTCCAAATCCTATCAGATTCCAGAAAACATAGGGGCCCATTCATGTTGTCCAGAAAGGTCCCCTGTGATAAAGAACAGGAATGTTGACTGGAATGGTCAAATTGAAGAGTATGTTTCGCACCTGATATTGCCAGGTTTTAGTGTCTCGGTTTATGCCTCTCATTAAGAAAAATGGGGTGATTTCTATCATTTCTTTTCTGTATTCTGTATTCTAAAAAAATTTGAACAGGAAATTTCCTGTTCTTTATGCATTTGATAAAACCTGTCCATTATAAAAAAGAAACCATCTAACTCCCTGAATTTTCAAATTTACAGGTATAACTCCTTATAATATTCTTAGAAATTGTTCATTTTTCTTACTTCTAATATTGTCTTTATGTTGTTTGTTGTTTCTTCTAGCCAGATTTTCCAGTTGATTTTTTTTTTTTAAGATTTTATTTATTTATTTGACAGAGAGAGACACAGCGAGAGAGGGAACACAAGCAGGGGGAGTGGGAGAGGAAGAAACAGGCTTCCCGCGGAGCAGGGAGCCCGATGTGGGGCTCGATCCCAGGACCCTGGGATCATGACCTGAGCTGAAGGCAGATGCTTAACAACTGAGCCACCCAGGCACCCCTTCCAGTTGATTATTAAATTGATTTTACTGGTCAAATCTTTTACTGATTTCATTTTGTAATTATTTTTCTAATACTGTTAATTTCCACTTCTTCCCTTCCCTCCTCCCCTGAAAAAGAGGGGTTATCTTTTCTTTTTAAAAATCCTGCAGTTAATTTAGCTTATTTCTCTGTCTCGGCTACCAACACTTGCCCCACCCATCCCATATACATACATACCTTTCTCAAACTGAGTTGTCTCTATCTTTTCCTCTATACAAAGAATTATGATTCCCAAGGAGACAGTTCATGACAGAATTAGAATACACAATTACTCATTTGCTCTTATTTCACATTAGATTCTCCAAATACTACCAATGTTACCACCACCAATAAAATAAGTGAAAATAGCTTTTTAAATGTTTTGCATTTAATCCCTCCATTCTCTTTCCTACCTCTTTACAGACCATACTTTCCCCTTTTTTAGCCATCATTTGATTCTGCAAGTGTCATGCTAACATCAGTCCTTATATTAATGCCTCTCTAGACATTTTGATTCTCTGAAGCTTGTTCTCTAGTAGACTCCTCAGGAGGGCTAATGGAAACAATAATCTTCAAATTCTAGCATACATATAACCGTTTGTCACTTTTATACTTGAAAATCAGCTTGTTATATATAAGATCTTGGGCTCATACACTCTTGAATATCTTAGATATAAAATTTCCACAATAAATTGTGTCTTCTCTCGTAAGTCTTCTCATAAATATGTCTTCTCTTGGGGCACCTGGGTGGCTCAGTCGTTAAGCATCTGCCTTCAGCTCAGGTCATGGTCCCAGGGTCCTGGGATCGAGCCCTACATCAGGCTCCCTGCTTGGCGGGAAGCCTGCTTCTCCCTCTCCCACTCCCCCTGCTTGTGTTCCCTCTCTTACTATGTCTCTATCTGTCAAATAAATAAATAAAATCTTTAAAAAAAAGTATGTCTTCTCTCATGAATGGTTACTGTTGAAAAGTATAACAATAATCTGATTTTTCTTCTCTTATAAGAGACTTTCTGAATTCTTGCCTGCATGTCTGAGGGCATTCTATTTTTCCTTTAAAGTCCAATAATTTTACTAGACTATGTTCTATGTCAGGGTTGGTCTTTCTGTGCCAATGTTCTCAGGTATGTGCTGTGCTTTTTCAAAATGGAATTCCAAATCTGTTTTTAAAATTCAGTTAAATTTTTAGTATCTGTTCTGTTCCCTTCCTAGCTTTATTTTCCTTGGGGGGGGGAGGGGCAGTTCCCATTATACATATGTTGGATCTTCTTTGCCTGTTTTCAGTATGTTAACTTCTGTCAAATTCGTTTTACAACTCTTTTTTACCCTTATTTTTTTTTCAGTTTCTCATAATTGTACATTTATAGTAGCATGCTTCAGTAACTTTAAAGTAAAAGTAACGGTCCTATAAATTACTGATGAAGTACAATAAAGAATATCTGTGTTGCACATTTAAATCACTTAATTTTTTTTAGTTTTTTAAAATATATTTTTTAAAGATTTTATTTATTTGACAGAGAGAAAGAGCACTAGCATGGGAAGAGGCAGAGGGAGAAGCAGGCTCCCGACTGAGCAGGGAGCCTGATGGGGGGCTCGATCCCAGGACTCTGGGATCATGACCTGAGCTGAAGGCAGATGCTTAACCAACTGAGCCACCCAGGTGCTCCTAAACCACTTTAAAGAACTCTGTCATTATCCACATCAAGAGTTATCTACATAGATATTTATATAAAATGAGGAATATATTAGAATTAAACTGCTACCTGGTTTCCATTTTTCTTAAAATGACTTAATGTGCATAGATTGAGTCATATCTGAATATTCTCTACATGATGGACTCTCCACTTCTGAAATGTCATGATATGATATCCTTAAGGTTTGTTGATGATTATATAATATTCATTGCTGTTTAGGGTCAACAATTTCAAATGATACTTTATATTGAAATAAGAGACTTACTGAATATTATTATTTTACTTCAAGTCTAATTTTAGTTCCAGAGAAGGCAGTGCTGTCTTAAAGGTTCAGATAAGGTTTTCTTTTTCTCTTACTCCAGGAAGATCACTTAACAACAAATACTTGAGGTTTCTTAAGTGATATAAAGCAATGATGCCTTTGTCTGTGATATTCCCACATGAAATTATATCCATTTCCAATATGCTTTTTTGTAAATTTTCAGGTTTACCAAGTCTCTCCTGTCATCATCAATATAATGACACTTGCATAGTCTTATTTTTTCAACATGCTGTAGGCCCTCCAGGTGATCAAATCCAATTCTCATGATACAAGAGTTGGTGGCATCCATCGCCTGAATCTTGTATTTGTCCAGAGGTCCTGTTGGGAGGTGGTTGTAGTCCTTCTGTCACCTCTCCTGGCCATGGTAGCACACCATGGCCCCACAGTGCAGCAGCCACTCAGATGCTGCCCTATCGGGTCCCACATCCTTGATGTGTTCATAATCCACTTTATTAAACACTGCACTCAACCAGCCCCAAAAGTTTCTTCAGTCACATGACCATGGGAGTTTCTTAGATATAAAAGCCACACAACTGCTGGGAAATTTCTCCAAACAGCATCATTTGAGAGCGCCGGAGGTAGGGAGGGCTCTTACCCTTATTTTTAATGTCTTTCCTTTTCATCTTTCTCCCTCAAGGTACTGTCTGTTATGTTTATTTGTTCTTGTATTTCTTCGTTCCCTTCATTTTAAAATAAATGTTCTTTCATTTCTAGTATTTTACTAAGTTCTATCACCTCGTTTTTATTTTTTCTTATGCAAATTTGTTTTAATGCCTTGTTGTGATTATGTCTTGTCTTGCCTTTTGTCTTAATATCTAATTGTTTTCATCTGTTTTGTGGATATGTCTTTCTGGTGTGCTTTCTTGTCTACAGGGCTGCTATTCTGAGTTTCATTTTTCTTTAAAAATTGTGAGATTTGACAACATTTTCTAAACTTTAGAAAAAAGCTTGGCCTAGAATAGCTATTCTAACTTCACACTCTAAAACGCCCCTCATTTACATATAATGTTCAAAAATATAGTTCTTTGTTTTCTGTTATCTTGTCTCTCTCTCCACCAATTTTATCAGGATTTTCTCTTTCCTTTGCTGTATTCTTCAGGCGATGCTCAGTTATATTCTCAGTTCTTTTGCACTCTATTAATTGGCCCTGGAAAGGAGCTTTGGTTGGTTAGTTTTCAAAGTTTCACAAAGGTGCTCTAGTCCCTTAAGACTTGATCACAGACCTCTCTCACACACCCATTATCTGTGTGTGCAAAACCCCATCCTGTTTCAGCTCTTACTCTTAAACTGGCCACCCAAGATTTCCAGTGATTGCTTTTTGCCTATTTTTTGATTCCCAGATTCATCTGATGTTCCACTGCTTCCCTCTTCCTCTTCCTACATAGATAATAATACACAGGTCTTGGAATTGTTTGTGGTTCGTCCCCAACCTACTGGTATTGGAGGATTTACAGAGAAACATGGTCAACTCATTTTCTTGTAAATGTTGCAGAGGCACCTGGTTGGCACAGTTGGTTAAGTGTCCAACTCTCAGTTTCAGCTTGGGTCATGATCTCAGGGTCCTGGGATCGAGCCCCACATCAGGCTCTGTGAGTCTGTTTGAGATGCTCTCTCCCTCTCTCTCCTGCTCATGCATGCTCACTCTCTCACTCTCTAAAATAAATCTTTAAAAAAATGTTGTAAATGATCATGGGTTTTGGGTTTCCTATTCTATTTGTCCCATTTTTATGGGAAGGTCATACAGAGATTAGATAACTATTCTATCACTATTGTCATCTCAGAAACCACAATATGGAAATTTAGCCCATTTGGAAAAACTGAGGCTAATGCTTAATATTATACTTTTTTTACATTATTTAGTCATGAAAAGAAATAAAGTATGGATACATGCTACAACATGGATGAACCTCAAAAACATTATGCTAAGTGAAAGAAGTCAGTCACAAAAGGCCACATATTTTTTGGATCCTGTTTACATGAAATGTCCAGAACAGGCAAGATAGTAGATTAAGTGGCTGCCAAGCACTGGGGATGGAGGGAAATGGGGAGGGACCACTAATGGATACAGGTTTCTTTTTCAGGATAATGAAATACCTAAAACTAGATTATGGTGATGGTTGCACAACTCTACAGACATGCTAAAAACTACTGATTATATATTTCAAGCGGGTGAACTTTACGGTATATAAACAACATCTCAATAAAGCTGTGGGGAAAAAAACAAAATAAAGGAGAAAAAAGTTTCAAATGAATTACAAATTTTAAAAAGTACTAGAGAATATTAAAGTATACCCTCCTGACTCCCTAATACATAAAATGTACAAACTAGAAAAAAGAAATTGATAATTCAACTACAGTAAAATTGAAATTTCTTTTACTCATACAAAAAAAATTAAGAGGAAAATATTTGTGATTCCCATAACTGAAAAAGAACTAGTAAGCAAAATGCAAAAATAACTTCTATAAATCAGTAAGAAAAAGATGAATAATCTAATAGAAAATAACGTGCTGAGATAGTAACAGAAACTCACAAAAACAGAACCACAAAAGGACAAGAGAAAAGTTAAGATGCTCAAACTTGTTAATAATCAGGGAGATATAATAAAGCCACAATTAAATACCATAAATTTAAAACATGACAATAAACAAGAGTCCTGTCCAAGATGGCAACTTAAGATGCTGAACTCACCTCCTCCACAGACACACCAAATCTACACCTGATTATACAGCACTTCCTCCAAAGAACTGAGGTCAGCCTGAATAGCTTCTACACCACAAAACACAGAGAGGTCACACAGAAAATGGCAGAAGAGCTGGAGAAACCAGACAGCATAAGGAAGGGAACCTCTACCCCCAACGCTGTGAACTGCAGTAGGGAGGGATAGTATGAAGGGACTACGGGCAGATTCATCTGCCCTGGGGCACAGAAAAAAAACTATGGTTTAAAAAAGCAATTAGGATATAAAAGATCCAGCCATACAACTCCACCGAACAGTGGGGGAGCTGCTGGGACTCTCTCCAGTCTAGAGAAGCTGGCAAGCGCCACAGTTTACGTTCACCTTCCACCTTGATAGTGGAGATGGGAGCAGGGTTCCAGGTGCCATAGCCAACCCACCACCTCAGAGAGTACCGGGCCATAGCCCACATCAGCCATAGCTACAGCCATCCTGTCAAGGCAGCACCAGGGTGGCACACATCAAGACACCCTTGGTCAGCACTCACTACGGCTCCAGCTGTCAAGGCAAGGTGACAGGCACTAAGTACCCCCAGAACACCACAGGCCCACACCACCTTGACTCAAGACAGCTTGCAAGGGCACACCCCTAGCACAGAGCACTCCAGGACTACCTGGCTCACACCCTGCCTGGATCCAGCCACTCTGCCAAGGGACCCCTTGCATGGAGCACCCCAGGCACCCCTGGCCCATGCTGACTCAGTTCCAGCCACCTCACCAAGGAATCCCCTGAGTAGTGCACTCCAGATCCCCTGGCCTGCACTGCATCTTGTCTGCAGTCACCTTACCAGGGCACTGCCTGCACAGGGTGCTCCAGGATACCCTGGCCCACACAAGCCCTGGCTCTGGTCACCCCGCCAGGGCACCCCCTGCACTGAGTACCCCCAGACATACCAGCTTGCACCCACTTCAGATTCAGCAATCCTGCCAGGGTGCCCTCTGTGTGGAGAACCCAAGGACCAGCTCATATCCACTTCAGCTTTAGCTGCCCTACCAGGGTGCCCTCTGTAGGGAGAGACCTGGGACCCCCAAGCTTGCACCCACTTCATCTTCAACTGTGCTACGAGAGTACCCTCTGAGTGGAAAGCCCCTGGACCACCCAGGCCCATGCCCACTTCCTTGCTGGCCATTCCACCAGGGCAGCCCCAGCACAGAGAGCCCCAGCACAGAGTGCTCCAGACACAACTCCAGCCAGCCCAAGTCACCAAGCACACGCAGTCTACACAGGGGATGACTATACCCAAGACCACACCTTCAATTTAGGAGAAGTAGCTGTCCCACCCAATTCACAGAAACAAACAAAGAAAGTCAAGCAAAATGGGAGACCAAAGAATATGCTCCAAACAAAAGAACAGAACAAAACCTCAAAAAAATAACTAAATGAAACAGAGATAAGCAATATGCCTGATAAAGAGTTTAAAGTAACGATAATATAGATGTTCTCCAGACTGTTGAGAAGAGTGGGAGAACTCAGTGAGACCTTCAATAAAGAGATAGTAAACACTAAAAAGATGTAATCAAATTTGAAGAAAACATTAACTAAAATGGAAAATACACTAGAGAGAATCAACAGCACATTAGAGGATACAAAAGATTGGATCAGCAATCTGGAAAACAAGGTAATGGAAAGCATCCAAGCTGAAGAGCAAAAAGAAAAAAAGAATTTTTTTAAAATGACAATTAGGGGCGCCTGGGTGGCTCAGTCGTTAAGCATCTGCCTTCGGCTCAGGTCATAATCCCAGGGTCCTGGGATCGAGTCCCACATCGGGCTCCTTGCTCGGCAGGAAGCCTGCTTCTCCCTCTCCCACTCCCCCTGCTTGTGTTCCTGCTCTCGCTATCTCTCTCTGTCAAATAAATAAATAAAATCTTTTAAAAAAATAAAATAAAATAAAATAAAATGACAATTAGGCTAAGGGATCTCTTGGACATCAAGTGAATTAACATTCACATTATAAGGGTCCCAGAAGAAGAGAGGGGAAAAAAAGATATGAAGAAATAATAGCTAAAAACTTCCCTGACCAAGAAGGGAAGGAAACAGACATCCAAGTTCAGGAAGCACAAAGAGTTGCAAACAAGATGAACCCAGGAAGCCCACAGCAATACAACATAATTTAAATGGCAAAAGTTAAAAATAGAGAATTTAAAAAGCAGGAGAGAAGAAAAAAATTATGTAGAAGGGAAACTTCATAAGGCTATCAGCAGATTTTTTGGGAGAAACTTTGCAGCCAGAAAGGAGTGGCATGATATATTCAAAGGGCTAAAAGGAAAAACATCTACAACCAAAAATACTATACCCAGCAAGGTTATCATTCAGAATTGAAGGAGAGATAAAGAGTGTCTCAAACAAAAATTAAAGAAGTTCATTGCCACTAAACCAGCCTTACAAAAAATGATAAAGTGACTTCTGTAAGTGGGAGGAAAAAAGCTATAATTAGAAATAAGAAAATTATGAGAAAAAGATGTAAAATATACCATATACATAAAACATGGAGGAGGGAGTAAAAAAGTTTTCTTTGAATGTGTTCAAATTTAAGTGACCACCAACTTAATATAGACTGCTATATACTTAGGACCCTACATATGAATCTCATGGTAAATACAAACCCAAAACCTGTAATAGATACACAAAAAACAAGGAAAAAGAAAATAAAGCATAACACTACAGAAAGTCATCAATAACAAGGAAAGAGAGCTAAAGAAAAGGAACAGAGAAGAACTACAAAAACAACCAGAAAACTATTAACAAAATGGCAAAAAGTACACACCTATCAATAATTATTTTAAATGTAAATAGACTAAATGCTCCACTAATCAAAAGACATAGGGTGGTGAAATGGATTAAAAAAAAAAAAAAAAACTCCTTTATATAATGCCTACAAGAAACTCACTTCAGACCTAAAGATACATAAAACCTGAAAGTATGGAAAACGACATACCATGCAAACAGAAATGAAAAAAAAAATGCTGGTGTAGCAATACTTTTATCAGACAAAAATGGACTTTAAAACAATGACTGTAACAAAAGACAAAGAAGGGCATTACATAATGATAAACAAGTCAATCCCGCAGGAGTATATAACAATTGTTAAGTATCTACACACCCAAAATTGGAGCACTTGTATACATAAAGCAAATATTAAGACACAAAAGGAAAAATTAATAGTAATACAATAATAGTAGAGGACTTTAACATCCCACTTACGTTAATAGACAGATCATCCAGGCAGAAATTCAATAAAGGTACAGTGTCTTTGTTTGGGGCTTGAACTCACAACTCTGCGATCAAGACCTGAGCCGAGATCAAGAGTCGGACACTTAACCAACTGAGCCACCCAGGCACCCCAAGGAACAGTGTCTTTGAATGACACATGAGACCAGATGGACTTAAATATATACAGAATATTCCATCCAAAAACAGAATACACATCCTTTCGTTGGAACACTCACGAGGACAGATCACATGTTAGGCTACAAAAACAAGTCTCAATAAAGTTAAGATGGAAATCATATCATGCATCTTTTCTGACTACAAGAGTATGAAACTAAAAATGAATTACAAGAAAAAAACTGGGAAAAACCACAAACATGTGGACACTAAAGAACACAGTAATAAGCATCAAACTGGTCAATGAAGAAATCAAATAGGAAATCAAAACATACATGGAGACAAATGAGAATATAAACACAATGGTCCAAATCTTTAAATGTGGCAAAAAACAATTCTTAAAGGAAAATTTACAGTGATACATGCTTCATCAAGAAATAAGAAAAATCTCAAATAATCTTCCACCTAAAATAACGAGAACAAGAACAAAGCCCAGAGTGAATAGAAGGAAATAATAAAGATTAGAACACAAATAAATGAAATAGAGACTGATAAAACAGTACAAAAAAAAAAAATCAATGAAACCAAGAGCTAGTTCTGTGAAAATAAAACAAAACTGATAAGCTTTTAGCCAGAATTATCAAGAAAAAAAGAGGACACAAATAAAATCAGAAATGAAAGAGAACAACCAACACCGCAGAAATAGGATTGAGAGACTACAAAAAAAAAAAAAATTAATACGCCAGCAAATTGACAACCTAGAAAAATGGATAAATTCCTATAAACATACAATCTTCCAAAACTAAATCAGAAAGAAATAGAAAATCTGAACAGACCAATTACTCATAATAAAACTGAATTGGTAAAAACAAAAACAAAAACTCCCAACAAATAAAAGCCCAAGACTAGATGGCTTCACAGGTGAATTCTACTAAACATGTAAAGAAGAGTTAATACCTATTCTTCTCAAACTATTCCAAAAAAATAGAAAAGAAAGGAAAACTTCTAAATTCATCCTATGAGGCCAGCATTACCCTGCATTATCAAAACCAGATAAAGACACCACAAAAAAAGAAAACTACAGGCCAATATCTTTGATGAACATAGATGCAAAAATCCCCAACAAAATATTAGCAAACTGACTCCAACAATACGTTAAAAAAATCATTCACGGCACACCTGGATGGCTCAGTCAGTTAAGCGTCTGCCTTCAGCTCAGGTCATGACCCCAGGGTCCTGGGATCAAGTCCCGCATCAGGCTCCTTGCTCAATGAGAAGCCTGCTTCTCCCTCTGCCTGTAGCTCCCCCTGCTTGTGCGCTGGCTTGCTCTCTCTCTGACAAATAAATAAATAAAATCCTGAAAAAAAAAATCATTCACTACAATCAAGTGGGATTTATTCCTGGGATGCAGGGTGGTTCAATATCCATAAAACAATCAGTGTGCTACATCACATCAACAAATCAAAGGATAAGAACCATATGATCATTTCAATAGATGCAGAAAGAGCATTTGACAAAGTAAAAAAATCCATTCATCAGGGCACCTGGGTGGCTCAGTCGGTTAAGCGACCAACTCTTGGTTTCAGCTCAGGTCATGATTTCAGGGTTGTGAGATCGAGCCCCACACTGGGCTCCACGCTCAGTGGGGAGTCTGCTTGAGATTCTCTTTCTCCCTCTCCTTCCCTCTCTGCTGGTCCCCTGGCTCACGCTCTCTAAAATAAATAAAACCTTAAAAAAAAATCCATTCAACAAAGTAGGTTTAGAGGAGACATACCTCAACATAATAAAGGCCATATGTGAAAAACCCAAAGCTAACACCATCCGCAATGGGAAAAAACTGTGAGCTTTTCTCCTAAGATCAGGAACAAGATAAGGATGTCTACTCTCCCCACTTTTATTCAACATAGTACTTTAAGTCCTAGCCACAGTAATCAGACAAGAAAAGAAATAAAGGCATTCAAATTGGTAAGGAAAAAGTAAAACTTTGATTATCGGCAGATTATGTGATACTATATATAGAAAACCCTAAAGACTCCACCAAAAAACTACTAGAACTGATAAATGAATTCAGGAAGGTTGCAGAATACAAAGTCAATATACAGGTATCTGTTGAATTTCTATATACTAATAATGAAGCAGCAGAAAGAAATGAAGAACACAGTCCATTTACAATTGTGCCAAAATTAATAAAATACCAAAGAATAAACATAACCAAGGAAGTGAGAGACCTGTATTCTAAAAACTATAAAATACTAATGAAAGAAAATAAAGATGACACAAACAAAATAGAAAGATATTCCATGGTCATGGATTGGGAGAACAAATATTGTTAAAATGTCCATACTACCCAAAGCAATCTACAGACTTAATGCAATCCATATCAAATACTTTTCACAGAACTAGAACAAATAATCCTAAAAGTTGTATGGAACCACAAAAGACCCCAAATACCCAAAGTAATCTGGAAAAAGAAGAACAAAACGGGAGATTATCAAAATCCCAGATTTCATGATACACTACAAAGCTATATTAATACAAACAGTATAGTACTGGCACAAAAACAGACACCTAGATCAAAGGAACAGAATAGAGAGCCTAGAAATAAATGCACAATGGTTGATTAATCTATAGCAAAGGAGGCAAGAATATGCAATGGGAAAAAGACAGTCTCTTCAACAAATAGTGCTAGGAAAACTGAACAACTATATACAGAATGAAACTGGACCACTTTCTTACACCATACACAAAAATAAACTCAAAAAAGGGGCGCCTGAGTGGCTCAGTGGCTTAAGCATCTGCCTTCGGCTCAGGTCATGATCCCAGGGTCCTGGGATCGAGCCCTGCATCAGGCTCCCTGCTCCACGGGAAGCCTGCTTCTCCCTCTCCCACTCCCCCTGCTTGTGTTCCCTCTCTGGCTGTATCTCTCTGTCAAATAAATAAATAAAATCTTTAAAAAAAAAAAAAAAACCTCAAAATGGATTAAAGACCTAAATGTGAGACCTGAAACCATAGAAATCCTAGAAGAGAGCACAGGCAGTAATTTCTCTGACATGTCAGAGCAATATTTTTCTAGACATGTCTCCTAAGGCAAGGGAAACAAAAATAAACTATTGGGTCTATATCAAAATAAAAAGGTCTGCACAGCAAATGAAACAATTGACAAAACTAAAAGCCGGTCTACTGAATGGGAGAAGATAGTTGCAAATGACATACCCAATAAAGGGTATATTTTGTATCCAAAATATAAAAGAACTTACACAACTCAATACCAAAAAAACAAATAATCCAATTAAAAATGGGCAAAAGACGGGGCACCTGGGTGGCTCAATCGTTAAGCGTCTGCCTTCAGCTCAGGTCATGATCCCAGGGTCCTGTGATAGAGCCCTGCATCGGGTTCCCTGCTCTGTGGGAAGCCTGCTTCTCCCTCTCCCGCTCGCTCCCCCTGCTTGTGTTCCCTCTCTCGCTGTGTCTCTCTCTGTCAAATAAATAAATAAATAAAATCTTTAAAAAAATAATTAAAAATTTTTAAAAAAATAAAAATGGGTAAAAGACATGAACAGACATTTCTCCAAAGAAGACATAGGGATGACCAACAGACACATGAAAAGATGCTCAACATCACAACTCAAGGGAAATGCAAATCAAAACCACAATGAGATACCACCTCACACCTGTCAGAATAGCTTAAAAACGTAAGAAATAACTAGTGTTGACAAGAATGTGGAGAAAAAGGAACGCTTGTGCACTGTTGGTGGGAATGCAAACTGGTGCAGCCACTTTGGAAAACAGTATGGAGGGTCCTTGAAAAATTGAAAATAGAATTACCATATGATACAATAATTCCACTACTGGGTATTTACCCAAAAAATACAAAAATGTTGATTTGAAAAGACATATGCACCCTTTCAGGGTTTTTTTTTTTTTTTTTAATTTTATTATGTTATGTTAATCACCATACATCATTAGTTTTTGATGTAGTGTTCCATGATTCATTGTTTGCGTATAACACCCAGTGCTCCATTCAGTATGTGCCCTCTTTAATACCCATCACCAGGCTAACCCATCCCCCACCCCCTCCCCTCTAGGATCCTCAGTTTGTTTCTCAGAGTCCATAGTCTCTCATGGTTCATCTCCCCCTCCATTTTCCCCCCCTTCATTTTTCCCTTCCTACTATCTTTTTTTTTTTTTTTTTTTAACATATAATGTATTATTTGTTTCAGAGGTACAGGGCTATGATTCAACAGTCTTACACAATTCACAGCGCTCACCATAGTACATACCCTCCCCAGTGTCTATCACCCAGCCACTCCATCCCTCCCACCCCTCACCACTCCAGCAACCGTCAGTTTGTTTCCTGAGATTAAGAATTCCTCATATCGGGGCGCCTGGGTGGCTCAGTTGGTTAAGCGACTGCCTTCGGCTCAGGTCATGATCCTGGAGTCCCAGGATCGAGTCCCGCATCGGGCTCCCTGCTCTGCAGGGAGTCTGCTCCTCCCTCTGACCCTCCCCCCTCTCATGTGCTCTCTGTCTCTCTCATTCTCTCTGTCTCAAATAAATAAAATCTTTAAAAAAAAAAAAAAGAATTCCTCATATCAGTGAGATCATATGATACATGTCTTTCTCTGATTGACTTATTTCGCTCAGCATAATACCCCCCAGTTCCATCCACGTCGCTGCAAATGGCAAGATTTCATTCCTTTTGATGGCTGCATAATATTCCATCGTATATGTATACCACATCTTCTTTATCTGTTCATCTGTCGATGGTCCCTTTCAGTTTTTGCAGCATTATTTACAATAACCAAATTATGGAAGCAGCCCAAGTTTCTACTGATAGATAAATGGATAAGAAGGTGTGGTGTGTATATATAGGATACATGGACAGAGAGATGGATAGATGGATACATACATATACAGACACACACACACACACGGAATATTACTCAGCCATAAAAAATGAAATCATGCCACTTATAATAACACGGATCAATCTAGAAAGTATAATGCTAAGTGAAGTAAGTCAGAGAAAGACAAATACCATATGATTTTACTCGTATGTAGACTCTTAACTATAGAGAACTGATGGTTACCAGATTGGGGGTGGGGGGTGTGAAATAAGTAAAGGGGTTTTTAGGAGTACACTTATGATGAGCACTGAATAATGTACAGAATTGTGGAATCAAGATATTTGTACACCTGAAACTAATATAACACTGTATGTTAAGTGAATTGGATTTAAAATTTAAGAAAAAAAACACATTAGACCAGACAGAGTTAAGAGATATACATAGAACATTCCGTCCAAAACTAACAGAATATACATTATTCTCAAGCACACATGAACACTCTCCAGCATAGATCATATATCAGGCCACAAAACAAATCCTAGTAAGTTTAAGAATACTGAAATGATGGGGCGCCTGGGTGGCTCAGTCAGTTAAACATCTGCCTTCGGCTCAGGTCAGGATCTCAGGGTCCTGGGATGGAGCACTGAGTCAGGCTCCCTGCTGAGCAGGGAGCCTGCTTCTCCCTCTCCCTCTGTCTGCCGCTCCCCCTGCTTGTGCTCTATCTCTCTCTCTCTGTGTCAAATAAATAAATAAAAAGTCTTTTAAAAAAGTCTCTTATAAGAATACTGAAATGGTATCAAGCATCTTTTCCAACCACAATGGTATTAAAACAGGAATCAATTACAAGAAGACTAAAAAATCTTTAAATATGTGGCGATTAGACAACATGCCACTGAACAAACAATGTATGAAAAAATAAAAAAAAAATAGCTTGAAACAAATGAAAATAAAATATACCAAAACTTACAGGATGCAGCACAAACAGTTCTAACAGAGAATCTCATAGTGATAAATGCCTATATTAACAAACAAGAAAGATCTCAAACAACCTAACTTTACACCTCAAGGAACTAGAAAAGGAAGACTAAATTAATCCCAAAATTAGTAGTAAAGGGATGAAATATACCAAAGATCAAAACAGACATAAATGAAATAGAGACTGAAAAGAGAGCAGGAAAAAAAAAAAAGAAATGAAGAGCTGTTGTTTTGAAAAGATAAAAAATACACAAACCTTTAGCTAGGCTTGCCCAAAAAAAAACGAGGACTCGAAATCAGAAATAAAAGAGGAGATGTTAATCACAAAAATACAAAAGATCTTAAAAGACTACTCTTAATACACATATGCATGTGCAATGGAATACTATTCAGCCATAAAAAAGGAAAGAAATCCTGCTATTTGCAACAACATAGATGGATCTTGACAGCATTACACTAACTGAAATAAGTCAGAGAAAGACAAATACCTACATGTGGAATCTAAAAAAAAAGCAAAAAAGAAGTCAGAGATACAGAGAACAGATTACTGGCTGTCAGTAGCAGGGGGTAGGTGAAATGGGTGAAGGTGGTCAAAGGTACAAACTCCCAATAAAGTAAGTCCTGGGAATGTAATGCACAGTATGGTGACTACAGATAATAATACTGTGCCTTCTATTTGAAAGTTGCTAAGACAGTAAATTTTAAGTTTTCACAAGGAAAAAAATGTAACTATGTGTGAAGAATATTAACTAGACTTACTGTGGTGATTTCACTATATATGTATATCAAATCATTATGTTGCACTCATGAAACTAATACAATGCTGTATGTCAATTATACCTCAATTACAAAAAATTATGTCAACAGATTCACATACAGACCAAACAAAACATGCTTACAGGTTCTCATTTTTACCTATTACGAATAATGTTGGCTTCCTCAACAACTGGTTAGAACAGTGCTTGTTTTCCCCAGTGATTTAAACACCCACCCTCCACACTCTTCCCAGGAAGGTGAGTGGCTACAGAAATTCCAGTATGGCAAGTCACAGGCAGCTTGCTCCGAAAACAGGGCTCACTTGGCACTGCAATGCTTTCTGCTTTTTTTTTTTTCCTGCTTTTTTCATCTCCACATATTCCCCAAATCTATCTATATATTTAAGGGTTAGAGATTTGTGTGCCTGGTCTTCGTGTCATCTTTCGGTTTCTTCCAAATTGTACTGTATTGAAATTTATACTGTATAGAAATATATAACTTTGGATTTGTATTTTGAAACTGAGCCTTTCACTGGAAAGGCTTTGACGCATTTTTAGCTTTTTCTCTCTGATACCTACCATCAGTTGGAAATAGTAGGTGGTAAATATTCACTCATGACACATTACCCAAAACTGATTCAGTTTTTAACTAAGTTTTTATTTTTCATTGTATAAGATAGGCCTCTTAATTCTTTGATAATAATGAGATAAAAATGTATTTTTCTTAATTTTTTAACTTTTTATTTGTAGTGAAAGAAGCCAGACATAAATGATCACATATTTTAAATTCCATTTCTATGAACTCTCCAGAATAGATAAACCCACAGAGACAGAAAGAAGACTGGCGGTTGCCAGGGACTGGAGGGACAATGAAAAATCGGAAGTGATTGCTTAATGGGTATGGAGTTTTCTTTTTGGGTAATAAAAACGTTTTGGACCTAGAAAGAGATGGTGATTGCACAATACCATGGATGTGCTGAATGGCAATGAACTGTACACTCTGAATGGCAAGTTTTATGTTATATAAATTTCACCTCATTTTAGTTTAAAAAAAAGGAAACAGCACATGAGCTATATAAAGAAACTAGGAAAAAAAGAAAAATATAAGTTTACCTAAAAATATTCACAAGAAATCAATATAGGAATGAAAATTATGATCAATATTTGGCAGGAAATTACTAAACTTAATGAAATCGTCACCTCTATGAACACAAGACAAATGAAGGTATATCCAGCAGGAAAGGGCAAGATTTTAGGAACTAAACTATAGATAGCAGTGTGGGGGGTGGAGGGTGTTTTTTTTTTTAAATAAAGAATTCTAGGGGCACCTGGGTGGCCCAGTCATTAAGCGTCTGCCTTCAGCTCAGGTCATGATCCGAGTCCTGGGATCGAGCCCCGCATCGGGCTCCCTGCTCCGTGGGGAGCCTGCTTCTCCCTCTCCCACTCCTCCTGCTTGTGTTCCCTCTCTCGCTGTGTCTCTCTCTGTCAAATAAATAAATAAAATCTTTTAAAAATAAAAATAAAATAAAATAAAGAATTCTAGAATAATTTAGCACTTTTTAAAAAAAGATTTTATTTATGAGAGAGAGAGAGATGGGGGAGGGGCAGAGGGAGAAGTAGCCTCCCTGCTGAGCAGGGAACCCAAGAGGGCTCCTACCCAGGATCCTGGGATCATGACCTCAGCCAAAGGCAGACCTTTAACTGACTGAGCCACCCAGGTACCCCGATTTAGCCCTTTTTAAAAAAAAGACAATAACAAGAATTGGTGAGGATGTGCAGAAACTGAAACCCTCATACACTGATGGAGGGAATGTAAAATGAAATAGCCACAATCAAAAACAATGTGGCAGTTCCTCAATGTTAAACAAGAGTTACCAAATGACCCAGCAATTCCACTCCTAGGTATATACCCAAGAGAACTGGAAACATGTCCTCAGGACAACTTGTAAACAATGTTCATAGCATTATTCATGATAGCCAAAAAGTGGAAGCAACCTGGTATTCATCAACTAATGAATGGGTAAGCAAACTGTGGCAAATCTATACAATGGAATTTTAGCCATAAAAAGCAATGAAGTAAATACATGGATGAACCTAAAAAACACGCTGAGCAAAAGAAGCCAGACACAAAGAGCCACATATTGTATGATTCCGTTACATTGAAATGTTCAGAACAGACAAATCCATAGAGACAGAAGATAGATTGGTGGTTGCCAGGGAATGGGAAAGCGGGCTGCGCAGTGGGGAACGACTGCTAATGGGTACAGAGTTTCTTTCCTGCATAATAGAAACGTTCTTTAAAAAAAAAAGGTTCGGGAATTAGATAGCGGTGAAGGTGGCATAACCTGGTGAGTATACTAAAACTGAATTTTACACAGGTGAATTTTATGTCGTATGAATTAAATTTTAATTTTTAAAATGTTAAATTAAAAAGAAAGAAAAGGTTGGTCTGGAATCAGGTCATTTAAAACCCAAGATTCCTTTTTGAATTACTAAAGGTGGAGTGCTGAAATCACTGAAATAAAAGGTAAAATGAAAAGTTCCTTACTAGCAACTCCGAGCCGGCATCTCAGGTTAGTGTCATCGGCACTGGGATTCCTCTACTGGGCGGTGGTTTGGATTACACACCTGGGAGGGCTCCCCTTCTAATTCTCAACTTAAAAAAGTGGTTAAACTTCCCAAGTTGAGTCACAAAAGTTAAGTCTACCTCCTTCTCCACCTGCAAAGTACACCATGGTCCAAAAGTATCAACCTTTTCTCTCCCCTCTTCAGGGCTTTCCACACAGATGGTCTCAGAGAAAAAAAACTACTTAGTTAAACCAGAAAAGCTGTGAATGATCTACAGCTATAAACATGATTCCCTCTCAACTCCTCCAACTCTCTAGGCTTGAAATAAGTATTACTTGGGCAATTTAAGAAATCAAAATTTAAAACATTAGCAAGAATGCCACCAAGATCAACATGCTACTGGATGGTAGTATGCCCTTAGGCTCAGCTTCCCTGTCTTTTCCAGTTTCATGCATCTTAAAGTCAAAGACGCACTAAAATTCTTTTCAGTTAGGATCTATGAACCATCCGCATCAGAATCACCTATGATGCCTGGCCGAACCTAGACTTAGAAAATCAAAATCTCGGGGGATGGAATCCAGGAACTTATTTTCAAAGTGATTCTTACATACACTTAAGTTTGCAAATCACTGTTCTAAAAAGTTCAAAAAAATGGGACCTACAGCCATTTAAGATATGGGTAATGTGTAAGATAGAGACTATACCTGTGTTATGAAGACATCATCACCGCTACTGAGTTCACCTGTCAGAACACTTATGTCTGGAACTCACTCATTGTACACTACTCCATTAAATAGGAATGTAATGCATGTGCTGTATAAATATACAAAACATTAAATGGCATAGATGACGAAGTAGTGGTGTACTTGTATTCAAGTCAAGTGAAAGAGATTTTCTTCAACATACTGAGGAAAATATGGAAAAAAAGACATTGTTTCTTATTTATTTCTTCTGTACCTTAATAATAAAGGAGTGAATTTCAGCTAATAAAGACCTAAACGGAGATAAACTTCATTAAATCAAGTCTTGAAAAACTAATTTCCCCAGGGCGCCTGGCTGACTCAGTCAGTAGAGCATATGACTCTTGATCTCAGGGTTTTAAGTTCAAACCCCATGTAGAGTGTACTTAAAACAACAATTAATTTCCCTTCTGAGTAATTTCAAACATCAACACACAAACGCGGCACAGACCTATCACTACTAGGATGGTTTCTGCTAGCACACAAAAATGACTTTCCTAACAGTGAGATCTTTACTTTTCTACTCTGACCCTCCCAATTCTGCCAACAGGCTTACTCACGGAAATAAACTCAATTTTGTGTAAGAAAAATCCTTCTTGATTTTAAACTATTTATGCTGATACACAATAGCCCTGATTCTTTCACTGCTTCAAACTTAAAAAGCATGGAGAATCTCAAAAGTATATGGAAAGTTTCTGGTCCACAGACAGGAAACACTTCCAAATTACCACTAAGGAAGGTTTACTTCACCTCCTTTAATTCTATTTTCAAAAACAGATCCGTTTTGATGATAGAAGTCCAGTGTTTTAAAATATTATCTAGTTACAGTGAGCAATATTCATTCATTCATTCAAAGTATTTATAGAGCACTCACTACATACCCCAGACTGTTCCAGAGCTAGGAACAGGAACACAGCAGTGAACAAAACATGCTAAACAAAATACTGCTCACAATATTACACTGATGATTCAGTGTCCAATCATTACAAATATTGAGTTACAAATACTATAATATATGTAGGCAGGAAAGACCAGAATCGATAGCAACCCTACAGCAGACCAAGCAAATGTGTTTCTGAAATAATTTCTATTACTATATTTAAAAGCAAAAAAAGTGCAAGATGTCTATGCTCTCCAAGGTTTCCAGTGTTTGAATATATTCTATAGTATTCTCTCTCATAATACTTATACTCTACACTAAAATACTGTAGCAAGATATAGCAACAGAAAATGGGTAAACTGAAATGAAAACACAAAATCAATATACCAAGTAATCTCTAAAATGCGTTTCTCTGAACTCTAATAAAAGTCCTAGGATTCTTTTTAAACCCAAGAAAAGCAGTAGGCAGAGAAAATAAAACTTGTACTTCTCCTCCGTCACTCTAGAAATAATTTATTTCTACAACATTTCTGCATATAAAAAATTATGCTATCTATGAGACCCAAAATGAAAAGACCAGAGAACCTTGATGCCCAATTTTGATGGAAGACAAAACCACAGCCTACTCAGAAATACCTGGTTATTCCTTCCTCCAACCCAGGTACAGGTGGTTTCGGGGTGTGTTTTTTGTTTGTTTGTTTGTTGCTTTTTGTTTTTCTGTAACTACTTCGGCGTTCCCGAAACCTGAAGGGATTGCACTGCAGGAGACACGCAGGTGCCACACAGCTGCGGCCTTCGCAGCCCCGACCCCGCAGTTCCAAAACTGACTCCGCAGCCCCTGAGCAAGGCAAGGAGGGGAATAAAAAAAACCGTGCCGCCCTAAAACCAACCGAGGAAGGGCTGGCCGGCCCACCACAAGCCGTGTGGCCCCGCGTGCCCCGCGCGTCCCCCAGGTGCCCTTGCAAATAGCGGCCCGCTGGGCAAGCCGCGCCCGGTCCCCGCGGACTCCAGCTCAGCCCGCCGGCCGGTCCCTCCCCTAGCCCGCCCCCGGGACTCGCCGGGCCCGCCGCGCCGGCTCCGCCCCTCGCCTCCCGACCCGGCCCGGATTCCCAGGCCCGAAGCAACGCAGCCCCAGGCGGGAAGGCGCGGGCAGAGCCCCGGGAGCCCCGGCGCCCCCAGCAGCGCCTTTCCCCTACAGGCCGCAAAGGCCAGCTGGCAGCGGGCGCTGCCCCAGCCCCCCACCAGGCCCGCGCCCCGGACTCTGGCCTGGGCGGACGCCGCCCTCGTCTCTTACCTGCGTCCCCACCACGACGATCTGAGGCAACTGGATGATGTCGGCGCCTACCGTGTTGAAGACATCCTGGAGCTTGTTGATAACGGGAATTAGCGCCTCCATGACTCCGAAAACACGGGACCCTCGCCCGGCCGGCCGCGGCAATGAATGGGGCCGGGGCCCAGAGTCCGCCTCCTTCCTCCTCTCCTCCGCCCTCTCCTCGGGAGCCGGCACCCATTGGACCCCGCCCGCCCGCTACCTGCCCCCTCCCGGCAGGCCACGCGCTAAGAGGAAGGTGGAGAAAGACAAAGTCTTGCCGGGAGTTGTAGTTCTCGGAGGAACGCCGAGGCCTACGGCTTCCAGAAGGCTGCGCGGCGCTGGGCGGGCGGAAAGCCAGGAGCACCCGCAGGGTTCACCCGCGCCTGTCAAAAGAGTAGGGAGCGAGGATCGGAAAGAAGGAGGGACGAGAAACATTTATGCCTGTGTTCGGGGCGTAACGGGTGTGAAAATGCCGGATATGTACAGTACGGAGAAGTACAGCGGAGTATCTTGATTATCCAAGATGTCATTTCCTTATAAGGACGCTTGCTTAACAAGGGCGGGTTGAAGAGGCTTAAAAGGATAGCTCATAGCCTCCGCCACCCGTAGCAGGTGCACAGGATCTGTAGGGTGATACTACAGAAGGCGTGGGGTGCTGTTTTGCAAAACTACACCACCAGCCCCGGTTAGAACACGCGGGTTCTCCAAGGTTTTTGTAAAAACGTGTTCAAAAACAAAAAGTGTTAAGAATCTTAGGTCAAGAGTTTTGGAGGGGAAAGGCTGAGCCCTTGTTCTCTATATTCTGTATAAAACTTTATTTGCTGTGGCCTGATTCCTGGCAAAGTGGAGACCTGATAAGTGCCTTACTTGCTTTTTGCTGTGCTTACTGTACTATTCCTAAACGTTTTTCTTTTTAGACAGATCGTACCTCTCCCCTTCTCCAAACCTCCAAATGTTTCTTTTCTCAAAGTAAAAAAAAAAAAAAAAAAAAGGGTAACATTTGAGCAAAGATCTAAAGTAGGTGGGGAGTGGCGTGCGTGGGTGGCTCAGTCGGTTAAGCGTGTGCCTTGGGCTGAGGTCATGATCCCAGGATCCTGGGATGGAGACGTAAGTGGGGCTCCCTGCTCAGTGGGGAGTCTGCTTCTCCCTCTCCCTCTGCCCTTCTCCTCAGATCCTGCTCGATCTGGCTCTCTCTCCCTCAAATAAATGAATAAAAAGTCTTTTAAGGGGCGCCTGGCTGGCTCAGTCGGTTAAGTGTCTGCCTTCGGCTCAGGTTATGATTCCAGGGTGCTGGGATGTCCAGCCCCGCATCGGGCTCCCGCTCAGCAGGAAGCCTGCTTCTCCCTCTCCCATTCCCCCTGCTTGTGTTCCCTCTCTCGCTGTGTCTCTGTCAAGTAAAGAAATAAAATCTTTATTAAAAAATCTTTTAAAATTTTTAAAAAGGGGCACCTGGGTGACTCAGTCCTTAAGCGTCTGCCTTTGATCCTGGGATCAAGCCCCACATCGCAGCAGGAAGCCTGCTTCTCCCCTCTCCCACGACCCCTGCTCTGTTCCCTCTCTCGCTGTGTCTCTGTCAAATAAATCTTAAAAAAAAATTTTTTTTTAAATAAAGTGTGTGAGCAGAAAGCCCCTTTTGCTCAATTTTTCTCCATAGTATTTATGTCTGCCTCACATGCTACATATTGAACTTGTTTACTCTCTCCTCTTGCTAGATTATCAGCTCCTAGAAGCGAGGGATTTTTGACTAATTTACTGATGCATCCCTGGCCCCTAGAAAGTGACAAAATAGGTACAATCTCAGTCCCATCTGAGTTTACAATGTAACACGATGACACCGTTGCAAATGGGTAGTGTTATGACTGGGTATCATAGAACACGTAATAGGAGCACTTTTTCTACTCTGAGAAGAAGAAGTGAAAATTCAAGCAAGACGCTCGAGAAGCCACCAGATTTAATCTCCAGGCGGGGAAGGACCACCTGCATAGTGGAAGTTGTGCACTGCACAACTACACTGGGTCCCGTTCACCTGCACAGCCCTGCACCGCAGCCTGAGGAACATGCTCAATTTGGTCAGCAGGACACACAGGAAGTACTGAATGTTTTTGGACAAATGAATAAAATATCATGTAAGCTAAGACCTGAAGGCCCACTAGTAGTGTTTTGGCATCTTAAGTTTTATGAACATTCCCTTCTCTTTGTTTTAAAAAACAAAAATTTCAGAAACAAAGCAAGACAAAAATTTCAGAACCCCAGAAAACGAAGAGCAGACATTTATTCCAAATCCTCTTATTTTCTATCAAAGATGACATAATATTCAGATTTTACCCACTTTGCTTTTCAGTCCTCTACTGATAGAAATTTTCATCTCTTCTTTTTCTCTGAGCAGTCTGTATTCCTCCCAAGAAGAAAAAGCAGACAGAGAGGGCAGGCTCCTGGTGAAGCTCCGCGGACATAATCCGTCACTGCTTCATAGGGCAAGTTGCACTGGGGCAAAAATGAGGCAACTACACCTGCTTTGACCTTATTTGTGGCACCAATAGAGTCTTTTCCTATTCACAAAATTAAAAGAACAAGCATACATATATTCCAGGAAGACAAATGTCGTGGCTTTTGTGTGACATTCTGTATTTCCATTTAAATTATAAAGTATCTCTTGGGAGGGAACATTCAGTGCTTCAGGAATCAGAGTGACTGCTTTTTAATTCTATCTTTTTTCTAGGAGAAATGACCACATGGCCAGTGCTCAGAAGTCCTCCTATAACCACCACCACCAGTTGGGTTTAAGCAGCTTTGTCCAGTACTTGTCTAGACTCTAGAGCATTGAGTTTATCAGGTGCAAAGGAAAAGTGTTTGAGCCTGCAGAAACAGGAAGTGGTAAGGCCTTGAAAAAGTGTGGCTCTGTTTTGATAACTTAAAAAAAAAAAAACCATAAGACAGGATACTGTATGTGCAATGTGTTTCACTAGAGACAAAGCAAACCAATATGGGTTTTAACATTTTAAATTCAGAATATTCTTGCTTGTAGGAGAGCCACTTAGCCAATAAATATGACTTTCCTCATCTAAAGTAGGATAATGTGTTTCTCAGTGGGTTGCTATGAAATCACATTAATCCATTATCAGCTATTGTTCCAAAGGCTTAAAAAAAAACCCAAAACCTCTTCTCCTTTGGCCATCCCTCCCTTACCATAGATTTATGATTTAGGCAGGATCGTTTGGTTTTAAGTCACAGACATTTAACCCAAACTAACTAGCTCAAAAAGAATTGATTAGCTTGTGTAACCAAAGGGCTAGCAGGACGTTGGCATCAAAAATAACTGGAACTGGGGTCTCGGGTAGCATCAGAATTCTCTCTACCTCTTATCTCTGCTTCTCTCTGCATAATCTACTTCATTCTCTTCCATCAGTGTATCCCTGTGGACAGGCGAGCAGGCAACGGTGGAAGCTATAGGGAGCTCAGTGAGCAAGCCGCCTCAGGGCAGATGAAGTTGAGCGAGTCCGGGAGGAACTGAAACCAGGTTGTTCCACCCTGTTCCCCTGGTGTATGATTTTCCTGTTGCTGCCTTAACAAATTACCACAAACATAGTAGCTTCAAACAACAAAAATTTATTATCTGACAGCTCCGAAGGCCAGAGCTCCAATGTGAGTCTCCCCTGGCTAAAATGAAGATCTCATCAGGGCTGCATTCCTTCCTGGAGCTGCTTCTGAAAAGTCCATCTCCTTGCCGTTTGCAGATTTGAGCATGCTCACGTTCCGGCTTTTGTTCCCCTTCCAACATCTTCGAAACTAGCAATGTCACATGTCTTTGACCCTTCTTCTGCCATCACGTCTCTGACTATAGCCAAGAAAATTCCTCTGCTTTTAAGAACCCATGATTAGATTGGCCCACCTGGCTAACCCAGGACAATATCCCAGCACAAAGTCCATACCCTTAATCATATCCACAAATTTCCTTTAATCATGTAAAATTCACAGGTTCCAGGGAGTAGGGCATGGACATGTTTGTGGGGCTGTTATTCTGCCTACCACATCAGGTTAAGGGGGTTGCTCTGGAGATGGACCTGACCCCTGCAGGGCCATTTAGAAGCCTTCCCTCAGAATTTTTCTCTTCTTTCTCAAAGATTTTATTTATTTGAGAGAGAGCAGAGCGAGGGAGACAGCACAAGAGGGGGGAGGGGCAGACGGAGAGGGAGAAGCAGACTCCCCGCTGAGCAGGGAGCCCAATATGGGACTCCATCCCAGGACCCTGGGATCATGACCTGAGCCGAAGGCAGATGCTTAACCGACTGAGCCACCCAGGCGCCCTCCCCCCACCCCCAAATTTTTTAACTTGAGTTAACCCAAGAATTTTCTCTCTCTGGTTACGGAATTTTAAGGATGTGAGTCACTGTCTCCAGAGATCATGTTTCCTACCATATGGAATAAATTGGTTTTGGAAAACAGATCCCTTATTCACCATAAAAAAATTTCCCAAATCCAACATTGTCCTATACTTCTAAATGTACATATATAGACATAATCTAGGAAATCTAATCCCCATATTTAATCACTCCTTTTCCTCCTTGCCCTTCTCACATTATATTATTAAAGTTATTAAGTGCTTGCTGGGGGTGAAAGCATTTTACAGTTGCTCTGTGGGATTGCTGTACAGATGTGGCAGCTGAGGCTTCAGGGATTTATTTATAAAGTGACACATGGACATAGCTAGTATGTGACAGAGCTGTGATCCAAACAGGTATTTGGCCAACTCCTAACCTTTACACATACTGCCTGGTTTCTTCATTCATTCCCTCACTTACTCAACACATATTTATCATGTACCTATTAGACATATGGGTCTTAGCCAGGCACTGTATTTGCTAAAGGGAGGGGGGTACTGTGGACATGACAATAGCATGCCCTTCCGCCCAGTCAGCAGGGAGCTCAAGGAGGGCAGAAGTGGTGTCTTATGTAGCTAGTTATCTCCACTACCAAGTGTGATGCTTGTTACATTGTACCACTCTAGTGAAGTGGGGTGGGTTCCTTTTGCTTTACTTGGAAAGTCTGGAATAGCAAGGATTTAAGCAGGTCTGAAATGGTAGAATTGCAGCTAGGATTTGCAGTTAAACCCAGCCAAGACATATGAGGCTGGCCTGGCAGAGGACTCATCAGAATAGCTGCCAAATTGTTTTGCTAGGAAGTAGGCAGGCTTTGTTCTAACTCAATAGCCCTAAAGAGAAGGTTCATTTTGAATTAAATTAATAACTGGAAATTATTAATAGCTCTTGCAGACCATTCAGACTTTTTTTATAGCCTAATTGTCCAGTATCATTTTATGCCAACATTTTGATCATCAATCATAGCCAAGCTGCCTCTATCCATGCCTTCAAATCACAGTGGACCGTGCAGATCTAATGTTAACATAAAATACACAACTCTGATGGGGAAGCTTCTTTGTTGTATTTTGGAAACTGCCTGTATTTTGGAAAGATGATAAGGAAAACAGCTTTAATCAATTTGCACTACTCCCTAGGCCTCGAGCTTAACACATACTTTGTCAGCAGGGGCAGGAAAATTGTCCACAGATGGTGGGGCAGGTCAGGTGGTTCAGCAGCCAACAATGAAATCTGGGGAGATATTGACAGCCCAGGAGAGGGCAGTGTGACAACACAATTAAGAGTAATAGAGCCAACTCCTTTCCCTAGCCGATTCTCTTTTCTTTCTCCATACCAGTACACCAAGGGAACTTGGCTATTTTTTTAATCCTCCCACCCTCTAAACATAAAACATGTATATTTCACTAACTGTTTGAGATATAGAGTGACTTTCCATCAGGGCAATGCCAACAACTGAAAATTACACATTAGACATCCCCACTCTTAAACTACCTTTCTCACCTTGTCTATGGGAATTTCTCACTGGTCTCTTTACAACTGCATTCCAGGTTCCCAGAATGTTGTTTGGCATTCTTAGAAGCTCCACAAATCTCCTCTATCCTCTGTTTTTCAGACTTCCTTTATATCTTCCCTAATACGAACTCAATTAGCTCACACTTTTTGGTAAAGCGAAATCTAGCTTTTCAGTCCTTGGTTAGCTACCTTTGCATATCCGAAGACTTACTAGGACACTGTGGTAAACAAAAGCGACTTCTACTCAATTTCTTCCATTAGTAGCCAGGCCTAGTATAGACTTTGAACATCTTTCCTTTCTAATTGCCCAGTCCATCTAACCAGTAGTGGGTAGCGTGAGTCCACTGAGTTTATAAGAACCAATTTTATAAACATGCCACACAATTGTGATGGATGATAAAACTTATACATCAATATGATTAGTAAAATTAGTGAATAAGACAGTATATCAAAGTGCTAAGTACAGTATGTATAATATATATAAAGGTTTATCCAACAGTTGACTTATGTTTCTTTCTGATGGATTTTATTCTAATTCTTCTTCAGTTACTGAATTTTGACGAAATGGATGAATGGATGGGTGATAGAATGAATGATTGAATGTTTTGCATACTAAAAATCCTTCATCTGGGCTAGTCAGAGACTAACAAGTTATTTTAGAACTGGTACAGAATGAGGAAAATTTTTCTGAATTAATCAACCTCTTTAAGAAGTTTTACTTACTCCCAACCCCTGATCTATGACACAGGGTAATAATGTAACTACTAAGGATGTGACCTACTCCCTAAACAGAAGTAGGTTTTTTTGTTTGTTGTTGGTTTTTTTTAACATTTTATTTATTTATTCATGAGAGACAGAGAGAGAGAGGCAGAGGGAGAAGCAGGCTCCCAAGGAGCAGGGGGCCCGATGCGGGACTCGATCCCAGGACCCTGAGATCATGACCTGAGCCGAAGGTAGACGCTTAACCATCTGAGCCACCCAGGCGCCCCAGAAGTAGGTTTTTAAACAGAATTAGCAGTAGTAGTAAGTTAATGGAAAGATAGAAAATGCCGTACCCAAAACCCAGAGAGCAGTTTCAAATGTGCCACTATTCACACCAGTAGCAAACACAGAAGCAAACAAAATAAAAATGAAAAAAGCGCTATTAAATACTAAATGAGGTACGAACGCTACAAAAGTGAATAAAACACATCCATTGGCATTCCTCAAAACTCCTTTCTCTTCTTTCCCTCTCCTCAAGAAGAAAACAGGCAAGTGGTCAGAATTAATCTAAGTTAGCATGTAGGAAAGAGACCTTGCCTGGGCTTCCTGGATGAAAGGACGAACAGGAGTTGACCAAAGAGGCAGAGAAAGGACTTCCAAACCAAGCATAAGGAGCAGCTTGTGCAAAAATGAAGAGGAAGGAAGGCACATGATGCATTCTCAATGCTTTACATAGTTTCAAATGGCTAAATATAGGGCATGAGAGTCTGTAGGGGAGTGCTATGTGGCAGACTAATAGCTCGTCAGTCAGAGATGAACTCACGAGAGTGAGGAGATAGAGATGGATCCTGAGGGTAAGGGAGAAAATCAGAAGTGTGCAAAGAGACACATTATCTTATGAGTTTTATGAAGGTCAGCCACATCCCACCGGACTGGGACGAGGTGAGAGAGAATGGGAAACCAGATAGGGAGTGTTAAAGTAATCCAAGTCAGAGAGGATGGTAATGGATACTAGGATGAGAATAATGGAGGTGGGTTGGTGGAACTGGAGAAATTTGGAATAGATGAATTTGTCCAGATAATATAGAGGGGAAAAAAAATGGCCAAGGGCAGATTGGGCAATAGGAACATCTAAGAGGAGACAGAAGAAGGAGGTTAAAGAAACTATAAAATAGTGACCTGAAAACATAAAAGGAAAAAAATTTTTAAAAAATGACTTGTGCAAAATGTATTTTAACCTATTTCTTGTGGGCTTTTCATTGCTTTAGAAGCTAAAAACTACATTTCTCAATAGCTTTACAGCTCAGTGTTCCATATATAATTTTAGTTCCATAAAACAGGTGCATTCACTCAAGGCTTAAATTCTGATCTAAATTATGAGAAGATGACAAGTTACACAAGGCATCCATTTTGCTGACGCAGACGTGGTTCTAGAGTTAATGGTTCTGATGATGTTTTCCGGTTCTCAGATAGTGGCTAAGGTGAGGAGATCCTGAGAGCCAGCTCCTAACTGTGGTAAATGTATCAGTAACTCTTGGTGCCCAGTTTTTCTGGGAGTAATTCCTGGGTGTGTAGCCTAGAGCTCATTTTCAAGGCATTCTAGCAAATTCATAAACATCTAATTCCATGCATTAAATCTCTTTCTGCATGAACTTGATAGAGGAGTGTATTCATTTCCTAGGGCTGCTGTAGCAAAGTACCACCAACTCATTGGCTTAGGAAAATAGAAATTTGGGGTGCCTGGCTGGCTCAGTTGTAGATCATATGACTCTTGATCTCAGAGTCATAAGTTTGAGCCCCATGTTGGGGCTCAAAAAAAAAAAAGAAAAATATAAATTTATTGTCTCACAATTCTAGAAGCTAGAAATCCAAAAATCCAGTTGTCAGCAGGATTGGTTCCTTTTAAGGGCCATGAGGGAGAATCTACTCCATGCTCTTTTCTAACTTTTGGTGACCCCAAGCGTTTATGGCAACATTACTCCAATCTCTGTCCCCACCTGCACATGGCAATCTGCTTCCCACAGATGTTCACCCCATCCTCCTTCTGTGGGTATCTGTCTCTGTGTCCAAATGTCCTCCTTTTATGAAGACACCAGTCATTGTTGGATTAGGACTCACTCTAATGACCTCGTGTTAAGAGAAGACTGAAGAGGGTGCCTGCTGGCTGTCTCAGTTGGTGGAACGTAAGACTCTTAATCTTGGAATTGTAGGTTCAATCCCCACGTTGGGTGTAAAGATTACTTAAAAATAAAATCTTTAAAAAGCAAAAAAAAAAAAAAAGAGAGAAGACAGAAGAAGAATTTTAACTCAAAGGAATTTTAATTTGATTACCTCCATAAAGACCCTATTTCCAAATAAGATCATATTCTGAGGTACTCAAGTTAGGACTTGAACATATCTTTGGGGGGGTATGCAGTTCAATCCATAACAAGGAATATGACAGGAATATTTGGTATTCATTAAATACTCAATAGTTCTTTTATTTCCCAGCTTCCTTTGCAGTGTGCTTGGGGGCATGGGACTACTTCTCCAATTCACTATGAGCGGAGGTAGCCTGGGTTTCTTCTGAACTGGGTCAGTGCAAAGCCTGGTGCAACCTTTTAGCTCCCTTTTCCTGACTTGGCTATCTCTGAGGACAAATGCTGAAAGAGTGATTTACCAAAATGGTCAACCCTTAGTCAGCCTGGGTTCCTGACTGTCTACATAGAATCGAGTACTCTGCCAAAACATATTAGACATGTAACATAAGCAAGAAATGAATCTTGGTGGTTTACAGATGCTAAGATTTAGAGGTGTTTTGCAGCAGTTGGTGCTAATTATCCTCATTGCTACAGCAGCCTAACCTTGATGGGCACATTATTGAAAGTTTCTATCCTGGGGTGCAGCTTATGTCCTGAAAGCGGCTTTTTAAAGCATCTGCAAAAAAAAAAAAGGGGGGGTATGCACCTCTACCAACAAAGACTATTCAAGGATAAGAGTATACAAATCTCTACATATCTGTATTAGTCCGCTCAAGCTGCTAGATACCACAGATTGGTGACTTAAGCAACAGACATTCATTTTCTCACAGTTCTGGAGGCTGGAAGTCCAAGATCAAGGTGCCAGCAAGATTCGTTTCTGGAAGCTCTCTGTTCCCAGCTTAGAGAGGTCTGCCTTATTATGTTCATGCATAGCCTTTCCTCTGTGCACAGGTAGAAAGAGAGAGCTATCTGGTGTCCCTTCCCCTTCTCATAAGGATGCCAGTCTTATAGGACTAGGGCCCACCCTCATGACCATTTAACCTTGTTACTTCTTTTACAGGCCCTATCTCCAAATACAGTCATATTGGGGGTTAGGGCTTTAACATATGAATTTGGGGCAGGTAGGGACACAATTAAGTCCATAATAATATCATTGAATGAATAATATAAAATATGAAGAGCTCCTCACCTCTTATCTTTTTTTTAAGATTTGTTTTTAGGGCACCTGGGTGGCTCAGTTGGTTAAGCGACTGCCTTCGGCTCAGGTCATGATCCTGGAGTCCCTGGATCGAGTCCCACATCAGGCTCCCTGCTCGGCGGGGAGTCTGCTTCTCTCTCTGACCCTAACCCCTCTCATGTGCTCTCTCTCATTCTCTCTCAAATAAATAAATAAAAATCTTTAAAAAAAAAAGATTTGTTTTTAAATTATTTGACACAGAGAGCACAAGCAGGGGGTGGGAGAGTAGAGGGAGAAGTGGGCTCCCCGATGAGCAGGGAGCCCGACTGCAAACTTGATCCCAGGACCCTGGGACCATGACCTGAGCCAAAGGTAGACACGTAACGGACTGAGCCACCCAGGCGCCCCTCCTCACCTCTGATCTTACTCTCTAGAGTTGGGAGAATGAATAGCTTCTTTCTGTTCTTCATACATTTTACTGTTCAGACACAAACATAATATAAATTAGATCACACTACACTTATAGCTATTTTTTCACTTATAGTGGAAAAAGCTTCTTACTATGATTTTTCTTCACTAAATGCTATATTACAGATATCGTCCCTATCAGTACATAAAAATCCCAAAATATTCTTTCAAACAGCTGCATAGTATTCTCTCGTAAAGATTGTGATAATTTACTTAAGTTTTTTCTTGACAGATGATAGATCAGTTCAAATTTCTTATTTTGGACAATGTTGCAGAAAATTTGTGATAATTTAAAAAAAAAAAATCGCAGATGAACCAGCTCCAGTTACTAGCAAAGACAGGATTAGAATTAAGCTCCCAATTTGACAAAACCTCCCTAATTTAGGAGTTCCTATATCTCTGGTTTTAAAACCAAACAACAACAACAAATCCCATACATTTTAAAATGTGGCTTTTTCAGAATTCAAATTTGATAGTTTACTTATCAGGCTTTCACAACTATTTTATGTCCCTGTCTAACACCCAGCTGAGCTGAACTGTTTGGTGAACCCAAGCCCTGAAGCCAACTCAAACCCCCAGGAAGTAGATTCCTGAGTCTTGCCCCCAGACATTAATTAAATTCACGTAGACAATCAACTCCCAGGATCAGCAACTCAGAGCTAACTGTGGCCTGGAACCTAATCTATAGGTTCTTTAAAAGCCACTTTCCTGCCCTCCCCCACCCATCTTGCCAACTGTGTGTTGGAGATCGCACACCTTACTCTGTAGATCCCATTATAAATCACTAGCATGCTGACAACCTTTAGATTACTTTTATCATACCCAAACTAGGGTATGTTCTCAAGCTAGGAGGTTCTCTAAAGGCTGTTTTAGATTTTTTTCTTCACCTCAAAGAAATGGTGGTAATAATTTTTAAAATAATAAAGAAGGGTTTAAAGGGGAAGGTAAAAGTCACCTGAACTCTGTCGGCACCTCATCAAATCCCTTGCTCTAGACGTAACCACCATTTAAGGTTTCTGGTGTGTGCTTTCAGAAATGTCCCATACTTGTGGGAGTAGAGTCAGACTGTTTTATAATTAAGGTACAAAAAATTTTTTTAGTTTTCACTTACTATCTTGTCAGCATCTTTCCAAATCAATATGTGTAGCATCACCTTATTCTTTTTAATACCTTTAAATGTATGTTTATATGTAGAGCATGATTTATGATTCGGCTGCTTTTTTAAATTGCATTGGTGCCTCAAAGGCACCCACACTGACAGACCTTGAAAGTTTTTGGTGGAATGAGCACTAGTAATATAACTGCCTATTATCCCTGTAGGGGGAAAGATGTGTGGCCTTAGATAGGTTACCTATGCCTCGGAGCTTCGATTTTCCCCATGTGCAAAAAGGAACCAACATTTTTTGCCAAGAGGGTAAGGATAGCGTTGATGAGATGCATATAGAGCTACCTGGGGAGGTGGAAATGGGGTTTTGGGGGACAGTATCCTGTATTCTTTATAGGCAGACACAACATGCTTGAATCCAAGTTCTGTTTACTAGTTCTAACCTGGAATGAGTGATGTACACTCTGAGCTTATTTGCTCATCTACAAAATACATAAGAAAATAGGGCACCCGGGGCACCTGGGTGGCTCAGTCATTAAGGGTCTGCCTTCGGCTCAGGTCATGATCCCAGGGTCCTGGGATCGAGCCCCGCATTGGGCTCCCCGCTCAGCGGGAAGCCTGCTTCTCTCTCTCCCACTCCCCCTGCTTGTGTTCCCTCTCTCGCTGTGTCTCTGAGGCAGGCAGGCAGGCAGGCAGGCAGGCAGGAAGGCAGGAAGGCAGGAAGGCAGGAAAGAGGGGCACCCAGGTGGCTCAGTCAGTTAAGCGTCTGCCTTTGACTCAGCGCATGATCCTGGGATCCTGGGATCGAGCCCCACATTGGGGAACCTGCTTCTCCTCCCTCTGCCATTCACCCCTGCTTGTGCTCTCTGGCATGCGTGCTCTCTCTGTTAAATAAATAAAATCTTAAAAAAGAGAGAAATTTTATTTACTTGAGAGAGAACGAGCTAGGGAGAGCGCAAGCAGGGGGCAGGGGAGAGAGAGAGAAGCAGGCTCCCTGCTGAGCAGGGCTCCATCTCAGGACCCTGGGATCATGACCCGAGTCAAAGGCAGACGCTTAAGCAACTGAGCCACCTAGGCGCCCCAACAAATAAAATCTTTAAAAAAAAAATACATGAAAAAATAGCTGTGTGATTCAAAACAAAATAATGCATATAAAGGGCTTAACAGAGTGTGTTTTTCATTAAATGTGCTCAATAATAGTAGCAATTACTGTCAAGTGTGACCGCTGAAGCTAGATAAATCTGGGCTTAAAATCCGCCTCTGGCACTCCTTAGATACATGTTCCTGAGTTCTCTTAAAGTTTCTGAGCCTTACTTTTCTCATCCTACCTTATAGGATTGAGGATGAAATGAGATGCTTAGGATCATTCCCAAAACATAATACATACAGGCACTTAGCACTGTGTTCAGGTCTTTGAATGGGAACACAGATCAGGTCCTTCCCAGCTCATCATGCACAGGTGAGATGTGTTTATTTTTAAGTAGCCTCCACACCCAACATGGAGCTTGAACTCACAGCCCTGAGACTGGGTTGCGGGCTCTATGAACTGAGCCAGCCAGGCGCCCTCACATGAAGTATATTTAAACTCTAGGGTAGCTGTGAAGATGAGTTTTAGAGTCAAAACCCCTGTGCCCTTTTGCCATTGTTAAAGTCCTTTAAAATGTTTAAAGTCCTTTCTATGGACTCAGTCTTACCCAACAGTTCATAGGAAGTATAATGAGATGTAATGAATAGCGATAAAATGTATTCAATCACTATGTTAATCATTTAAGCAAAAAAATCCAGAGGACTTCTTCCTTCAAGGCATACATTTTCTCAGCAAATTAATTTCTTAAGTTATCAAATAACTAATGCCAATTCTATTTCTGTTGAATTTACAAGTTCAATAGAAACAAACTACAATGACACGTGGGGGTGGGGAGTGGTTATGGGAGACTGAATCATAGCCCAAAGGAATGCAAAATTGAGAAACATCCTAAAAAGATGTTAAGCTAGAGAACTAGAGATAGCTCTGAAAGAACAGTTCAGCCATCATAGCTCAAGGCCACTTAGGGACAGTAACTCTCAAATTCTGCAGGTCACAGGTCACGTTCCCAGCCCACTAGGATTTAGAAAACTGAGTTCCCAGGTTTCATATATAAGGAATTTTGCTCAAAGAACCTTATTACTGAATACCACCTACAGACTGAGAACATAAGGAAACTGCTTGAGGCCCCTAAAGCATTCTGGTTAGGTCCCATCTTTCCATTTGAACGCAAAGGAAGTAGAGCATCGGACAGGGGGACAGAAAAAAGGAGGAGAGAGAGCGTTGTAGGGAAGTAAAGGCTCTCGAGCAGAGCTTCTCAGCTTCGGCACTACTGACATTTTGGATTGGAGAACTGTTTGTTGTGGGGTGCTGTCTTGTGCAGTGTAGGGTCACCCCCGGCCTCTATGCATTAGATGCCAGTAGCACCATCCTCCTCCCAGTGGTGACAAACGGAAAATGCCTCCAGACTGACAAATGTCCCTGCTGAGGGGCGGGGGGGGGAGAATGGAGATGGAAGACCAGGCTGCGAGCCGATGTTCTTGGGTGTGAGGAAGCAAAGAATCGGACTATACCCTGGGCATCTGCCTCCCCCCTTTCTCCTTTTATAAAAATTTCCCTTCTCTTTCATAAACATTTGGCCTTTTTAGAGAGGCTTTTTAGGGATCCCTTAAAAGATCTTTTATGGCTCTTTTTCAGCTGGAGAGGATCTGTTTTCCTCCTAGCCACCCCACGACAGGTTGCGGCTTACCCAAGACACCGTTGGTGAAGCCCTTGGGCATCTGGGAGGACAGCAGGAGGGCACGAGAGCACAGTGCTCTGGTCCGAGCGTTGGGGTCTCATCAGGACAGGGCTTGCGGTATTCGACCTGAGTGAAACATTGAAAACTAACCTTCTTACCTCAATTTTGACTATCACCGTGGTTCGTAAAAATGGGGGTGAGCAGGTAGAGCAAGAAGGTGATGAATCAGGGCGCCTGTGTGTCTCAGTTGGTTAAGTGACTGCCTTCGGCTCGGGTCATGATCCTGGAGTCCCGGGATCGAGTCCCGCGTCGGGCTCCCTGCTCGGCAGGGAGTCTGCTTCTCCCTCTGACCCTTCCTCTCTCATGCTCTCTCATTCTCTCTCTTTCAAATAAATAAAATAAAATTTAAAAAGGGGGGGGTGCCTGAGTGGCTCAGTTGGTTAAGCGACTGCCTTCGGCTCAGGTCATGATCCTGGAGTCCCGGGATCGAGTCCCGCATCGGGCTCCCTGCTCGGCAGGGAGTCTGCTTCTCCTTCTGACCCTCCCCGCTCTTGTGCTCTCTCTCTTTCATTCTCTCTCTCAAATAAATAAGTAAAATCTTTAAAAAAAAAAAAGGGGGGGGATGAATCAGAATCATCTGGGAGAAAATGATATAACCTCGTCCACCTGCAGGCACGTAGCCCCAGGCACAGCAAAATCCCAGCAGGCGCATGTGCGGGATGGGTGTCCGTGGGATGGGTGTGCCAGTTTTCAACTCTCTCCGTCCAGAACCACCTGCCTAAGAAGTTTTCTATGACATCTAACCTCAGCCACAGGTGGGCTCTCAATAACACGTTAAAGATGTTCCTTGGGGCGCCTGGCTGCCTCTGTTGGAAGAGCATGCAGTGCTTGATCTCGGGATTGTGAGTTCCCGCCCCACACTGGGTGTAGAGATTACTAAAATAAATCCATAAACTCAAAGGGAAAAAAAAGATGTTCCTTAAAATATTATCTAAACTAGTGAAAAATAGGACGTAGGAGATTTGCTAAACAAGTTGTGGTGGTTCATTTCATATAAATGAATAATTCATATACACAGTTCCTAGAATACTGCCTAGCACATGTTGACTAGCACTATGAAAAACCACTTTTGGAGGTCAAGAAGTGCTTAGGGTATGATAGTGAATGAAAATGATAAGACCCCAGGCTACAAATAGTGGATCCCTGTGTTTTAAAGAGATACCTATAATTTGGGGATCCCAGCTCAGGACTGAGTTGTGACAGTCTAATCCTTGGATTTCGTTATGACTGGTGAGGAGACACACTTGAAGAATTTCCTCTGGTGTTAAGGAGAAATAGGAGAACTGAGTGAGTGGAGGGGGCAAAGACAAGTAACTGGGAGGATCATGGGGCAGCGATGTTACGGACTGTCCTTCCCAGCCGAGCTGGATTAAGGAATGCACAAGCAGGTGAGCCGTCAGTGTTGCCATTGTGCAAGGGATGCTAAAGTATCAGTGAGCACTAGCCGTGGTGGAAAACAGTGTTTTGGAGAAACTTGTATTTACCAGAGCTCTGAGTACAGAATGTGGTTAAAGTCACTGGTCACAGTTTGAAACCTCCAGGCGGCGCTCTTGAGTAAACGGTCCCTACACCGCTTTCTAGAGAAACTGGGTCCAGCTGATTCCTGGCTTTTCATTTTGTGAATAGTAAGTATATGCAAATCTCTTGCCGAAGCTGGAGAGCCCAGAATACAATAGAAGAGGTTGCTAGCTGCCCCCCGAAGTCTTACTTCTCTCCCCTTCCTTCTCTCAGTAAATGTGAAGCAAGTATTTAAATAGTATTAGTTTGAAAAGGCACCAGATTATTACTTTCCCTGGAGCCTGTATGTCCCGTCTGGCTCTGATCCCTGGCCGGCCCCTCCGGGCTTCTTCTGAGCTCGTAAAGAGCAGGATTATTGGCAGAAGCTGAAGAATTTTTATTTGTTGCGTTTCGGGTTGTTATGTTGGCCAAGGAATCTGTTGCATACTAAGATCTGAGCAACTTGTGTCCTATAACTGGGGCTTGGGTGACAAACACTAGTGCAAACTGTAGGAGCTGGGGACTCTCCTGTTTGGGCCAAAATCACTGCCAGATAACACCCCGAAGTGAGAGGAAGCGTGGTTCTTCCTGGCCACCATCACTGTCAGCAAACTCCGGCAGGTGACTGCCTACTAGCGCTTGTATATTCTTGGGGGGGCGGGGGGGGGGGGGGGGGGGGGGGGGGGGGGGCGGGCAGCAGGTCCTTAATAATGGCGTGTTTTTTCTTCATTTCTGACTATATTTTTAGACTTTTGCCAGTGGGAGTCTCTTTAAGCTGACTCCTGGTTCTTCTGACATGTCCCCATCATTGTTTGGGCACTTTCCCACTTTCTGGCACAATATAATATTCCAGCCTTATTTTGAATGTTCTCTGCTCCAGCCCTGGAATCAGCTGGTTTTCCAAGGAGCTCTGGTTTCTTTTAGTGGAAAATGGCATTTAGAAACCAACATAGATATGCTCATTATTACTGAGGTGTTATTGCTTCTAGACCCTCACAGCAGACAGCTTGGAAATATATGAACACACATATATCTATATGTCTATATACATCTATTATATCTATATAACTATACCAACCTAGCTAGCTAACTATAAAACCATGTATTTATACTGATTCCTGAAATTCTAGTCCAAAAAACAGGATTTATTATCATGTCACCCTTTCCATACTGTCTTTTCTGATAGTGAGAAATTTAGCTTCCATTATACTCAACATACTACTTGAGGAGTTCTAAATCTTAGTTCTAAAACTCAGCAAAAGTAATGTTAGATGTATCATATGATCTCACTGATATGAGGAATTCTTAATCGCAGGAAACAAACTGAGTGTTGTTGGAGTGGGGGGTGGGGTGGGAGGGATGGGGTGACTGGGTGATAGACACTGGGGAGGGTATGTGCTCTGGTAAGCGCTGTGAATTGTGCAAGACTGTTGAATCTCAGATCTGTACCTCTGAAACAAATAATGCAATATATGTTAAGAAAAAAAAAAGAAGAAGAAGAAGGTAGCGGGAGGGGAAGAATGAAGCGGGGGAAATCGGAGGGGGGGACGAACCATGAGAGACGATGGACTCTGAAAAACAAACTGAGGGTTCTAGAGGGGAGGGGGGTGGGAGGATGGGTTAGCCTGATGGTGGGTATTGAGGAGGGCACATTCTGCATGGAGCACTGGGTGTTGTGCACAAACAATGAATCATGGAACACTTCATCTAGAACTAATGATGTAATGTATGGGGATAAAAAAAAAAAAGTAATGTTAGAAATGTGAAGCCATACCACTGGGGAAAAAAAACCCAAAGACCTAGAATTCAATATTTTTTTGTAAGTATATTTGTCTTTAGTTTAAGAATAGTCAATATTCTATATTTAAAAGTGTGCATTTGGGGTGCCTGGGTGGCTCAGTCGTTAAGTGTCTGCCTTTGACTCAGGTCATGATCCTAGAGTCCCGGGATCGAGCCCCGCATCGGGCTCCCTGCTCGGCGGGAAGCCTGCTTCTCCCTCTCCCACTCCCCCTGCTTGTGTTCCCTCTCTCGCTGTGTCTCTTTCTATCAAATAAATAAAATCTTTAAAAATAAATAAATAAATAAATAAATAAATAAATAAATAAATAAATAAAAGTGTGCATTAGCTAGTTCTTCTAATTCTTATCTTCAGTTTGGCTGTGTTATTCATTTGCTATTATTTGGTATACAGATAGGTTTACTTGTTTGCATTTGTATTCCATTTTAGGTTTTGTTTCACAATTTTGGTTTTATGTGTGTGTACATAAAACATTAAGATGGTTCACAGTCAAAACTCAACAAAAAAGGTATACATAGAAAAGCACTGTGGCTGTTTTAGCAAATAATTTTTCTTTCTTTTTTTTTAAAGATTTTATGAGAGAGAAAAAGAGTGCAAGCTAGCACGAGTTGGGGGAGGTGGGAGGAGAGGGAGAAGCAGACTCCATGCTGAGCAGGGAGCCTGATGTGGGGCTCAATCCCAGGACCCTGAGATCATGATCTGAGCTGAAGGCAGACGCTTAAAGACTGAGCCACCTAGGTGCCCTGCAAATAATTTTTCTATATTTGAACATTCCTTCTCCTATATTTATAACTGAGCCTGGGTCCTTTGATTCATTCTCCTTATGTTCCATGCCTGCCTGCCTGTTCTCTACTCCTCAAGCATACATACACAGATACATAAGCACATACCGAGGAGAAGAAAACTTGAAAAACTTGAAAAACATCTTGAAAAACTACAAGATGATCTTTAGAATGAGGTATGTTTCTTCCACCATTGGACATGATTCTCTATAGAAACAACATTCTTAATTTTTTCACAGTATATCATAACAATATATTTAAGTGATTTAAAATATTGTTTCTTGTGAAAATACCAAAATGGACTATAAGGTCCAATCTTACTACAAAAAAGCAGAGAGTTTCCTTTACTAAGACAAAGCAACCTGGCTTATGTTTTTACTTAAATGCAGGACCAAAACAATCCATGAATCACTTCCTCTATGAAATGACGGCAGACGAGGCACTCATTATCCAAACCCTGGGCCAGGCCCACTCTGCCAGCCCCACTTCCTCAGGACATGTGTCTTTCAGTACCTCTGGCTTCCTTTTGGAACAGTGACCAGCTGCCTCTAATTTCCGAAGTCCCACCAGCTGCTGTGGTGATGGTGGTGATAGTGGGTTGGACTGATTTTTGAAAGCAAAAATCCATTATGAAAAAATTAAGATTTTCATCATCATATTTTGAAGTCCTTGACTATGTTGTAAACAATCAGAAATCTGGTTTTGTTATTAAAACAGTTTAGTTTATAAAATGTTGATTTCCTTTCCTCTCAGTCTCCATTCCAAAAGTCTATACCCACAACAGTTTGATACTTCGGAATAAATGTTCTGTTCATTTTTTTCCCCTTTCACATAACCTAGCTTGTGCACTGAGTAAGTATTTATTGAGTTCTTAAAATGTGCCAGGCACTGTTTTGTAGATTTGGGACAACAGTAATCAAAACAGATAAATGGAACTTATTTGGAACATTTTTTTTTCTAGTAGGTAGAGCGTACATGAAAAATAAATGTAAAAATAGCTAATTATTTTGCTACAAGATGCTAAGTGTTATGGGAAAAAATAGATCAGATTAAGGAGGAACGGGAGTTACATTGGTAGTGAAGGCAGTTGTAATCTAAAATAACATGGTCGAGAGAGTGAGGTGGTGAGATTTGAACAAAGACTTTAAATTGGCAAGGGTGTTACTCATGCAGGTATCTGGAGAAGCAACATTGCAGGAAGAGGGTACAGTCAGTGTATGTGTTATAAGGCTGTGGTGCACTTGGCTTTTTTTTTTGTTAATTAAATAATTTATATATTTGACACAGAGAGACACAGCGACAGAGGGAACACATGAGAGGGAGAAGCAGGCTTTCTGCCGAGCAGGGGGCCCGATATGGGGCTCGAACCCAGGACCCTGGGATCACGACCTGAGCTGAAGACAGATGCTTAACAACTGAGCCACCCAGGCGCCCTGCACTTGGCTTCTTTAAGGAAAAGCAAGGAGATGTATGGTACAGGGTGGTGGTGGGGGGGAGACATATAGGGCCTGGGAGGCCACTCAAGGCCCTAGGCTTTTATTTTGAGTGAAATGGGGAGTTCCTGGAGGGATTAGGGTGGAAAAACAACACGATCTGACTTGTGCTTTAATTGACTCCCCTCACTGATTATTTGACAAGGGCAGAGGTGGAATGAAAGCCTTGAGACTAATTAGAAAGCTACTGCAATAATGTAGGCAAGAGAGGATGGTGGTTCAGGCGAAAATGGTAGCAGTGAAATTGGTGTAAAGAATCTGATGTGGTTGTGGGAGATTGTGGAAGTCTCCTGTGATTAACTTTCTCAGTAAAGTAGGAAGGAAGGTCATCAATGGGGATCCAGGAGCAGGGAGAAGGTGTTGGAGGTTTGAGGAGAAAAGAAATGTGAAATAGTGATCTAATAATAAATTAAAAGTGAGACCAATCCATGTAGTTGTTTTAGACAGTTGCATAGGCATTGGCATGGAGAAGACAGAGTGGAAAAAATTAGGTTTTAGTTTTGTTTTTTAAAGATTTTATTTATTTATTTGAGAGAGAGAGAAAGCATAAGGCAGGAGGAAGGGTAGAGGGAGAAGGACAAGCAGACTCCCTGCTGAGCAGGGAGCCCGTCCCAGGGCATGATCCCATGACCCATGAGATCATGACTTGAGCCAAAACCAAGAGTCTGACACTCAACAGACTGAGCCACTCAGACTCCAAACTGCTTATGTCCAGAGCCCAACCCAGGCAAATCTGAAAATCTGTGTGCTGTTGTGAGGCTTATATGAGATGATGTGTATATATAGAGAACATTTAAAGGACCAAGCACTGAATAAAGAGTCAGTGTTTCTCAAATGAGGTTTCCATCAGGATCACCTGGGGAATTTTTAAAACTGCTTATGTCCAGAGCCCAACCCAGGCAAATAGAATTTCTGAGGGTGAGGCCAGGTCATCACTATTTATTTCTCAGGTGATTCTAATGTGTAATCAGAGCTGCAAACTTTTGAATTAACTAAACAATCTATTAATATTAGCAATTAGAGGGACTGGAGGGAATACAACTACATGCATTGCAACTCGCTCTGAAAACAATCTGAAGATGTGCAAACAGATCTCCCACAGCTGAAATCATAGAGAAGGCTGCATCAAAAAGAGTAGGGGGGTGCCTGGGTGGCTCAGTTGGTTGAGCATCCGACTCTTGGTTTTGGCTCAGATCATGATCTCGGGGTCCTGGGATTGGGTGTTGAGTGGGGCTCTGTGCTCAGCAGGGAGTCTGCTTAAGGATTCTTTTCCTCACCCACGCATGAGCTCTCTCTCCTAAATAAATATATATACATATATTTCTTAAAGAAGAATAGGAAGGGCAGGGACATGGTAGGAAACCAAGCCCCCAGTATGGCTATCCATAAGAAGAATTATGTTACAAGCACACAGGAACAAGGGAACAAGGGGATCAAGCCCCCCCACTGGGCATCCCCAGCCCTGAGGACCAGCACCAAGAAGACAAGCCTCCATAACACCTGGCTTTGGAAACAAGCACAGCTTAATTTGGGAAAGGAGGAGGGCAATGGGAAACAGAGTCCTGCTCTTAAAGAGCCAATGTGCTATGCCACTTGGTCTGAGACCAAGCAGTTTGAAAAGTGCCTATATGTGAAGATTTTTTGACTAATTTTAGGATATGTGCTGGAGGGACAGAGAACTGTAGGAGCTTTCTCTGGGAATGGAAGTGCTGGTGGGCACCATTATTCTCGCCCTCCTTTAGCCTAGCTAAACAGACATTTTTGTGGGTCCAAGTTTAGACACTGTCCATCTATCTTGCTAGCACTTCAGTGTTCCCCTGCAGACCTGCCCCACCCAACCTACCCATCTACCCCAGGAGGCGCTCTCCCAAAGGGGCTCCTGCTCCACCAGACTTGGCACACAGCCTCTGTCAGGCCTGGCATCCTTTCCAGCATGACTGCTTCCCTCTCATACCCAGTGGGGCCTAATGCCCCTCCAGAGCAATTCCTCCCCCAGGTATGGGGTAGCTAGTCCCACCCACCAGCATGCCTGTCACAGCCACAGCCAGGCCTCTCAGCCGGCCACTGTGGGGACAAGCCCTGCCCACCACTGCACCTACAGCAGTTGTGGCCAGTCATTGCTGACAAATAGGCTGAAGGACAGCCCTGCTCACAGTATGCCCGCAGCAGTTGTGACTCAGACATAACAGGAGGGCACAGGCAGACCGGCACAGGGGATACCCTGGAGCACCTGGTTCTAGTGACCAGGGAGGATTGTGCTAATGGGACAAAAGGACACCTTCTACACAGGCCCACTACTTTCAAGACCAGGAAAGGTCTCTGACCTACCTAATATGCAGAAACAAACACAGAAGTTTAGACAAAAGGAGATAGAAGAATATGTTCCAAATGAAAGAACAAGACAAAACCGCAGAAAAGAGCTAAATAAAAACGGAGCTAAGCAACCTAGTTCATAACGAATTCAAAGTAATAGTAATAAAGATCCTCACTGGAATTGAGAAAAGACTGGAGGAACTCAGAACATCAACAAAGAGAAAATATTTAAAAGGATGACTTAGAGCTGAAGAATAACTGAAATGAAAAATATACTAGAGGGAATCAGCAGCAGATTAGAGGATGCAGACTAGTTCAGTGACCTGGAAGACAACTAGTGGAAAGCAGCCATGCTGCAGAGCAGGAAAAAAAAAAGATCATTAAAAAAAATGAGGATAGGTTAAGGGACCTCTGTGACAACATCAAATGGATTAACAGTCACCTTATATGAATCCCAGAAGGAGGTGAGAGTAAGGGGCAGAAAACCTATGTGAAGAAATAATAGCTGAAAACTTCCCTAACCGGGGGAAAGAAACAGACATTCAGGTCCAGAAGTACAGAGAGCACCAAAGAAGATGAACCCAAGAAGGTCCACACCAAGGCACATGATAATTAAAGGCAAAAATTAAAGATAAAGACAGAATCTTTAAAGCAGCAAGAGAAAAGTACACAGTTATGTACAAGGGAGACTCCATAAGGCTATCAGCTAATGTTTTGGCAGAAACTTTGCAAGGCAGAAAAAGTGGCATGATATATTCAAAGAGCTGAAAGGAAAAAAACTTTCAACCTTAAAAAAACCCTTACAGTTGGAGAGAAGAACATGGCAGCTGAGGAGAAGGCCCCGAGGCTTGTCTCATCCCACAAACACAACCAGGTAACTATCAAATCATTCTAAATACCCCAGAAATTGACCTGAAGATGGACAGAACAAACCACGACTAAAGGGAGAGAAGAGGCCACATCAAAGAAGGTAGGAAGTATGGAGATGTGGTTTTGGGAAGAAACAGATCATGGGTGCTGCAGAGGGGAGGGAGCCATAGTTGTGGAGAAGTGAGAGAGAAAGAGAGAGAGAGCGAGGGAGGGAGGGAGAGGGAGAGAGATGTGCACACAGGGAAATGCACAAGGAGAGAATTTCCCCAAAGCCATTGGTTTGGAAAATGAGAGGTGCTGAATTTCAAGAGTTTTTGAAACCAGTGGGGCTTAAAACATGGAGTTTTAAAGGTCAGTAGACTCCATCCACATCATTGCAAATGGCAAAATTTCATTCCCTTTGATGGCTGAGTAGTATTCCATTGTCTATATATACCACACCTTCTTTATCCATTCATCTGTCGATGGACATCTGGGCTCTTTCCATAATTTGGCTATTGTGGACATTGCTGCTTAAACATTGGGGTGCAGGTGCCCCTTCAGATCACTATATTTGTATCTTTGGGGTAAATACCTAGTAGTGCAATTGCTGGGTTATAGGGTAGCTCTATTTTCAACTTTTTGAGGAACCTCCATGCTGTTTTCCAGAGTGGCTTCACCAGCTAGCATTCCCACCAACAGTGTGGGAGGGTGCCCCTTTCTCCGCATCCTCACCAACATCTGTCATTTCCTGACTTGTTAATTTTAGCCATTGTGACTGGTGTGAGGTAGTTATCTCATTGTGGTTTTGATTTGTATTTCCCTGATGCTGAGAGTGATGTTGAGCATTTTTTCATGTGTCTGTTAGCCATTTGTGTATCTTCTTTGGAGACATGTCTGTCATGCTAAGTGAAATAAGTCAATTAGAGAAAGACAATTATCATATGATTTCACTCCTATGTGGAATTTAAGAAACAAAACAGAGGAGCACAAAGAAAGGGAGGGAAAAATCAAGATGAAATCAGAGAGGGAGACAAACCATAAGAAACTCTTAATCACAGGAAACAAACTGAGGGTTGCTGGAGGGGAAGGGGGTGGGGGATACGGTAACTGGGTGATGGGCATTAAGGAAGGCACAGGATGTAATGAGCACTGGGTGTTATATAGGACTGATGAATCACTGAACTCTACCTCTGAAACTAATAATACACTGTATGTTAATTAATTGAATTTAAATTAAAAAATAAAAAATAAAGGTCAGCAGGTGTAGCAGGATAGAGACTTGAGGGCACTGCCTGTCTTCTGGAGAAAAGGCAGGGAAACAACCCAGGGGCAGACAGCATGGAAATAGCGACCTGAAAGACACTTGGGGCACACTGTGGGGAGATTATTCATTCTTCCTGGAGCACACCCCTGAGAGGCAGCATTCATGGAGATGCCACTCTGGGAACAGAGGAACTGGCCAGCACCATTTCCTTCCCCTACCGCTCAGCATAAACAGAGCAACCTGTGGGAAGGGGTTTGTGCTGGTCTTCTGGGAGAGGGGCCCTCCACGCAGGAATGAGGCAGCTTGACTTAGAAAGGCAGTCCTTCCAGAGCATAGGGGGTGGGGCTTGCTGTAAGTAAGGCAGCTGAGTAAGTCAGGTAGGGGCTGAGCTGCTTCCCTCAGGTGGCTCTGTATTTATGCAGAGAGGCAGGGGAGGGAAATGGTACCAGCCAGCTCCTTTGTTCTGAGAGGCATCTCCATGAATGCTGCCTCTCAGGGAAGTGCTCCCAGAAGAATGAATAATCTCCTCCCATTCCCCCCATGTGCCCCAGGCATTTTTCAGATAGCTGTTTCCATGCTGGTGGCCTCTGGGTTTTTTACCTTCCTTCTCTCCAGGAGCAATGCAGTGTCCTGGCTCTATCTTAGCCAAGCCTGCTGACCTTTAAGACTCTAGGCTTTGGGGCACCTGGGTGGCTCAGTTGGTTGAGCGGCTGCCTTCGGCTCAGGTCATGATCCCAGGGTCCTGGGATCGAGTCCCGCATCAGGCTCCCTGCTCGGCGGAGAGCCTGCTTCTCCCTCTCCCTCTGCCTGCCTCTCTGCCTACTTGTGCTCTCTCTATCTCTGTCAAATAAATAAATAAAATTTTTAAAAAACCCTCTAGGCTTTAGGGGTGCCTCAGTGGCTCAGTCAGTTAAGCATCCAACTATACACACACACACACACACATATATATATACACACACATATATATGTATATATATTTTTTTTTAAGATTTTTATTCATTTATTTGACAGCAGGAGAGCACAAGCAGGGGTAGCGACAGAGGGAGAGGGAGAAGTAGGCTCCCTGCTGAGCAAGGAGCCTGATGTGGGGCTCAATCCCAGGACCCTGGGATCATGACCTGAGCTGAAGGCAGTCGCTTAACCAACTGAGCCACACAGGCACCCCAAGCATCCAACTCTTGATCTCAGTTCAGGTATTGATCTCAGGGTGGTGAGTTCAAGCACTGTGTTGGGCTCCCCACCGGACATGGAGCATACTTTTAACAACAACCCTCCAGGCATTAAAGACATGGTATGGGCAGAGGCCTGCGAAGCTGGGACTGAGGCAAGCTTGACTGAGAAGGACAGTTGTGCCAGAGCACAAAGAGGTGGAGCTTGGTGTAAGCAAGTTAGGCAGCCAGTGTTGCTCTCTCAAAAAAAAAAAAAAAAAATCTTAAAAAAAAAAAAGAAGACGTGCTCTTCTGGGAGCACTTCCCTGAGAGGCAGCATTCATGGAGATGCCTCTCAGAACAAAGGAGCTGGCTGGTACCATTTCCCTCCCCTGCCTCTCTGCATAAATACAGAGCCACCTGAGGGAAGCAGCTCAGCCCCTACCTGACTTACTCAGCTGCCTTACTTACAGCAAGCCCCACCCCCTGTGCTCTGGAAGGACTGCCTTTCTAAGTCAAGCTGCCTCATTCCTGCGTGGAGGGCCCCTCTCCCAGAAGACCAGCACAAACCCCTTCCCACACCACGTCTTTTTTTTTTTTTAAGATTTTTTTTTTTTTTTGAGAGAGAGAGAGAATGAGAGACAGAGAGCATGAGAAGGAGGAGGGTCAGAGGGAGAAGCAGACTCCCTGCCGAGCAGGGAGCCCGATGCGGGACTCGATCCCGGGACTCCAGGATCATGACCTGAGCCGAAGGCAGCCGCCTAACCAACTGAGCCACCCAGGCGCCCCCCCACACCACGTCTTCTGACCAGACAGTTCTACAGGGCCTCAGTTCTGGTGGAGTTGGTGTCAGGTCTCATTTCATAAGCAGACCAGAGCACACTTAGTTAACAGTTGCCACATTCAGGCCAGGAACCAGAAACTGCCAACAGCATGCAAGAAGAGCCTCTGCAGATGACTATCTTTAAGGATAGAGCAGCCACAACACAACAGCAGAATGATGCAGCACACGCCAGAGACACTCCCAGAAGCACCAGGTCTTGGGTACTACATGACCTCTTCTCCATAAGGCCATTACTTTCAGGAACAGGAGACATAACTGGCTTTTCTTTTTAAAGATTTTACTTATTTATTTGAGAGACAGAGAGAGAGAGCATGAGTGGGGTGAGGGGCAGAGGGAGAAGCAGACTCCCTGCCGAGCAGGGAGCCCAAGGTGGGGCTTGATCCCAAGACTCCAGGATCATGACCCGAGCCAAAGGCATATGCTTAACCAACTGAGCCTCTCAGGTGCCCCCATAACTGGCTTTTCTAACACACAGAAGACAGCAGAAACTTAGACAAAATGCCAAGATGGAGGAATTTATCCCAAATGAAAGAACAAGATAAGGCCATGGCCAGAGATCTAAGCAAAACAGATATAAGTAACATGCTTGATGGATAATTTAAAGCAACAATAATAAGGATACTCACTGGACTTGAGAAAAGATAATGGAAGACATCAGAAGAGATCCTTACCACAGAGATAAAAGAGTTAAGATTCAGAAATAAGGAATGCAATAAATGAGATTGGAAAATAGACTTGATGGATTAACCGCAGGCTGGAAGAAACAGAGGACCAAATAAGTGAAATAGAAGACAAATAATGGAAAATAATGAAGCTGAACAACAGAGAGAATAATTATGGAACACAAGAATAGACTTAAGGAAATCAGTGACTCCATCAAACACAATAACATTTGAAATATAGGAGTCCCAGGAGAAGAAGAGAGAGGAAAAGGGGGCAGAAAATTTCAGTAGCAGAAAACTTCCCTAATATGGGGAAGGAAACAGAAAGCCAGATGCAGGAGGGACAGAGAACTCCCATTAAAATCAACAAAAGCAGGTCAACACCAAGATATACTGTAATTAAATTTGCAAAATACAGAGATGAAGAAAAAAATCTTAGAAGCAGCAAAAGAAATCTTAACTTACAAGGAAAGACCCATCAGGTTAGCTGGAGACTTTTCAACAGAAACCTGGCAAGACAGAAGAGAGTGGCATGATATATTCAAAGTGCTGAATGGGAAAAAATCTGCAGCCAAGAATATCCAGCAAGGCTATCATTCAAAAAAGAAGCAGAGATAAAGAGTTTCCCAGAGAAAAACAAAAGGAGTTGGGGCACCTGGGTGGCTAAGTTAGTTAAGAGTCCGACTCTTGATCTCAGCTTGGGTCTTGATCTCAGAGTCATGAGTTCAAGCCCCACACTGGGCTCCATGCTGGGCATGGAATCTACTTAAAAACAAAAACCAAAAACCAAAAAAACTAAAGGAGTTTGTGACCACTAAACCAGCCCTGCAAGAAATATTAAAGGGGACTCTTTAAGTGCAAAAGAGAGACCAAAATTGACAAAGGATCAGAGAAAATCTTCAGAAACAATGACAAAACAAGTAATAAAATGGCATATCTATCAACATATAAACATTTAAACATATCAACAATAAAACCTATCTATCAACAATTACTTTGAGGGGCACATGGCTGGCTCAGTTGCTGGAGCATATGACTCTTGATATCAGGGTTGTAGGTTCAAGCCCCATGTTGGGTGTAAAGATTACATAAAAATCTTTTTAAAAATTACTTTGTAGATGGACTAAATGCTCCAAACAAAAGAGATAGGATGTCAGAATGGATTTAAAAAAACCCCAAACAACAAATAAACAAATAAAACAACAACCCCCCCCCCAAAACAAGAACCATCTATAGGCTGCCTACATGAGACTTATTTTAAAGATTTTATTATTTATTTGAGTGAGAGAGAGCATGAGAGGTGGGAGGGTCAGAGGGAGAAGCAGACTCCCCGCTGAGCAGGGAGCTCAATGTGGGGCTTGATCTTGGGACTCCGGGATCATGACTTGAACCAAAGGCAGATGCTTAACTGACTGAGACACCCAGGTGCCCCAAGAGACTCGTTTATTGCACAAATGGATGTCAAAAAAAAGCCAGAATAGCATTACCTATTATCGGACAAACTAGACTTTAAAACAAAGACCATAACAAGAGATAAAGAAGGGCATTATATAATCAAAAAGGGGACAATCCAACAAGAGGATATAACAATCCAACAAGAGGATATAACAAAGCCATAAAACAATGGCTTTGAAGGACACACTGGACTAAATGGACTTAACAGATATATTTGGAACATTCTATCCTATATATCATGGAAATCCAATATATATAAATAGTTATGCACCCAAGATGGGAGTATCCAAATATATAAAACAATAACACACATAAAGGAACTAATTGATAATAACACAATAATAGTAGGGAACTTTTAACACCCCATTTACATCAATGGACAGGTCACCTAAGCAGAAAATCAACAAGGAAACAATGGCTTGGAAGGACACACTGGGCTAAATGGACTTAACAGATATATTCAGAACATTCTATCCTAAAACAGCACAATGCACATTCTTTTCAAGTGCACATAGGATATTCTACAGAATAGATTACATATTAGGTCACAAAACAGGCCGCAACAAATACAAAAAGACTGAAATCATACCATGTACCTTTTCTGACCACTACACTATAAAACTAGAAGTCAAGAAACAATCTGGAAAGATCACAAAGACACGGAGGCTAAACAACAATAAATGGGTCAGCCAGGAAATCAAAGATGAAATTAAAAACATACATGGGCAGAAGACATGAACAGACATTTTTCCAAAGAAGACACCCAAATGGCCAACGGACACATGAAAAAGTGCTCAACATCGCTCGGCATCAGGGAAATCCAAATCAAAACCTCAATGAGATACCACCTCACACCAGTCAGAATGGCTAACATTAACAAGTCAGGAAACGACAGATGTTGGCGGGGATGCGGAGAAAGGGGAGCCCTCCTACACTGTTGGTGGGAATGCAAGCTGGTGCAACCACTCTGGAAAACAGTATGGAGGTTCCTCAAAAAGTTGAAAATAGAGCTACCATATGACCCAGCAATTGCACTATTGGGTATTTACCCCAAAGATACAAATGTAGGGATCTGAAGAGTTACATGCACCCCGATGTTTATAGCAGCAATGTCCACAATAGCCAAACTGTGGAAAGAGCCAAGATGTCCATCGACAGATGAATGGATAAAGAAGTTGTGATATATATATATATATTCAATGGAATATTATGCAGCCACCAAAAGGAATGAGATCTTGCCATTTGCAATGATGTGGATGAACTGGAGAGTGTTATGCTGAGTGAAATAAGTCTATCAGAGAAAGACATGTATCATATGACCTCACTGATATGAGGAATTCTTAATCTCAGGAAACAAACTGAGGGTTGCTGGAGTGGGGGGTGGGGTGGCTGGGTGATAGAAACTGGGGAGGGTATGTGCTCTGGTAAGCGCTGTGAATTGTGCAAGACTGTTGAATCTCAGATCTGTACCTCTGAAACAAATAATGCAATATATGTTAAGAAAAAAAAAAGATAGCAAGAGGGGAATAATGAAGGGGGGGAAATCGGAGGGGGAGATGAACCATGAGAGACTATGGACTGTGAAAAACAAACTGAGGGTTCTAGAGGGGAGAGGGTGGGGGGATGGGTTAGCCTGGTGATGGGTATTAAAGAGGGCACGTTCTGCATGGAGCACTGGGTGTTATGCACAAACAATGAATCATGGAACACTACATCAAAAACTAATGATGTAATGTATTGTGATTAACATAACAATAAAAAATAAAAAAAATAAAAACATACATGGAAACAAATGAAAATGAAAACACAAAAGTCCAAAACCTTTGAGATGCGGCAAAAGGAAAGAAGGAAGCATATAGCAATACAGGACTCCTTCAAGAAGCAAGAAAAATCTCAAATAAACAATTTAACTTTACACCTAAAGAAGCTAGAGAAAGAACAAGTGAAGCCTAAAGCCAGCAGAAGGAAGGAAATAATAGAGATTAGAACAGAAATAAATGATATAGAAACTTAAAGCAATAGAACAGATCAATGAAGCCAGGAGCTGGTTCTTTGAAAAAATTAATAAAATCAATAAACCTCTAGCCAGACTTATCAAAAAGAAATGAGAAAGGACCCAAGTAAATAAAATAAAAAATAAGAGAGAGAAGAAATAGGGTGTGTCTGGGTGGCTCAGTCAGTTAAGCATCTGCCTTCAGCTCAGGTCATGATCCCGGGGCTCCTGGGATCGAGCCCCACGTTGGGCTCCCTGCTAAGTGGGGAGTCTGCTTCTTCTTCTCCCTCTGCTCCTCCCCCCGCTCATGCTCTCTTTCACTCTCAAATAAACAAAATCTTTAAAAAATAAGTTAAAAGAATAACACCACAAAATACAAAAATTATAAGAGAATATTATGAAAAACTATATGCCAACAAACTGGACAACCTAGAAAAAATGGATAAATTCCTACAAACACATAAACTACCAAAACTGAAACAGCAATAGAAAATTTCAACAGATTAATACCCAGTGAAGAAACTGAATCAGTAATCAAAAATCTCCCAACAAACGGAAGTCCAGGGCCAGATGGCTTCCCAGCAGAATTCTACCAAACATTTAAAGAAGAGTTAATACCTATTCTTTTCAAACTGTTCCAAAAAATAGAAATGGAACAAAAACTTCTAAACTTATTCTATGGGGCCAGCATTCCCCTGATTCCAAAACGAGACAAAGACTCCTCGAAAAAGAGAACTACAGGCCAATATCTCATGAACATGGATGCAAAAATTCTCAACAAGACTAGGTAATCTGATCCAACAGTACATTAAAAGAATCAATCACCACAATCAAGTGGAATTTATTCCTGGCATGCAAGTGTGGTTCAATATTTGCAAATCAATGTGATATACCACATTACTAAGAGAAAGGATAAGAACCATATGATCATTTCAACAGATGCAGGAAAAGCATTTGACAAAGTACAATGTCATGTACTTTCATGATAAAAATCCTCAACAAAGTAGGGTTAGATGGAACATACCTCAACATCATAAAGGCCATATATGAAAAACCCACAGCTAATATCATCCTCAATGGGGAAAAACTGAGAGCTTTTCCTCTATGGTCTGGAAAAAGGGATGCCCACTATCACCACTGTTATTTAACATAGTTTTGGAAGTCCTAGCCTCAGCAATCAGACAACAAAAATAAATAAAGGCATTCAAATCAGCAAGGAAGAAGTCAAACTTGCACTATGCACAGATGACATGATACTCTATGTAGAAAAGACTCCACCAAAAAATTGCTAGAACCAATACACAAATTTAGTAAAGTTGCAGGATACAAAATCACCACAGAGAAATCTGTTACATTTCTATATACCAATAATGAAGCAGCAGAAAAAGAAATTAAGGAATTGATCCTCTTTACTATTGCACCAAAACCAATAAGATACCTAGGAATAAACCTAACCAAGGATATAAAAGACCTATACTCTTGAAAACTATAAAACAGTGATGAAAGAAACTGAAGAGGACACAAAGAAATGGAAAAACATTCCATGCTCATGGATTGGAAGAATACTGTTAAAATGTCTATAACTCCCCAAAGCAATCTACATATTTAATGCAATCCCTATCAAAATACCACCAGCATTTTTCAGAGAACTAGAACAAACAATCCTAAAATTTGTACAGAACCACAAAAGACCCAGAATAGCCAAAGCAACCTTGAAAAAGAAGAGCAAAGCTGGGTGCATCACCATTCCAGACTTCAAGCTGTATTACAAAGCTGTAGTGATCAAAACAGTATGGTACTGACACAAAAATAAACACATAGATCATTGGAAGAGAATAGAAAATCCAGAAATGAACCCACAACTATGTGGTCAATTAATCTTCAACAAAGCAGGAAAGAATATCCAATGGGAAAAAGACAGTCTCTTCAACAAATGGTGTTGGGAAAACTGGACAGCCACATACAGAAGAATGAAACTGGCCCACTTTCTTACACTAAACAAAAATAAAGTCAAAATGGATGAAAGACCTAAATGTGAGACTTGAAGCCAGAAAAATCCTACAGAACACAGGCAATCCCTATTAAAATACCAACAATATTTTTTATAGAACTAGAATAATCCTAAAATCTGCATGGAACCACAAAAGACCTCAAATAGCAAAAGCAATCATGAGAAAGAACAAAGCTGGATGTATTACAATTCTAGACTTCAAACTATACTACAAAGTTGTAGTAAATAAAACAGTATGGTAGGGGCATAAAAACAAACACATAGATCAATGAAACAGAATAGAGAACTCAGAAAGAAAACTCATGTGTATATTGTCAATAAATTTATAACAACAGAACCAAAAACAGGGAAAGACAATCTCTTCAATAAATGGTGCTGGGAAAGCTGGACAGCCACATACAAAACAATTAAACTGGACCACTTACACCCTACACAAAAATAAACTCAAAATGGATTAGAGACCCATACCTGAGACCTGAAACCATAAAACTCCTAAAAGAAAACATAGGCAGTAAACTCATGGACATTAGCCTTAGCAGTATTTTTCTGGATATGTCTCCTCAGGCAAGGGAAACAAAAGCAAATATAAATAATTGGCACGACATCAAACTAATACATTTTTGCACAGTGAAAAAAAACCATCAAGAAAACAAAGAGGCAACTTACAAGATGGGAGACAATATTTGCAAAGGTATATCGGATAAGGGGTTAATACCCAAAATATATAAAGAAAACACACAAAAAACCCCCAAATAATCTGATTATAAAATGGGCAGAATACCTAAAAAGGTATTTTTCTAACCAAGAAAGAAGACTTTCTTTCTAAAGAAGACATACGGATGGCTGACAGACACATGGAAAGGTGCTCAACATCACTGATCATCAGGGAAATGCAAATCAAAACCACAATGAGGTATCACTTTACACAGAATGATTGTTATCAAAAAGACAAGAAATAACAAGTCTTGGCAAGGATGGAGAAAGGGGAACCTTCATGCACAGTTGGTGGGAATGTAAATTGGTGCAGCCACTTTAGAAAACAGTATAGAGTTTCCTCACAAAATTAAAAATAGAAATACCAGGGCGCCTGGGTGGCTCAGTTTGTTAAGTGACTGCCTTCGGCTCAGGTCATGATCCTGGAGTCCCTGGATCGAGTCCCTGCATCGGGCTCCCTGCTCGGCGGGGAGTCTGCTTCTCCCTCTGACCCTTCCCCCTCTCATGCTCTATCTCATTCTCTCTGTCAAATAAATAAATAAAATCTTAAAAAAAAAAAAAAAAAAGAAATACCACACCACCCATTAATATTATTTTTGGGTATTTACCTAAAGAAAAATAAAACAACAATTCAAAAAGATGTGGCTTTTGTTTACTGCAGCATTATTTACAATAGCCAAGATATGGAAGCAACCTAAGTGTCCATCGATAAAGATGTGGTATATATAAATACAACAGAATGTATTCTTCCATAAAAAAGAATAATCCTTGGGGTGCCTGGGTGGCTCAGTCAGTTAGGCCTCTGACTACTGATTTCAGCTCAGGTCATGATCTCAGGGTCATGAGATGGAGCCCCGCTCCAGACTCAGTGAGGAGTCTGCTTGAGATTCTCACTTCCTCTCCCTTTGCCCTCCCCCCACATGCACTCTTATCTCTCTCTCTCAAATAATAAATCTTAAAAAAAAATAAATCTTGCCATTTGCGACATGGATAGATCTAGAGGGTATTATGTGAAGTAAATCAGACAAAGAAACACAAATACTATATGATTTCACTTATATGTGGAATCTAAAAAACAAATGAACAAAAAATCTCAGAGAACCTGTGGTTGCCAGAGGGGAAGAGGGATGTGAGCAGTATGTGAAGGGGATTAAAATATAACAAAGTTCCAGTTACAAAAATAAGTCACAGGGATGAAATGTACAGCATAGGGAATATAGCCAATAATAATATAATAACTTTGTATAGTGATAGATGGTAACTACACTTATCCTGGTGAACATTTTGTAATATATATCATTGTTGAATCATTATATTGTAAACCTGAAAGCAATATTGTCAACTATAGTTCAGTTGAAAATAAAATATTATGTGCTGAATGCCTCATATGGACCAGGCAATATACTAAAATATCATCTAAGTCCCACAATGTTTCAAGGAAGAGTGTCTAAAGTCACAAAAAGTGTCAGAGTCAGGGACTTCTAGCCAGTTGTCTATGACAAAGTCCTTCTCAGTATAAGCTGCTACTCCAAAGAATGGTTTGAAGAATATCAACATTACCTGAGACCCTGTTAGAACTGTCACATCACAGACATGCTAAATCAGAATCTGCATTTTAACAAGATCCCTGCATGATTCCTATGTACCTTAGTTGGAAAAGCTCTGAATTATGCCACATTGGCTCTCTCCACCATATTTCTACTCTGGTATAAGGTGGACTCAAACATGTATATTGATAAGCCAAGGACAACTTTTAATTTTAAGAAATTCTTCAGCTGATGCTAATTGCTTTTTTTTTTTTTTAAGATTTTATTTATTCATGAGAGACAGAGAGAGAGAGAGAGGGAGAGGGAGAAGCAGACTCCCTGCTGATCAGGGAGCCCGATGTGGGCTCAATCCTAGGAGCACAGGATCATGACCTGAGCCAAAGGCAGACACTTAACTGACTGAGCCACCCAGGCATCCTGCTAATTGCTTTTAAGAACCAATTGATAAATTAATTCTTTGAGACCCAAACAAGGCTTTTGATTTCTAAAAAGGATTATGTCTGGAAATATTTTCTCTCTTAAATCATACTGTTCACACATTCCTTTCTGGGATATCTTTTATGTTTTAAATCGAAAGCCAATAAGGTAACTGTATGAAACCCAGGGAAGTATTCCATGAAATACTACTTACCTGTATAGTGTTTTGTAGTCACCAAGTGTGTTTTTCATATTTCTTGGAATGACTCTAAGAGTTTATCATTGGGACTCAGGTAAATCGTCTAAGGTCACATAATAGGTAATAGCAGGACTAAGACTCAAATGTGGTTCTTTGCCATTTCCATGTCTGTTTCACCACATAAGACTGAACAATGCAGGCAAGCACCATAAACTATGTAGTAAAGCAGTCATTTCTCAGAAAACAGCAGCACTGTTTTCGCAGCTCCCGCAGATCTAACCCTGGAGTTATCACAGGGAGAAGTCCCCAGTTCTACACCTGGGGAACCCTGGCTTCCATCGCTGCTTTATTCTTGAAAGACTTCCACAGGTTTTGGGGGGGATGGGAGGTGGGAAGGAGCATCGGCACTCTACTGGAGTAACTTTTCTCTGAGACCACCAAAATCATTGTGAACATCTACAGTCCTAGCTGAAATAACATGTAAGTCTTTATAATTCATTTAAGGATGTATTTATTTACAAGATACAAATGCTTAATATTTAATAGGAATTAAAGTGCTTAATTTTACAATGTTTCCAATTCTATGCCTTTATGACCAAATATACATATGTTACACAATATATACACTATATGCAAATATTACATTCATATAGCTAGAAAAGAATTACTTTTTGTGTATACTTTTTCACACTGGCGTTAACTCTAAAATTCTGGTAACATACTTTTTCAAACTGATCAGTCAACAATTCCAAAACCCAGATAACACTTATTCAAAAATATCAGTCAATTGTCACTCACAAAATAAAATGCTAGTTTGGTTAAAAAAAAAAAAGTTTTATATACAGACATGATTGCTAATGAATGGAGACCCCCTCAGGTGATACATTCCAACATCCACATAATATGTAATATATAATGCAATTCTGTTATCATAATGGTCCCCAAGACTACTGTGTTCCTTACCAAACCGATATATATATGTATATATATCTCACTCTATGTATTTGGTATTCACTTATTAAAATATGCTACAATGAGATTTCTTGATTTAATTTCTCACTAAACGTACCATAACAAATTTTAGGAAGAAGTATACCATCATGTAACTCCCAGTGACCCCAATGATTTAAAAACTATCTTGTAGAAGCCATGTGCTAGTTCATCTCAAAACACAGAAAAGACACAGCATTCTGCCAAATGCTCAGTCCAAAAAGTGGAAAAACCATGATTGACTTTAGAGGATTTTTTTACCTCAGTAAACAGTGTAGAAAATGGCCCATAGGTTGAAAGTATTTTAAGCCTAAAGGAAAAAGTAACTAATGGAGAAAGGCCTAGGTGCAACAGATCCCATCAGTACGCAATTACAAAGATTTCTATTTTATAGTTCATATCCCTTCTGCTGTGTAAGTATTTTTCTCTTGTCTTAACATAACTTGCTCTGATCTGGTGATCAGCAGTCTCTTTCTGTCCACCTCTCTGTTCACTCTTATTTCAGTTCCTAATTTTTTATTCCTCTTTACTGTATCAGTAAAGAAAGTAATCTCATGAAAACATGTTTATGGGGCACACATAAGAATGAATTGTACTAAAAATCCACGTAAATAATTTATGTTAAAATATTTAAGTTAAAAAGAACAGTTTCTATAAAAATGTCATTCCTATGGAAAAACAGAATTGGAAATCAACAATGTTTTTACATATATACATATATGCATAAATTCACAGAAAGGGTTTTAAAAGTGTATCTAGTGGTCTTTATATATCATACTCATTTTCTAAATCTGAAGAATCTATAGTAGATAGTAATATGAAAATAAAAAGCAATTTGATTCTACTAAAATTGGATGAGAATGAAGAAGTAACACGATCCACTATTGGTGTCAATACAGTTCTAGAGAATAAGAACTGGTTAGCCACAGTTTTTATATTAATACATTCTTGAAGAATACAAAATTGAAGAATGAAAACATTAAGACATTCTTGTCTTTTGAATTAATTTTAGCTTATAAATACCATGTGCTTAATCTTAGACCCGCTAACACGAACATCGTATGATGTAGGAAATTTAATTAATCTTTTATTCTGCATTATAGCAAGGATACCTGCAAAAAATAAGACCTTTGTTCCTTAGAAGCTTATTTGCTCCTGTTGGTGCCTTTTCCTCTGGATATATCTAGTCCAGAAAGATCATTATTAGAGTCATCGCAGACAATATTCTCAAAATAAGAACTTAAGGCTTTAAATATAATCAGAAATGGGATCTAAAATTTGAAAGAAAAAAAAACACCTACCTTGTTTCCACAAAGTAGACAAGAAAAAGTAAAACAGAATTGTGAACTCACAGAAGTTTTTAGAAGGCATCAATGAATCTTTAACAACCCTGCAGTACAATGAAGTTTGTAGTTTATATACTTATGACTACGACAAGTACTCTTTTAAAAAATCCAAATGTGTATTTATATATGGGGACAGGGCACATTTAAAAGGTTAGTTCTTATAAAAAGTTTAGTAATTTTTTAGGTTGGAGTATTTGTTTTTTAATTGGGGTAGGTCACCCAATGAAGGTAAGTACACCAACCTGTATGTGGTATTAAACTTCATGGAAAATGAAATGTAGCTTGATAAAGTAGTGCAGATGTGCTTAAATCTCTCACCCTCCATACCCTTTGCTAAAGGAAAAATGCTTTTGACGGTTATTTGAATCCAAGGAATAATGCCCCCCCTTCCCTTCCCTATACTCAGCAATTTGAGTTATAGTATCATTTCTAAAAGTAATTCTCTATATCCTTGTGGCGAGGGGCATTCATATTAAAATTTCAGTATAAAAACATACCCTGAAGAATTTTATTGCTTGCATACATGATGGCATTGTAGATGCCATTATTACAAAAGTGGCTGGTGGCATTTTTCATTATTGAGTCCCACTTAAAACCTGGAGCTAAGTCTGCACTACATTTCATACTTAATATACCAAATGGTAGACTTTCAGTAAAAGCAAAATTTAAGTTTAAAAAACTGGAATGTTTTGTAATGAATAGCAGTTTTTATCAAAGAAATATTTTTTAAGTTTGGAGAAAGGACACTTTAAAAAGGACTTGGAAAGCACCAAATTAGGGAAAATGAAGAATAAAGCCTATATGGAATGTTGGTTCTAAGAGGAAAGCAATCACAATTGGTTTTTTTTATGTGCAATTTGTCGTGACTGCTCAGGTGTCTCGGAAACCAAGACATGCGACGGTTCTTGAAACCAATCACACTTTGACGTCTTTTGGTTTAGCTGGATGTTTACTAAATGCCTGCCTAAGAGTATTCCCTTGCCTTTCTCCAAGTAAAAGCATTAGTGATTCTTTATGAGAAACACAGGTAAGGTTGCCTCAATGCTTCTCTTTGTGCTTGAATAAAGAACACGGGGTGGACCATGAAAGATGGTAACTGGATAACCAGAAATTCTCTTCTAGTACTATTATTTCTAATTTTTTTGAAAAATTGAAGAGCCTGACAATATTCTTTTTACGTATTCTTTTGATAATCTCAATTAAATAACATTGATATTTATTGAGCCAAAACTTGAGTGTATCCATGTTACTCCCATTGCAGGAGAACAATTTATGATCGGCAGAGTGAAGTCTCCTCACGGTTCAAAATAGTTTTCAAAAATAAGCTGGCCCATAAATCTTCTAAACTGGCCCTTACGTTTCCATTGCTCTATTCACAATTTACAAAAGTCATGTTCTCCTGATAATCATTCCACGTTTTTATTGCTTCTCTTTTTTGGAGATTAAGAATGCTAATGTATCATCTACAGCTATAGTGTAACTGTCTCAAAAGCCACCCTGAATACATATGTTGTACAGACACACACACCACCCCCCACATGGTTGGCAACTAGAAAAGAGAAGTAATCTAACATTTCTTTCAGTCTGTCCCTGATTTGATAGGGCCTAAGAAGCTACGCCTTTATCTCTTTCTGATTCCAAATATTTGGTTTAATATTAATGATCATGGGGGCGCCTGGGTGGCTCAGTCGTTAAGCGCCTGCCTTTGGCTCAGGTCATGATCCCAGAATCCTGGGATCGAGCCCCGCATCGGGCTCTCTGCTCAGCGGGAAGCCTGCTTCTCCCTCTCCCACTCCCCCTGCTTGTGTTCCCTCTCTCGCTGTGTCTCCGTCAAATAAAGAAATAAAATCTTAAAAAAAAAAAAAAAAAAAAAAAGATCATGGCTGGCATTCCTTTATATTATAGAGGAGGGCAATCTAATTGTGTCAGCCATAATTAGTTTACCTTCTCCTTTGGAGTGGGGAGAAGGAGGAGAGTCTTGAAATATTTCTTAAAACGACAGGCCTGAATAAATGTGTGGGCTGTCTCAAACTCTGAGTGAATCCATTCTACACTTAAGGTATAATTATATTCTCAAAGGCCCAGATAGTAGGGTCGTTCTTGGGGATTTCTAGATTTCTAGCAGACTTAGGCATTTAAAAGTGATAATGTTTGGGGCATAACAGGGTAAATGGGGAAAAAAACTAGTTTGAGAAAAAGAGTAAGTTAAATAGCCAACTTAATGTGAGATTTTAATCACAACCACAATATAATGAAGAGCAGCCTTTGTGACAAGAAATCATGTTTTGACTATTAAAAATTCCCCAGACGACAGGGGGGAAAATGCTCAGAGTCTCTTCAAACATCTTGTACCTCCCAAACCTGCCATTAAAATATTGCTTTCATTATTGTTTTCCCCTCCTCTTCTTCACTGAGGTGGTTTAAAGAGTTGAACATAAACTTCCTCTAATATCTATATATCTGCCCCTCAAACACAGGTTATCACATATGAATTTCATTTCCCCTCTGACAAAGGAATAGGCCCACAGTTATCTTAAGTGTTAATTATATATAGTCCTCATTTAACCATGCTGAACGGTCTTATGGGAAAGAAAAACATCACAATAAATGTAGTTTCCATATGTCCCAGTTCTGTATAAAGTCAGGTATCTTGTACAGTTTAGGTTTCTGTGAACATTTTTGCACATGCTGATGTTAACTGCTGCAACAATTGCAGGATTGTGAAAGGTAAAATAACCTGTGTGACTTTGACCATCCTAGTGGCCAAAGTGTATTATTATCTCAAAATAATCAAGACTGAAGCATTAATTAAACCCTCATTATAAATTTAAATAGGTATTATTAGCACCTTCAAAGAGAGGCACTGTTTTAAATAGGCACAGAACAAAAAAATAGTACTTTAAAAATACTGTTGGAACTAATATATCCCATGCCACATAAATTACTGCTTTTTCTTATTATAAAAATATCAATACCCTTAGATGTCAATCAGTTAAACATAAATCACCAAAAACATTTCTGAAGTTTAGAACATTGTTCAATTCCAAGATAAAACATGCTTTATATTTAAAAAATAAATTAGAGACAAATATGAACCTAAAGCTGAAGAGAAAAGCATGTATAATATAATTATATTCATATTTAATACTTTATACACATAGTTGCTATATTCTTGAGATATTTTCTTCTTAGGAATATTTCTACAAAAACAAGTATTATCTTTTCTTAATAAGTTGAAAGTTTGAACACCAACAACTTGTCCTGTTTTAAAAGAACATACATTATTTATGTAGCTTGAGCTTTATAAACTAAATTAAATAAGTTAATACAATAGCCTAAACTGTCCCTGTTTTTTTTTTTTTTTTTTTACCATGGATTTATTTTGGCAACATGGAGGTATATCTTTCAAACTGTTACAAGTCTTACCTGTGAGGGAGAAGACATGGAAGGACCTTAGATGGAAGTGGCCTATTCTAACCTGATAGTGATAGAATCCACTGATACCATTTTGTTCAAGACAAAAGTACATATGCAAGGAATAGCTCATTAAAAAATGCTCCATTTTCACATTATTTCAAACTTTTATCGGTAGAATGGCTCTGCACATCAGTTTCACTAAGAGTACAGAAACGTAGGAAAATAGTCCCCCAAAAGATGCATTTATGAGCCTATATTTTTCAACATAAAGTGCTAAGAGATGAATAAGGAGGGCTGGGAATGTCTTGAGCTGTAAATCTTGAGACCTCCACATCATGGATGGTCCTGGAGTTCAGCATTCTGATTTTTTCTTAGGTTCAGCATGATCATCCAAGGTGGTTGGAAGCTTGTTGGGACCGTCTGGTGTCTCACCTGTGACAGCTAAAAAGATGATTTTCAGCCACTTCTGTTTCAGTTCCTCACTGTCTGCAGCAAAGCTGTGCACAGACTTGGACTGGGTCAGTTTGAAACTGTGGGGCAGGTCTGCACTCTTTGGCAGATCGTCCACAACATAGCCGAGGAGTGGAATGGTCGCCTGGGCTCGGACATCCTAAGGAAAAAACATGGTACACAGGAACGTAAGATGTATTAGCTTGCTATCCGTGGCCCTTTGTGATCTGGCTCCCACTAAACCTCTTTCTGTACCACTGTTCCACACAGACTCGTGCTGTTAGCTCTCCGTGGACAGAGCCTGTGATCCAGTCCTTAGCAAACCGCCCAGACGTGAGGTCACTGAAAATGTAGGCTGAATGAATGAATGAATGAATGAGAGCAGACACCTAAATCAGCTAGGATTCACTGACCCTACATCCCACACCCTCTCTGTGAGGGAGTCCATTCAGCTCTTCATTCAGATGAAAAGGGGAAAGAATAATAGTTATCTTACTGTATAAAACCAGCAAATGTTAATGATGATTTGATTACCAAACACAGTTTTATTTGGTGATCCATTCATTCGTGCATCAATGTATGGACATGAAAAGGGTATAGGAAAAACAATGAAATAGAAGACAATATATACCTTGGTATTTTAAGTTTATTTTTTTAAAAGATTTTATTTATTTATTTGACAGACAGACAGAGCATGACAGAGCACGCACATGCACAGCAGGGGCAGAGGGAGAGGGAGAAGCATGCTCCCCACTGAGGAGGGAGCCTGACATGGGGCTAGATCCCAGGACCCTGGGATCATGACCTGAGCCAAAGGTAGATGCTTAACTGACTGAGCCAGCCAGGCACCCCTTAAGTTTATTTCTAAAATAAAATTTTACCTGCCCTTAATGTAGATATAGGCTAAAATACAACAGGTACATTTAAGATTTTATCTATTTCCAGGTGAACGCAGGTGTTTTTCAAGCACAACACAACCCACAGTGCCTGGTGCTGGCTAGAAGCTAAACCTGCATGTCTGTTGCTCCCATAGATTTAGCTCAGATCCATGCATACATGGTTCTCAAAAACTTGTTACTGGACAATGAAAATCTGAGGTTGACTTAAATTCCTTCCTCTCAAATTCCTTTTTTTTTCCGGTATCCATCCATTCAGGAAAAAAAACCCCAAACCTGTAGTAATTATTTCCCTTCATCAAACAGCCTCCTTCTCTTCCTTGCATCTCCCTCTGCTTCACCACTGCTTCCCATGCCCCTTCCTAATCCAACTCATCCTTTCTCAAATCACTGAATAGGAATAAGAGGAGGGGAGAAGGCACATGATGCACAGGATGAAGAAACTATGGGCTATATCTAAAAAAAAAAAACCAACAGTTAAAAAAATAAAAATCAGTTTAAATAAACTTGAATTTTAGTTACTAATTATTTTTCAATTGTAATGAAAGACAATGCAACTGTCTGAGCTCTCTCGTTCTGTTGAGGAGAAATGGAAGGATTTTGAGTTCAGTGTCTATTCGCCTCCCCCTGCCCCAGGACCTCCATCTCTTCAGAAAGATACAGTTTAGATACCTGGGGGGCACCGTACATGTACAGCACAAGAGGGTCTTGTTTGGGGATCACACACCAAGCTTTCTGCCAAGGTTTTGACTTTTCCATATAATGAAGAAAGCTGCACACTATGCTGTTTCCAGATACTTCTGCTGATTCAATCTAGAAAAATATAATGGAAAGAGAGTGAGCGAGAGAAAACACAAAATGAACCAGGTAGAGAAGTAATTCACCTTAAGGAAATATTCATAAAGTACAATATATTCACATAAAATGTCTCCTGGGAATGTCCAAAAAGGGTTCATTGGCAATGATTATTTAAATACTCATCCCTTTCATGAGCAAGGGAAAATATTTTTTAAAAGATTTTATTTATATTTTTGAGAGAGAGTGAGAGCAAGAGACAGAGAGCACACATGCACAAACAGGGTGAGGGGCAGAGGGAGAAGGAGACTCCCCACTGAGCAGGGAGCCCAATGCGGGGCTCGATCCCCGGGCCCTGGGATCATGACCTGAGCTGAAGGCAGATGTTAACTGACTGAGACACCCAGGTGTCCCACAAGGGAAAATATTTAAGTGAATTTTAATTCTTTGTATTACCAGACCTCAAATTTAAATAAAGTTAAACATTTACTGACTGCTTGCTATGCAGGTGCTTTTCTTAGTCCACTACGTGTATCATTTCATTTAATCCTCATACCAACACTAAGAAGATACCACTTTCATTATCTATGAGGTTCAGAGATGAAGTAACTTTCCCAGAGCACACATTTAGGAACCTGCGAGCTAGGCATTTGGGTCTGGATCCAGAGCCTGACCTTTTAACCACAATCCTGTACCAGCTTCAACTGCGTAACAGTGCAATAGCAAAAAGGCAAATACTGACCAGCTATCTTTGTCCTGGAACCTGAGATAATTTAAAAGTTTTTAAAATGGCAACAGCTACTTTCCAGACCCATTTACAGTTTTCTGCTTTGTCTCCTGATATATATATCTCTGGTTAAAAAGGGAATAAAACCATTTGATTAAATGATAGATTTTATTATACACATTATGGGAAGCGAGTGGTTTCCTTCTATTTTCAATTGCTCTAATCCTTAGGGTAGTGCTACTCAATGCCATCCACCAAATAGTGCTGGTTCAGGCTCTTTTGCTACCCATTCAAGATAAAGCTCAGAAAGTAAGAGTAAGCACTTAGAAACTTTTAGAGCAATTGGACTTTGTGATGACATGCAAGCAACGTGATTATGTTACAAAAATATTGAGCTGTGGTGGTTTGGAAATAAAACTGGCCCTTCATCACAGATCGTTTAAGAAGCACTGGCTGGCAAACTAGGGCCCACCAGCCCACCACCTGTTTTTGTATGGCCTATGAGCTAAGAATAGTTCTTATAGATGAACATTTAAAATCAATTTGATGACAGTGAACACTAACTCTGGACTCCAATTAAATAAATTGCTACCTCCCCTACCCACAAAGAATTCCAGTCTTATTGCCATATCATAAAATATTATACTAAGTTATTACTCAATTTTGAATTTTTCTAAAAAACTGTGAAAATGTTTTCTTTCTTGTTTAGAAGTAATATTCTCAGTTTTTTCTCTTGGCCTGCAAAGACTAAAATAGTTTCTCTCAGAAACTTCTACCGGAAAAGTTTGTTGACTTCTGGTCTAAAGCACATAACAAACTCGTTGGCATGAAGCCAGTTTCAAATATGTGTGTATTTGTGTGTGCAGGTGCACATATATATATTATCTTCTACTGATGGACCTCACATGATATATTTATTTGATTAAATATGTTAACCTGGTAACTTGTCCCCCAAGTATAGGCTTTTTGAGAAACTATCTAGAGTTTTTTTTTTTAATTTCATAGATACAGCCTGAAATTCATCCCTTAACACAAGTTATCTGACTCACTGTATTATGCCAGTTTTGTCAGTTATTGTGTTTAAGTCTTGAGGCCAATGCAATGTGCCTCCACCTTGCCTGCCAGAGAAAGCCCCATTTTGGTCTGCCTACAAGCAACATCTGTACCCTAGAAGAATTCAGAGTTATACTTTTAGCTTGTCAGCCTATACTTTAACTTTCAATGGACACTCAAGTTTAGGATTCTTTTTCAGTTAACAGAAATGACCTTTGTATGCTTACACTGTATAGATGCAAAACGAATGCTTATTGATTCTTAATAAACCATGGAAATTCTTAATAAACCAAGTACGTCTCTGACTTTAGATACATAGAATTCTGATCATGAGCCTATTTTTCACAGACTTTCCAGGCTATGTTGAACTTTCTGCCACAAAGGCCTTATTACATAATTTATTCCTTATGTTAATGTCTTTTGAGTGTAAAACTCATTTCAGATACATGCTGCATTATAGTTCCCAGGATTGATTGGGAGGTTCTGACTTTAGTCTAAAAACATGAGTCGAATTCATTTGCAAGACATTTCAATAATATTTCAATGCAGTTACCAGCTTACTGTCACTGGCTATTAAATGATGCTTTTAATGCAATAAGTTGGTAGACATTCTCAGGTAATAAATACTTTAATACGAATTTTAATAATTTCAAACAGTGGTTTTTGAAGCCAATATGATAAAATTGACAGAAAAGCTTTCCTATTAAAAAATATACTATAAGTCGGGCACTAGAAGAGACAATTAATACTCTAATATTTGACTATAGCCACCTTCACAAAACCAACATTTCACTCTCAAATGCATGTGATTAAAATACAGCACTTGTCCCTCTTCTTCCTATACAACTGAATATGATCCCCAAATTCAGCAGGATAGGACAAAAGTATGAATCTTGCTTGTTCTTCAAATTGTTAAATATTAAGAGAAATAACAAAATATGCTATTTGTATTCTTCAGGGTTAAAAGACAATTCTACATTCCTTGCATAAAAATTGAAAAGTTATCAAACATTTAGTATTCCATACCTCTAAAATTCCTTTTCTTTTTTTTTCTTCACTGTCTGTGAATCCGCTTATTATTTGATAACAGTCTTTACAAACTTTGTTTAATTTTCCACCATCGTACTCAAGTTGAGCTTTGTAATCAGAACACTTCCAACAAACCACCTTAAATTAAAAAAAAAAAGAAGAGTGATTAATCATAAAGATTTGAGCAATAATCACTTATAGTAATAATAAATAAGAAAGAGTTAAATATTTAACACAAGTATATACTAGACTAAGAATACCCTATGAACGTTAGGAGTATATATCATGGTATTATAGTGCTGTTGGTGATGGGCTCTCCTTGTTCACCCTTTGTCTTCCTCACTCTAATGGCAGAAGATCTTCAAAGGCTTGCTTGGTCCTTTGAAGGACTTTTACCCTTCATTCTTCTGGATGTTTCGTCAATATACTCCCCAAATGAACTAATGATTTTGATCTTCCCTGCCCTCAGATCTCTCCTGACTCACCCCACCCCTCCCAACCCATTCCCTTCTGTGCTCCCTATTGCAGAAAACAGCACAGCCATCTAACCAGTCAAGGCAAGTCAGAAACCTAGGAGTCATCAACACCTCCCTCTACTTCGCCCCATAGAGTCACCATATTACAAAGTCCTGCTGATTTTATTTCCTAGATATTTTTTCAATCTATTTTTCTACATCTTCCTTCCAAGTCCAAGCTACCAATGTCGTAATTTGGAGTATTACAGTCTCATGACTGGTCCTTGTAGCATGCTTACTGGAATTCTTACTGGAGCATTCTCTAGCCTCTATTTTTACATCCCTCCAAGCTATTTTCCAAACAGCACCAGATGCTGTCTTAAACATGCTAATCTGATAGGTTTCCTCTATTTAAAATCCTTACAGTTTTCCCTTTGCTCTTGGATAAAGAGCAGATTCTTCCCCATGGCCTACAACGTGCTTTATGATCTGCCCTTCTTGCTCTCTGTAACCCCTGTGACACTGGCTTCTTAGAGCCCCTGAAATGTCTCTCATCTCTGCTTCAGTGAATTAACTCTTGTTCATCCTTCAGATGTTGACTCAAATCTCACTTCAAGGAAGATTTCTCCAACTTCCAGAATAGAGCACCGTCTCTTGTCACCATGCTACTGAAGTTCCCTTACTTTTCTCGATGCACTGATTAGTTTTTAATCATATATTTGTGTGATTATTCACTGTTTATGTTTGTAAACCTCCTTGTATATTTTGCTCATAAGGCACCCAATGAACATTTACAGAATGCCAATAAATGAATGAGTACAATGCAAATGCATGTTACTTCTTAGTGAATAGTATTTTTTTCTGATTATTATAGGATAATTGTTAGAAAAAAACCTTCGAGTTTAAAAAAATTATCTTCTTGGCCATAGCAACTTCTTACTAGATGTCTCCTGAGGCAAAGGAAACAAAGGCAAAAATAAACCTTTGGGACTTCATCAAAATAAAAACCTTATGCACAGTGAAGGAAACAATCAAAAAAACTAAAGGCAACTGACTGAATGGGAGAAGATATTTGCAAATGACTTATCTGTTAAAGGATTCGTATCCAAAATGTATAAAACTTCTAAAACTCAACACCCAAAAAACGAATAATCCAGTTAAAAAATGGGCAGAAGACATGAATAGACATTTTTCCAAAGAAGACATACAGATGGCCAACAGACACATGAAAAGATGCTCAACATCACTCATCATCAGGGAAATGCAAATCAAAACCATAATGAGATACCACCTCACACCTGTCAGGATGGCTAAAAGTCAGAGAAAGACAAATACCATATGATTTCACTCATATGTGGAATTTAAGAAAAAAAAAAAACAAATGAACATAGGGAAAAAAAGAGAGAGGGTCACACCAAGAAACGGACTCTTAACTATAGAGAACAAACTGATCATTACCAGAGGGGGAGTGGGGAGGGTACTAAATAGGTGCTGGGGATTAAGGAGGGCACGTTCTGTAATGAACACTGGGTGTTATATATATGTAAGTGATGAATCACTATATTATGCACCTGAAACTAATACTATACTGTATATTAACTGGAATTTAAATAAAATCTGTAAAAAAAAAAAAATTATCTTCTTGCTTCTAGAAGCATATTTTTCCTAATTTGTAGTAAACTGTTTATGAACATAAAAATATTAGTAAAACTTTTAGTTTAGATTCACAGCATGTAAATTCATGATATAGAACTATTCATTGTTTTCTCATAATTACAGTGAAATTACTGTAGGATTTGGAACTAGACACGCCTGCATCTGCACATTCATATCAGCTACTATCTTATTTATTTCGAGTCATATTCTTGTATTTTGGTAATCAACATTCAAATACATTTTTGTTTGTTTACTGAAGGTAAGTCTATCAGTCAATACCTGAAATCATCTCAAGCAAACTCAATGACAGATCAAGAAGTCTTACCCTGGGGGGGAAGAAAGTTATTTGCTATCAACTTGAATTTTTTTTTTTTTTTAAAGATTTTATTTATGTATTTGACAGAGAGAGACACAGCGAGAGAGGGAACACAAGCATGGGGAGTGGGAGAGGGAGAAGCAGGCTTCCTGCCGAGCAGGGATCCCGATGTGGAGCTCGATCCCAGGACTGGAATCATGATCTGAGCCGAAGGCAGACACTTAACGACTGAGCCACCCAGGTGCCCCTATCAACTTGAATTTGGTTTTTTTTTTTATCAACTTGAATTTGATCACAAAACTGTTTCACTGAGAGAAAACTCAGGACAAAAATGGAAGAATAAATCTGCTGTAAGAGAATAATCTAAAAGAACTCTCAATACGAATTGTTTTGCACTTTAGCATACTAATAATATATTAAATCACAGTACTACAATGCCTACCCTTCTCTGTTTACTCATTGCTTTTTAGAAGAAAGTATATCATCTTCAACTTGGTTTACAAGGCCATCCAAAATCTGCTGTTCTCTCTCTCCTGCTTCATTTCATGCCTTGTTCCTCCTCACGCTTTCTATATGAAACAACTCAAATTGCTGAAAACCTGTCACCTGCTTTCTCTGGCCAGAGGTGTTGAATTTTGTGAGAACAATCCTTGCCAGTAAATGGACTGTGGTCCCTTTACATGCATAACCATAAACCTCTAATGGGCACAGAGCAGTCCACACCTGCTCCTTGGGGAGGCTCACTCCCCTGGCCCAGAGACAACTATTTCATACTGAGCCGTCTTTCTTGACTTTCCCCATCTCTCCACCCCTTCCCCCTTTTCTTTCAGCTGATGACTCTTCCTCATACTTCAATGACAACATAGTTATCATCATACCGAAAATTTCCTACCACAAAATCAAAAACACACCCACATTTGCACCCATCATTTCCTTTTTCCTTTTTGTTATAATGGAGGGAAGTTTCCCTCTCCCATCAGAAGCCTGAACTTCCACTTATGCTATATACATTCCATCTCTAGTCTTCTCAAGGACATCAACTCTTTTGGTTACTATTTACCTCTATTTCTTATGCCACAGTTCCACTTACTCATTGGGCTCCTGCCTCATGACCTCTGGCATCTCAAGAGCAGACCCAACTTTCTCCTATCTCAGGGCTTCTGACATACAGAGCCACTGAACACCTTTCTCACCTCCCTTGGCATGGTTAGCTCTTTCTCACCCTTTAGGCACCAGCTTAAATATCAACCCTTCAGATAGGTCTTCATTTTTCTTTTCTTTCTTCTTTTATTTTAACTAGGGGGAGAGAGAGGGGGAGGGGCAGAGGGAGAGGAAGAGAGAATCTTAAGCAGGCTCCACGCCCAGCATGGAGCCTGACATGGGGCTCTATCCCGCAACCCTGAGATTATGACCTGAGCCAAAATCAAGAGTTGGACGCTTAACTGACTGAGCCACCCAGGCGCCCCAGGGCTTCATTTTTCTAAGTAAAATTGGTTTCAAGTCCTCCTCCATTAACATTATTCTCCATTCTAACTTCTTCATTGCCTCCTTATTGTTTTTATAGTAATTTGAAATGTTTATTTGTCTGTATACTTGACTTTGGTTATTTTCTCCCTTAGAATGTAAGCTATGTGAAGAAGGGTATCATTTTGCTTACCATTTTTTCTCCAGGACCCAGCAGCACAGTGCTTTGCACATAGCTGTCATCAAAATTAAGTTTATTAATTAGGTGGTTTATTTATTGAATGATTTTTCTTTTTTTTGCCTTTTCAAACTTGATGATTATACAACACTTATCTAGTTACTAGCAACCTTCATGATCATTAAGAAATCTCACTTACATGTCCACATGCTCGACAATGATGCCTTCTTCTTGTCAGTGCATTGAAAGATTCTTTGCATTTCATACACATCGTTACTTCATTATCTCGGATCCATCTTGGAGCTCTTTTCCCCAGCTCAGCAGTCTAAAAAGGATTCAATTTTAATAGAAAAAAACTGTCATTTCCATCTGTTTATTTACTTACTTATTAAAAAGCATTTTGACAACACTGCTCATATCATGCTTTGAAACTCATGACCTAGAAAAAGAAATAAAAGGTTTAAAGAAGTTTAAGCAGGATAAAAAGGCACTCACTATTGTATTCATGTAAGAATGAGATTTTGTCTAAATAGCCAGTTCCAGCATTGCAAAGAGAAAAGGCAAGATAAGAAAATGATTAGACAGATCTGCAACTGCAAAGAGAAAAGAATTTATTTCAACTTACAGAAACCTCTGAGTGCATGTCATTGTCCTTTGCAATTGCATTTCTGAAGGTTTCATGCCTCTGATGGAAAGCATCAATGGTCTCTTGAAGAGCCTAAAATATAAATGAGATTCAAAGCATACATTAAAATATCACATGCAAATTAATGAAAATGCTTCATCAAACAAACATCTATGATGTAAGAATGATCTTAAAAATTAAATGACCTTGTTCTGATGACAATATGTGTACACTATTATATGTGCATGTTTGTGTACACATACAAAGGTTACCAAAAAACAAAAATAAAAAATAGAAATATGGTTTACCTTGATCCATTCTTCTTTGTCTTGCTCAGAACTAAAACAAAACAAAATTCAAGTGAATACGAACATTAACGAGTTACACCTCATGAATAAAACTATGCTTTAATGTTGTTCCAACTTTCTGGAAAATCCAAGGATGTCTACGAAGGAGTTACAATAAAAATTAAACAGAATTGCTGGCAATTGAACAAATACTTTTTTTTTTTTAAGAAAGCGGGGGAAGGGTAGAGGGGGAAAGAGAATCTTAAGCAGCATCCACACCCAGTGTGGAGCCTGACTCGGGGCTCAGTCTCTCAACCCTGAGATCAGGACCTGAGCTGAAATCAAGAGTCAGATGCTTAACCAACTGAGCTACCTGGGCACCCCTGAACAAATAAATTCTTAAACAGAGTTTTTTTTTTTTAATTTTTAAAAAAGATTTTATTTATTCATTTGAGAGCAAGCGAGCGAGCACAGGGGAGTGGGAGAGGGAGAAGCAGACTCCCCGCTGAGCAGAAAGCCTGATCTGGGGCTCAATCCCAGGACCTGGAGATCATGACCTGAGAAGGAAGGTAGATGCTTAACCACCTGAGCCACCCAGGAGCCCCTTAAACATAATGTTTTAGACCATCCACTTTAGTACACATAACTTTAGACTGGGAGAGTTATATTTAGCTTCCATTAATATATTGCCCTGATGTTAAGTTTAACAACCATCATCTAGCTCAATATATTAGGTAAATAGGTAAATGCAAATTTAGCATTGTACCAGATATACAACTAGTCTTCCAATTCACCTTGGAAGAAAACACAGGAGGCTTTCGAAGGCTACTAGTCACAACCCATCTTAGAAAAGATTACAATTATCCCCTAGAATCTAAAATATCTTTGTAAGGCCTTAGGGGGCTATTTAACATTTCTTTGATAAACAATTTTGCTAGAAAGCTTTGGGCAATACCGTACTTAACCTATTACAGATAAAGCAAAGCAAACATTTTAGATGCTTGTAGGAAGGAAGTTTCACTCTAGTCAAGTCTTCTACTTTCCTACTGAGGCAAATTTTCTTTATTTCATCTCCCATGCAGGTAGCTTATATAGCGGGCTGCTGTCACAGTGTATATTAGAAAAGTCCCCTTCAGAGCTATATCTCCAACCTGGAGAATTTTGAAGAATGCCAGAAGAGTGGGCTCTGTTTGCATGTGTTTGGTAGGCTAGGGCTAAGTTTGAGTTCCAGCCTGAGCGTTGCATGCCTCGCTCCCACAGGTATCACACATGTGTGTGTGTGATCACACAGGAGCTCTGCTCCTGTGACATCATCCATCTTTCCAGCAGATTTGTTCTTGAGCATCATGATGTGCCAAGAATGCTGCTGGAGTCTGTGCCACCAAATGGAAGATTCTGCTTATTGTTCACCTGGGGATCCTTGGAACAAGAGCCTTAGTGGCGGGGGGGGGGGGGGGGGTTTCAACCTTGCCCCTCAAAAGAGATTTCTCTCTACTGCAGTGCCCTGCCTGGATAAAACAGTTCCATTGCTCTGGAATCACAGTTATTTCCTAGCTGCTTCTAGTCTTTTAAATGCAAACAAACTTGACAAGACTTTAATGCTTTTTGTTTTACTTTCTCAAGTCATGGCAGAATTTTTACTCCTCTAATTTACTTATTACTATGGGTTTTTTTAAATTCATTTAGCAATATAAAGCCATTACATAAAAAGTATACAAGACAGAATGCTTAATATTCTTTTAAATACAAAAGAGGAAGCAGAGTGTAAGAGGTCAGTCTTCAGGCTGACTCATTTAGCAAGAAAAGCAGAACGCATTTTTTTTCCAGGTGGCTTCTGAAGTGAATGATCTTTAAACATCTCCAAATATATACCCAACTTTGGGCTCCGTGTAATCCCTGTAACACTCTGATGTTCTGAGACTTTCAATGTTTGTCCTTATTCTAGAAAGAATCATAGACTAGATGAAAAGTAATCACTTAATTCAGCTCTTCAATTCACCATATAATCATAAGTATAACTATAGCAATGAGATTAAGGGAATAAGAAATTTAAGGAAAAATGACTGTGTTTTCAGTATCAATTGAAATGTATCCAATCCTGCATATTGGAACTTTACAAAGTGATTATTGCCTGTACTTAAGAAAATTCCTCATGCATCAGCCCTATCCTGAAGAGAAAATAGGCCAACCTGCTAATGCACAGCTGGGGTTTCCATTTTGGCAACCCCCCAAACCTTGATAATCTCTCTTTTGCTGTTTCAACACCTCTCTCAGGTTTGCAGATTTGGAAGTATGCTGGATTTCACAGTAGCAATGTCTTCATTCTTCTGCCATGAAGACTTCTCTGATGGTCAGAACTATTGATGAGTCCTCCCTGTTGCCAGAACCAATCGCTCAGTGAGTCAAGCACTGAGGACTCAGGTCAGGAGCCTCTGAGCACAGCATAATACATTCTTCCTTCAGTTTGGTGGTTGGGGCCAAATTTCACCATGAGGTAGGAAAGCCATGCCATTCAAAGCTAAGTCCTCTACACTTTTAACTTATGCTTGAAATGCCACCTTCTAATCCATAGGAGCAGTCGCCTGGCAGCTCCCTAAGTAATGGCAGGTTCAGTATAGATTTTCTGTGGGAAATCAAAGGGCTACTTCTTCAAAATGTACCAGCCCTATCTCCCTTAACTGTAATTTCACCAATTCCCTAATTCCCTGGGCACAGATTCCTGCTAAAATGAATTATTCTCTTTTAAAAGTCTGAACTTCAAACTTTTATACAGTTACTAAGTACAAATATCCAGGATGAATTCATCTGAGCCAGCCAGAACCATATGCTATTGGTGCAAGCAAACAAAAAGGAACAGAACTGCTCTCTGAGTCTCCAGATTCTAGGGTATCAGAACCATCAGAGTCAAGACTGGTACCTAAACCCTCTGATCTGTGACCTTCTGAAGGTTCCCATGTTTCACGATACGCCTTTGTAGGATAAATGGAAGACAGTCTTCTAAGGTAGATATTTCAAAACCTGACAGCACTCTATTTTCCAGAGGTTCACACACGAGGTAGCTATGAGCCACTGTAGTGGTTCTCACAGTTTTTTTCTTTCCACTGTTATGTTAAGCAGAGGGATGCCAGAACCCCAGCACTTCTTTCCAACTCAACAAAGCTTATAAAGAACCACCTCTTCCAGAAGTCCTGGTTTCTAGAGGCTACTATAACCCCAAATGGCTGCCTTCCTGTATCCTCCAACTGTGGCAGAATCATTACCTTTTCTACTCTGCCGCCTCTGAAAATCCTCTCCATCAAAGTGGCAGTAAGTCACATGAATGCAGAGCCGCTGAAGGACTGACAGTTAATGCTTCAACATTTAGCATGGGATAGAAAGCATCAATAAACATTGTGCACCAAAAGGAAGGGTGGAGGGAGGAAGGGTTAGGGAGAACCCTTTCGTACAAGGCTCAAAACTCTGGCTTGAACACAACCACTTCATTCTCTGAGCACCTTGCAAATCTGAAGAGTAAATTTAATCTACTGAATTCTTACTATCTGAAAACTACTCTCTAGGCACTATGAAGGAATCAAAAAGGATAACATAATTCCTGCCTTCTAAGAGATTCTGTTTCTTATGTCCAACCAGATTCCCAGAGGTCTATAGTATTCACTTGGGAAAGATCCTCAGAATTATTCTGTCCTACAACTCATTCTGATGCTTTCGTAAAGCTGTGTGATAGGAAGGCTTCTCTCACCTGGCTTGCAGTTCCAATGTTCTCTCTTTTCCAGATACCTGGAAAGTATGTGGATATTCTTCATTGTGAGTCTCCACAATTTTCATTCCATCGATGCCAACCCTGGTTCGAACTGTGAATTTAGAGCCCACCAAGCTGAATCTTGGTACACAGTACAGCAACATGTTGTTAAACTGCAAGGACACAGAGCACACATCAGTAAACAGGAAAACAAAGAAGAAAGAAGGAAGCGACCAGTATTACAAGTAGTCCTAGACAAAAATTCCAAGGAATTCCCAGGGAATATCATACCCCCTATGTGAGCAAGATTATTTAAATACTATATTGAGATTTTTATGCTTGTATCAGAATTACCTTACTGTAACACTTATATTTCCCTTTATTGGTTCATAATATTTGATACTTAAGTAAACCAATTATCATTTTGTACTATGAAGAAAATTAGTTCAATTAAAATTGTTCAGCAACAATTTATTAAGGACTTTTCATATACCAGGAATTGAAGTTCTTAACCATATAAGCTGAAGCCCTTAGGCAAGAAAATTTCTAATTGTTGTGTCTTACAAAGCAAGTCTTCAATAGCTAGTAGAGGAAATGAGTATTATTTAACAATTATTTTTGCCAGTGTGTTTAGTATTAAGTTTTAAAAAAAAATCAAGTTATTAGTTTAGAACATGTGGGGTTAGCACATTAAACCCTTTGTAATAAACTAAGTTACTGTTTTTTATTGGCCTATATCTTAAGAATTTGTCATGTATGGATAGAAAAGTCATCTATTGGGGTGCCTGGGTGGCTCAGTCGTTAAGTGTCTGCCTTCGGCTCGGGTCATGATCCCAGGGTCCCGGGATCGAGCCCTGCATCGGACTCCCTGCTCGGCGGGGAGCCTGCTTCTCCCTCTCCACTGCCCCTGCTTGTGTTCCCTCTCTCGATGTGTCTCTGTCCAATAAATAAAATCTTTAAAAAAAAAAGAATAAAAAGTCATCTATTTTAGCAAAAAGTTTTTAAAGATCTTCTTTACCAGATTTTCTTTTAAAATGAAGGACTTTATTTTGAAACTGAATCAAATAATGTATCACGCCCCCTTTCTAGCCAACAATGAACAACCCCTGCTAGTCAGAACCAAACAGTAAGTTTGGGAAGACATTTAATTCACTTTTGAACACACTGAAACATACAAAAGGAGGAAAGGCTAAATACTTAGGTTAATTTGTAGGCGGATTCCTAAAGAAGGTCCATACTTATCTTCTTCCTCCTTCATATTTATTGTTTCTGACACTGCTTCTAGAGTTACATATATTTTTCAAAGACAAGAATAACTGGAGACTTAAACTCTGTGCACTACGTAACCTCTCATGTCTCAGGATTATTATCTATAAAAGTCACTGGTTCTTCAGAGAATTAAATCCAGAAAAATGTCCTATTCTGCCAGATTCTGTTTGGCTCCACAGAGCCATCAAGAAGAGAGATGTGGATGGACTTTTAAAACATTTCCACCGGTGGGCGCCTGGGTGGCTCAGTTGGTTAAGCGACTGCCTTCGGCTCAGATCATGATCCTGGAGTCCCTGGATCGAGTCCCGCATTGGGCTCCCTGCTCGGCAGGGAGCCTGCTTCTGCCTCTGACCCTCCCCCCTCTCATGTGCTCTCTCTCTCTCATTCTCTCTGTCTCAAATAAATAAATAAATAAATAATCTTTAAAAAACCCCAAACATTTCCACCGGTTTATGTGACACTGCCCATTGTACTCATTCTGAAAGCAAATTTCTTATCAGTTCCTTGTACGTTATTTTGCAAGTTCCTGTAACCAGTGTTAAAATTTCATTTCCACACTGGATACCGTAGAAATAAAAGGGTAATAAATACACTTTAGCATTTCACATTTACATTTCTAGAAGAGAACCCTAAAGACCTATCATCAACTGTCCACTGCGTTCTAAGTGTGGCCATCTCCAGCCTCACTGCAGTACATAGGATTCAGGGATTTGAAAACACTCTGAAAGGCTCTCATCACCATCCCAGTTTGCTTAAGGCAACAGCTTGCTGCTAACTGTTCCTGTTAACATTTTTTTCCTATCTTGTATGAAGGCCTTCTCAGAAGGGGATTTGGTCAAGGCCAACCAATATGCACAAGGCTCAACTTTCTTTCTTTTTTAAAGATTTATTTATTTGACAGGGGGAGAGAGCGAGCGAGCACGTGCGAGCAGGGGCAGAGGCAGAGAGAATCCCAAACAGGCTCCATGCCCATCACGGAGCCTGACGTGGGGCTCAATCTCATGACCCTGAGATCATGACCTGAGCTGAAATCAAGAGTTGGACACTTAACTGACTGAGCCACCCAGGTGCCACAAGGCTCAACTTTCAAGATGGCAACCACCACCTCATGTTTCTGCAAACTGAGTGACAAATGTAATGTTATAGCATAAAATTTCTGAGTTATCTGATACTTGTACTTAAGTTCACTTTATAAAATTCAGCAAAGTCTTGTTATTTTATAGAAACATAGTCCATGAATATGGAAGTTCTAGGCATTTGTTTTTCATGGTGACACTCACACAAGATGACAGACTACCTTATAAATGATATGTTTCTCTTCCCATTTTTTGCTTGCAGGATTATGCTTCCCCAATTACAGATGCTTCCTAAGCGGGACTTTACACTCTAAACACTCAATAACTATTTATTAACCTTATATAATTCATATCATAATCTACTGCAAATCAATAAATACCATTTTTCTTCTTCCTAGGGGTCAAAGTAAGAGCACAAGGATATAAAATATTGTTTACAAAGCAGTAGATGCCTTCTGTTCCCTCTGTGAACCTTGCTCCTGGGGCAAAAGCCACCATCACCTTCCGTGTGGGTTTCCGCCGGTGCTCAAAGAGGAAGTCAGAACAACTGCACGACCAAGTAGATGGCTTTCCCTTTCAGTGCGGGAGATGGCTTTTTATCCATGGCCAGAAGTAGTTACAGACATGTGATCTCTGGCTGATGGAGCAAGCTCTGAAAGTGCTAAGCTAGAAGCTAGCCCCGATTTTATTAAAAGCACAGGGGGAGTCCCCCTTCCTGATCTCCAGTGGTCCTCAATTACTTATTTCAAGGGTCTTGAAATATTTGAGTGAAACAATTCAATGTCATGTTTCACCAGAGACAATTTCATTAAAGTTTTTTTAAAGTTTGTAAAAGTACATGGTTGGAGAAAACTTCCACTGCCTGCTCTGTATTCAAAGTTTAAATGAGTCAAGGGGGAAAAAACTGAAATCTGTCAAGCTATAAGGAAATAAAGACGAGAACAACAAAGGGCCAAGAATAAAATCTCTTGGGTCATTCTACAGGATAATTTGGGGATTTTTTTTTAAACTTTCAGATGTCAGGTGTGGTTATTTAATTTAGTCAACAGAGTATCCTGCAGTAATTGAAAAAAGCATGGTGTGGAGGCAAGCAAATGAGCAAACACGTGAAGGTCAGCTCAAGGTTGAAATCAGATTCTACATGCAATTTGGCTTTTTAGAGAAATGTAAGATCACCAGAGTAGGATACAGAAAACTAGCCCTCGTTTTGTTCCTAGAGACAGAGAAAAATAAAAACGGTACTTCTGAAGTTTCTATATACAAAAAACCAAGATGCTCTATCGGAAGAAAAGCGTGTTGTGAAGAGAGCGTGTGACAAGGACAGTGCAGGGGGTGGAGGTGGGAGGCGTGCGGGGATTACTAGAATGGACCTACAGAAATGCTTCTAAGATGGTCTTCACAAGACGAATGTGGCTTTCCGGTAACTGCTGCTCTAGGACTCTGTTCTCCCGGGAGGCAATGGCAAGAGAGGTTTGATAGCTCATAATAACTGGAACAAGATGGGTCCTTTCTTCAAAGTCACTATGGTTGTATTCCCCCAAGGCTATTTGCCATCTGTCCTCCAAATAGCTACTTAATTTGGCTCTGCAACAAGGTGTTCAACCTTAAACTATTTCCAGAATAATTCTCAAATGTCAAAATTAAACCCAGGCAATTGGTTAAGACAGAGCTAAAAGCTTAACTACTGAAACTATAATATAATCCAGAAGAGGGGAAAGGAGCACTACCTAAGCACCTAAAGGAAGGGTAAAAGCAAAGGGAAGACATTAACTCCTACGCATTTTGCCCAAAATAGTATATTAAGTATGTCTTTTTAATCTGTATTTTTGATGCTTTGACATCTTGGGGCTTTGCTGACAATGGAGAGACTTGTCCCTCTTAGGGTTACCCATTTCCTATAAGTAGTAAATGACTCACCTGCAAGCATGCCTTTCATATGGAAAGCAACCCATCCAGAGCCCAACCCCCACTGCCTCCTTTCTTGAGCTCTTCCTGGGCCAGTATTCCCCTGCCCTACCCCTCAGGGCCAGGTACCAGACAACAGCCCCAGTATCCCAGAGCCTGATGGAATTATTTAAACTAGCAAATCCTAAACCTGTTTATGCTGCTTTGCCCATTCCTTCTCATTGAACCCACAATAAAGGCTCTTGCTCACATTTTCTGCTTGCTCCCTCTGCCCCTTATGGACCCTGCTGCTTTCTCAGGTAACCCCCATGGTATGGCATGTCTCTCCTTTTGGGAATCTGTGAGTATAACGATGTTTCTCATGGCAACTGTCTCCTGATCTGGTGGCCTCACCACACCTGAATAACAAAACCTGTATTTCAAATAAATAGACCTCTGAACCCTGACAGGACATCATAATCCTTGCTTTACATAACCTCTGAGAGGTGAAGTACTTTTGTTGAGCTCAAATGAAGATTTTTACAGTTATATGGACAACATCTATATATTTTTAAAAATTATCGAGACGTAATTCATATAACATAAAATTTACCCTTTTAAAATGTACAATTCATGGTTTAATACAGTTGTAAATTGTGCAGTCATCATTACTTTCTAATTCCAGAACATTTCATGACTCCAAATGTAAACCCTCTGTCCATTTCCTCTTCCCCACCAGCCCCAGGCAACCACTACCTACATCCTGCCTCTCTGCATTTGCCTACTCTGGACATTGTATATAAATGAAATCATACAGTATGGGCTTTTGTGAATGGCTTCTTTCACTTGTCACAGTGTTTTCAAAGTTCATCCATGTAGCATGTACCAATATTTTCTTCTTTTTTATTGACCTATAACATTCCATTGCATAGATATACCACTATATCCATATGTCCAAATATTTTGCCTACTATGAATAATTCTGCTGTAAACATTCATAAACGTTTTGTGTAGACATATATTTTCAATTTTCTTTCTTTTTTTTTAAAAGATTTTATTTATTTGACAGAGAGAGACACAGCGAGAGAGAGGGAACACAAGCAGCGGGAGTGGGAGTGGGAGAAGCAGGCTTCCTGCGGAGCAGGGAGCCCGATGCAGGGCTCGATCCCAGGACCTTGGGATCATGACCTGAGCCAAAGGCAGATGCTTAACGACTGAGCCACCCAGGTGCCCCATCAATTTTCTTGAGTTACACAAACTTGGGAGAACAGCTAGGTAATATGGTAACCAAATGTTCTTTTTGAAAAATGAGAGATACTGAACACCCCTATGCATGATATTTAGTCCCTGTAAGTTTTCCTTGGAGGCTGTAACCAGAAAATGAAAACCTATAAGCCCCCAGTTAAACTCATACTATGGCTGGTGGGAGGACTGCCTTGCAGCACAAAGTCAGCCTCATGACCAATGTGTCTCTGTTTCTGTGACTCTAATAACAATCCTGACAATAGCTAACATTTACTGAGCTATTACTCAGTGTTACCTTATTGTTACTCCATGTTAGCTATTACTGTGATTCTTATTATACCAATAGATACAGAAAGGAACTGGAATTAACAGAGACTAAAAACATAATGGCCTGGATGCCCCAGGAAAAGCTCTTACATTTGAGATAAGCCGCAGACTAAATGTCATTTCCAGGAAGTAAAGGAAGGGACAGGGACCAACTCCAGTGAAAAGGAACTACATGGCAAACTCACACACTTTTCAGAGATATTTTAGGCACAAACTTCACAACCTTGAGGATACATTTCCTCAAATTGGAAAGATCAAAAGTGGTGATCAGAGAGAACTAGGAAGAGAACTCTGGTCAGAAAGTGGTACCCATTAGCCTATAAGAACGAAAGGAAGAGTGAATCTGAAACAAGGAAAATTTGAGAAAACATATCATACTTCCCCACACTGATAGCTATGATCATCATGGACAGGTTAAATTGTCTTCAGTTGTGTGTTACTAAGGTAACTGACACGTGTTAAGTACACAGAAAAATATTTTTTAAATACTTTAAGATTTGTGTCCTTGAAAGAACACGTTTTAGTTATGAAGGAATTTCCCCTAACAGTGTTGATTAAACCAGGTCGGACAGAATTGCTTTGGTGAGGAAGCAAGGATCCTACTTTTCCAAGATGCACAGAACAACATTTATGAATTATTCTTACGTGACCGGCTCACACTATAATACTCACTAAGAAAAGGTAGCGTTCTTGTGCTGATGTGTTCCGAGCAGCTAGTTTGAGGATCTGTCCCTCTTTTATTAGTTCATTTGAAGGATTTACAATGTCTTCTTCCTCTCCCAACATCTCATAAATCTCTAAGAGTTTCTTTAGGTTCTCCTAGGAAATTAAAACAAAACACAGCAAGACCAAATAAAGGGAGGTTTTACCTTAGTGGCTTTAATAATACCATGACCTTAGCTAAAATCTGGATAGTTCAGAAGGGACTGGGACTAAGCATAAATTTGGTATAAAATGTGTCAGTTATAAGCAAATTGAAACCTAGGAGAAGAGGGGAGAGGATTATTCCACATAACACTAAACATTTAATAAAGAATCTTTTTTGTTCACCAGTATCAATTTGTTTTTGTCCAAACCTGCAGATAATATTAGGTTATGTTACTGACATTATCTAACTAGAAGATTCCCATCTCCTTTGAAAAACACTTACCATTTTTCTTATTGCACTATTAGAATGGCTTGCTGCTGTAGATATAATTTCAAGTGATTCTAAATGGGAAAAAAGAAAATTAAATAAATGTGTTTTGTTTTTTCTATGCTACTAAAGAGCTGAATAACATATACTACAATAAGAAGAAATCCGAGACCACTGACCACATCTGACACCAAAAGCAGGGGCAATTTCCATTTACAAAACAGATACTTTAACAAGTTGATTTGTAAGCAGATTACTTGGAACATGAAGGACATTTCCCTGTAAATAAGTCATACACAACTATACAGATGACCTATATAATGAACCTTCAAAATTAACAAATACATGTACACTAGACTGGTACAAGGCACTTTGCCAGACACTTTCATATATATTATGTCACTTCATTCTTTTTTTTTTTTTTTTTAAGATTTTATTTATTTATTTGACAGAGAGAGGCACAGCGAGAGAGGGAACACAAGCAGGGGGAGTGGGAGAGGGAGAAGCAGGCCTCCCGCCGAGCAGGGAGCCCGATGCAGGACTCGATCCCAGGACCCTGGGATCATGACCTGAGCCGAAGGCAGACGCCTAACGAATGAGCCACCCAGGCACCCCTATGTCGCTTCATTCTTACACAACCTCGAATGGAGAGTCCATGAGCCAGCTCCACTTGGCAGATGAAACAAATGGCAAGTGATGTGGCTTGGTTAAGGTCACACAACTATGATACTGTGGGGCCACACTGGGACACCTACATCTTCTGGTTCAAAGTTCTACAACATTTCAGCAGGAATACTGTTTTATGAGTTTTATGAGCAAATTAACCACCAAGCATAACCAAATTTCTTTGGGAAAACACACTCACAGTTCTAGTCTTGGTCAGGTGAGGGGGAATCCACTGATGCCAATGCTGATGGAAGGTTTTGTTGCTGAGCAGGTGGTGGGAGAGATGGGAATGGGAACCATCTGGTAAGGGCAAGGTAGGAGCTCCAGCACCGCTGGTGAAGAGCTGTGGAGGCTCAGGCCTCCTGCTGGATCAACCCCAGGGAATGCTCTCAATCCTAAATCATGACCTGCTCTTTCTTTTCTATCTTATGAATACTGGCCTGATTAATTCCATTACCACAACAACCTCATTACTTCTAGACCAAATACTCTGTCTTCTTTGTTCCATGGCTGAACAGAATGCACTTTTGTTGCGTCCTCCTCTACTTTGGGTCTCTAAAAGCACCTCTGTGATTTCCTTACAATTTTAGTTTAAGGAGCAGTGGGCAACCAAAGAGAGTAATAAAATACCCTACAGCGTTGTTAACCTTCTCATTGTTGACACGGCCAGCTTAGGGCAAGTCTAAGTCTTTGAGTATAGAAGAAACTGAATTTTTATTTAGACTTAGGAGGACTCTCCTGACGGGGGCAATTCTGTGCATTCCCTACAGGATCCAAGGTAGAGGGAGACAGAAATAAAATAACCTGGGATCAGCAGTTGGAGGAGTAGCAGTGGTGATCCCACCTTCAGTCCTACCACTAGTTCTGCCACCAAAACCAGCCATGCAGCCCAGATGAGTGGGAAGTGGGCATGAAGTGGAAAGTGGAAAAAGTCAAGTCAGGATAATTCTAAACTGTAAAGGGGGAAAGGGAAGTAGAGAAGTTCCTGTGGTCATTGACTCACTTGGGTGGTAGGAGAAATGTATCAGAGAAAGCCTCTTTTAAAAAAAAAGACCCAGACTGCCAAGACGAAAGACTGTATTCTGTGTTCCTCATCTCTTACCAGGGTACACTTATAATAAAAACAAGAAATTACTAGCAAAGTACCAATGTTTCAAGATTGTACAGCAGCATAGTTAGTTCTTGACACTAAGCCATTTCTATCCCTTAAACTTGTATTCTACCCTTCAGTTACTTGATTTATTTTTTTTAATTAAAAATTTTTTTTAAAGTAAGCTATACACCCAAAGTGGGACTTGAACTCATGACCCCTAGACCAAGAGTCACATGTTCTTTTGGCTGGGCCAGCCAGCTGCCCCCTTATAAATTTTTTTTTTTTTAAAGTAAACTATACACCCAATGAGGGGCTTGAACTTATGACCCCTAGGATCAAGAGTCATATGCTTTGATTTTTTTTTTAAAAAGTACATGAGAGGGCCGCCTGGGTGGCTCAGTTGTTGGGCGTCTGCCTTCAGCTCAGGTCATGATCTCAGGGTCCTGGGATCAAGCCCCGCGTCGGGCTCCCTGCTCGGTGGGAGGCCTGCTTCTCCCTCTCCCACTCCCCCTGCTTGTGTTCCCTCTCTCGCTGTGTCGCTCTCTGTTAAATAAATAAATAAAATCTTAAAAAAAAAAAAAAAAAGTACGTGAGAAAGCTAAAGTATTGAAACTCCTGAGCCTTAAAAAAAACCCATTCGTGAAAAACAAACTGAGGGTTCTAGAGGGGAGGGGGGTGGGAGGATGGGTTGGCCTGGTGGTGGGTATTGGGGAGGGCACGTTCTGCATTGAGCACTGGGTGTTATGCACAAACAATGAATCATGGAACACTTCATCTAGAACTAATGATGTAATGTATGGGGATTAACATAAGAATTAAAAAATAAAAACAAAAAACCCATTCGTTAAGCTCTAAAGAAAAAATAGAAAACAACTAGAAGAACGGGAGTAAAATTTTCCCGGGAAAATGTTAACTGACACTACAAAGCATCATTTTCTCTTCTCTTTTAGGGTAGGTAGAGCCAACTTTGCTTAGGTTATTTTTACACAGTAAATGTCATTTTAGCTCTCTTGGTATGCATCAACCTATCTAATTAACCAGCAACACCAGTAATTCTGAATGGTTGTATTCTTCCTGTGAGAAGGTAATTGTGTATTGCTATTCCAGATGTCTTTCTAAGACTATAGTTTCAGATTTCTGAGTTAATGATTAATGTGAAATCAGCATGAGAAATGTGATTTGCATTGCTCTAAACCTGTGATTTGGGCTCAGAAGGGCTTGCCTAATTGAGATGTTGATGACAATTTCCAGTGAGGTTATTTTTTGGCAGCAATATTTTACTAAATTGGCTGTGAGATATATCTTGCTCTTTAACCACAAGGCTGCCAGGTCACTTGATTACCCCATAATAGAAAGGGGGCAGGAGAGAAGCATTTACTTTTAGCATCATTCCAGTCAGGAGAATCAGAGGGCAATTTCCTTAGGTAGTCCTTCAGGAGCATCTCATACCGGGGAATCCGCTGAACAGGTTCTAGCATGTGATGCTGCAAAGTCAAGCTCCCACAGATCTTCTGTTTCTACAATGAGAAAGGTTTTTGAAGAAAGATTTAAAAATGAAATCGGCCCATCTAAAAACTCACTGTCATACAGAACTTTCATGAAGGACGGTATTTCCCTACAAAGTGTGGTCTGTGGACACTTGCATTAGATCGATCTAAGGCACTATTAAAAATGCAAATTCTGAACCCTTTCCCAATCTATGAAACCAGAATCTCTGAGGCTAAGGCCTGTGAACACGCATTTTAAAATATCCCACATTCTTACAACATTAAAGTTTGAGGCCCACCAATCTAGTCTAAGAACAGAAAGAAAAATCAAGCAGAATTTTAAGGAAGAAAATTCCAGATTGCTGGCAACCACTTCAATTAGTCACTAGGAGGGTTTGTGTGGTCACATTATTGAATCATACTCCAGAGATTTTTAAAAGATGCATATATTTAATGAGGTTCACAAGCACAACAGTATTACATGACTTTGGACTCAGCAGAAACTATTTAATAATAAGGCTACCATAAATGTCATTTCTTTTGAACTTAAAAAGACTCCACATAGAAGAATGACAAGATCTGAGCATCTTATTATCTCTCACAAAATTTTAGTTTTTCATTAGGCCATGCCAGTCTTTTCCATTAGAAACTGAACTCTGTAAATAGATCTCCTTTTCTTACAGCAAAATTGAGTCTATAGCCCTTATTTTTAATAAACTGTTAACATAAGACAGGGAAAAGATTATTTGAAAAATAAGATGTGTTCTTGTTCATATTAAACAAATGAAGAATCCCATTAAAATACTTATTGAACTCATACCATGATCAAGGCACTGTCAGGTATAAAAGTTGTATTAAGACATGATGTTTGCATTCAAAGCAAACAAGAAACTAAAGCCTTCACAGACAAGAGAGCATTGGACGTGAACTCTGATGAGGGCAGCCTCTGGTGGGAAGGGAAGACAACCAAGGGACAAGTGCCCAAAGAGGGACCATGGAGAACAGGCCAATGGCAGTGGGAACACACACACACACACACACACACAGGGGATGAGGAAGAAAAGATAATCTGGGGTAATAAGTCAAGCTGAGTTTAGACTTGCTTCATCAAATGCAGGTTTTCATGCAGGAGAGTGGTATCATTAGATCTGAGATGTATTAAGATTAACTTACTGCAGTGTGGCTTTAGGGAGATGTGGGGAAATTCGTTTGGAAGTTATGGTGTAGACCAGGAAAAAAATGTATGAAGAGCCTGAAATCAACATGGAAGCTGAAGAAATAATAGCTTTCCTTACTACAGTATAAAATACTAATGATATAAGTTTAGTCATTTCATTTGACTTTCTCCAAAAAATCTATTGTATATGTGTATAGGAAATATATATATTATTATATATTATATGTATAGTAAATATAGGAAAATATTACTGATCTCCACATTTTTACATGAAGAAACTGTGGCTCAGAGAAGTTAGAGTCTTCTGAAGTCCAGTGACTAAGCGGCCGAATGTTAAACTTAGTTGGTTGATTCCCAATGCACTATGACAGTTTAGAGGTAGGAAATGATTAGAAACAATGACCCTAGAGGCATCTGTAGGACATGATGGCTAAAGGCCCAGGAACATGAGGGTGTGAAGGCCAAGAAGAATGCAAGGAGTCAATCAACCCTGTACTCTGTCCACATCACAGTTTAAGCCAAAGGGGCTAGTAAAAGAATCAAAGGAGCCAGAGTTCAGAAAGGTAGATGAGTGCTTTAATCGTGAGAGAAGAAAAAGAAAAAAAGTGAATGGAAAGAGGCAGGACTTTTGTCTACGGCTGAGGGAGGAGACTGGCAAAATCCTCCCTGGAAAAATCAACTAGAAAGCTGGATAAAACTGATAAAACAACCATTTCAGCCATCTGGAAATTGACCAAAGGCACAGAACAATCTGAAAAGCGTTTATGCTTCAAAAACTGTTGACCTTTGGGTAAGAACAGTGAGAATTTGTGGCATTCTGGCCTGGGGTCCCACCCATTCCTCCCCTAGCAAATGAAGATTCAATGACTGGAAGGTTCAGTTTGGGTGGGACTGGCTGTGAGGACTGGCAGCGTCTCTGCTAAAGTTGAGAGGGCTCATTAGATTTGGAGTGGTGGGCAATGCACACAACCAGCAACACTGTCAGTGAAAGTGAAGGTGGGCAAGTGGGGAAGACCAATGGCTCTACTAGCCTGAAGCTGTGGTTGGAGGTGGGAGGTTAGATAATAATATTCTTGGCTAAGGCTGTGTGAATGATCAGCAGAGACAGATGAGAGCTTAAGCCAGTACACCCCCTGGGCCACCCTGAGGCTATGAACATGCAGACAGGAGATATAAAAGGGTCCAGTGGACTTGAAAATGGTCTGATCTTTAAATGCGTTCCCCTATGCATAGGTCCATCAGGAGGAGACAGTTTACTGGCTCTAGGTAGTTTAGTCCTCTCTGTTCAATAACTGTTTGACCCTTAACCTACACAGACAGAGGGGCAATGCCTAGAAAGCTGGGATCACATATACATACACACGAATATTAAACCATATGCTGAGTAGAGACATTGGCAACTGCACACCAGAGGAGAGACAGATTTTATAGATTGAGTCTAAGCAAGTTACTAAACAAACAAAACTAACCAAAGCCTCTTTCAGTGGGGGAAATCAGAATCCAGAGTTGCCACAATAGGTTATCTAAAATGTCCAATATTCAGCAAAAAAAATATGAGACATTCAAAGACATAGTAAGCTGTTACTATTTACTAAACTGAAAAAAGGCAATCAAAAGAAATTGTCTATGAACACAGATACTGGATGTAGCTGGAAAAGACTTCAATGTAGCTATTATAAAAATGTTCAAAGAATGAAAGGAAATTGTATTTGAAAAACATGAAAAGTATAATAACAATGAATGCACAAATAGCAATTTCCAAGGAGGAAACAGGCATTATAAAAAGGACCAATGGAATTTCTGGAGTTGAAAAGCACAAGAGCTGAGATGAAAAATGCACCACTGGGACGCGACAGCAGATTCCAGATGGCAGGAGAAAAAAAAAATCAATGAACTCAAAGAAAGATTAATAGAAATGATACAATCTGAAGAACAGAAAAAAGACTGAAGAAAAATGAATCATCTCAGAAATTTGTAGAATAACAAGAATACCAACATACGTGTAATTGGAGTAAATTATTTGAAGAAATAATGGCTGAAAACTTCTCAAATTGATTAAAAAACCCTATACATCTAAAAAATTCAACCCTAAGCAAGATAAATATAGAAAGAGTCACATTTGACACATCTTATTCAAATTGTTGAAAGACAAAAGCAAAGAGATAAATTTGAAAACAGCAAGAGAAAAACAATTCATCACATACAGGAAATATCAATACAGTTCCTAACTTCCCATATAAAACAATAGAGGACAGAGCACAGTGAAATGACATGCATTTTGCTGAAACAAAACAAAACAAAACAAAACAAAACTATTAGCCAAGAATTCTGTATCCAGTAATACAATTCAATAGTGAAAAAAAAATAAGGATATTCCCAGATAAACAAAGACCAAGAAAATTTGTTGCTATCCAATCTCTGCCTTACGAGAAACACATCATTTTATGTGGAAAGGAACTTACTTCAGAAATGATAAATATATGGGTTAATACATTTATAGATATATTTTCTTATATCCTCCCTTCTTCCAAAGACATAAAATTATATAAAATAATAATTATATCACTGTATTACTGGATTTAAAACCTACAAGGGGAATATATAGGAGACTAAAAGCACAGGGCATGGAGGAACAGAGCTACAATGGAGCAAAATGCCTGTATTTTACCAGAATTAAGGTTAGTATTAATCTGAAGTAGACTGTGATAAATTAAGATGCATATTATAATTCCCCCAACAAATAGTAGGAAAAAAATGAAAAACAGTTTTAAAATTTAGAGGAATTGAAATGGTAAAATAAGAAATATTTATATAGCACAAAAGAAAACAGAGGAGCAGCAGAATCCCCACCCAAAAATCCTATGTGATCCAAAGAATTCCTTTTTGATTTTTTAAACTTTATCAAATAATACGTTATTAACAACTTTGACTAGACAATCAAATAGAAATTACTACGGTGTTATTAAAGTGTATTATCCAGGTTTGGTGAAATTGGAAAAAAAAAAATCAGGACACATATATAAAGTGACACACACACACACCCCCCCAGAATAATAATGTTTGCAGAATGTCAGGGTTTATGGCAATCATTTATATATTCATTCCATCATCTCAACCTCCGAAAGAAAGCAAGAGAAGCATAGACCTGAATGGGAACTCACTTTATAAATTTATGTGGATCTTTACAAAAGCTAGACTCAAAAGCAAACAGACTTTACTGCTTAGCACATAGCATGTGCTCAATAAATATGTTAATTTTGCAGAGATGATTTTTGCATAATTCAGAATAGCATGGAATTTAGCAGTCTCCGACAGATGTCTCAATTTAGAAGACCAGTGCTCTAACCCCTGAGATATAGGGCCTCACAAGATGTCTCAATCTGAACTTTAGATCTAGAAGACCTTACGATTTCTATGGAAAAACTAATTCATAGCCTTGAACAAAAGGGTCCAATTACCTGAATTTCTTCAACTACTGATTTGAACTGGGGAACACGCTCAGTCATGTTTTTAACCAATTCCATAGCGTTATCAAATCCCTTCACATATTCTCCATACATCTTAAGGAATGGTGCCAATTTCTGAAGGATGTCACCAATTCTAGGGGTTGTTTCCCTGCACAAAACACAGAAACAGGTCATTAAGATTTCTTAGAGAGTAAGTGAATTAACAGGACTCCAAATGAAGTGATCACTTTCTACACACTCCCTGTGCTTCATCAGACCCACCTTGCCATGAGATGGGTAGAGAATGAAGCAGCACCTTTTTAGAGGGAGTTTAGGAATGACATAGTAAAGGGACATGCTATGGAGTTTTTAAAGCTCCAGATTAGCCCTGATATCTCATCTCCACTAATCAAAAGATAGTTTGGAGAGCAGAGATGAAATCCTTTTCAACCAAAGCTAAAAATGTACCACAACTCCTTATCAGTGGTCTTTACAGTAAAAATTTAACTCAAATGTTTGGCTGTAGCTCTGTGTAGCATTATTGTTTCAATTTAAAAGCAAATAACGCAGCACCTAATGTGACTGCCTTAAACATATCATTTGCCATCTACTCCTCTTACCATTCTTGCATTCGTTTTTCCAGCTCTGGCAATAGGAATTTACTATGGAAGGCATTTATTGATGAAATATTAGAAAAGATTTTATTCACCATCTCTGCTGGATATGAGCCTCGATTTGCTTCTTCTAATAATTTGCAGTAAAATACCTGAATAAGAGAATAAAGCAAACATTACTTTAACTTTATTGGTTACCACCTAGCACTGTGCTGGGCATATAGTGGGCTCTTAGTAACTTTCGTTGAATCAATGAAAAGGTTCATGGTTCAAGAAATAAGAAAAGGTTCATGGTTCATTTTTGAAATGTCTGAATATATGCTTTGATTGAGAAGAACCAGGAATTAGAATTAGAAACCTTGACTCTAACCTAGGCTATGCATCTATTTGGGGGATGTTAACCTTTTCTGTGCCAGAGAGTTTCCAAGTGAGGTAAAGGGATTTACTCCTATCTATAAGTAGAAGTAAGAGAGATGGAAAGCTTTACATACAACAATTGTGGTACATTTCACTCCTCTTTATGTTTTGAATGACTTTGACGGCACGTGTATCATATTGCCCTTTACTGTAATTTGTTGGCATAAATCTCATTTTCCCTATTAAAACCTGTATGCCCCCTTGGGGAGGGAGGCCATCACAGTTTAGTTCCCACAGTAGAACAGGTGCTTAATAAATATCTGGTCAATGGATAAATAAAAGAATTTCAGTTCACAGATGTTTTCTTGCTTTTAAGTAAGTAATAATGCATGATAACTTGAACACTTACAAGAGGATAAAAAGATCTCCTGTACATAATAATGAGTATCTTAAAAACAATTTTTTAAAAAATTGCAGTCTTAGCTATACTCCACTAGGGCTACTATACCTCTTAATTGCCATTCTGTTAAATGTAGGCAGAAGGAGGTCTGTTCCTTCATAATGTCCAGATGGTTGTTAATTTTCTAAATTCACCTCCACTGCATTTTCTTGGGAGGCAAAAAGAACACAAAATTATGTCCTTAGAGACTCCAATAGATAGGATATTAATTAAGACTCTAAAATTCTAAAAGGTCAGCAATAGTAGCTGACAAGCTAATACAGCTAAAATAATAAAGAAGAACAAAAACCAAAAACCCACAAAACCTGGTAAGAGGAAAAGACATGTCTCCATGATGGGAATACCTAACATTTCAGGTCTGTAATCCCCATGAGGAAAAAAATTGTTTCGAAGGTACAAACTCAACATGAATTGATGGACTTACAGTGAAATTCTTTGGAAAGTGAGTATTTAAGTCACAAACTCGTTATTTCAAAGAACAGAACGCTTAATCTGATCCCTTAAGGCTCACTCTAACAGGGCCAGAGTTCACACTAGGAACCGACGATAAGGAGGTATAATACCCAGGATGGCGTGTTCCCATGAAGTTCCAGTTTTCCGATGGCAGAAGTGGGACAATTCTTCTTATAATTAACACTCAAACATGGCAACTTTCTCTTCTAATAAGAGAAGTCTACATTAACAATCTACCAATTACCTTGTTCTTTTATCATTAAAACAATATTAAGAGGCCTTAGTTTTCAAGTGTTCTTATGACGCATTTTAAAACTTTCTTTGTAAACGTACGTGTATTTCAAATGAGAGGCTCCGTGATGAGAGTACAAAATGTGAAAAAGTAGGATGTCATTACCAACAAATATTGACTATGCAACTTTACACCAGGCACTGTATTAGATGTCTCCTACAAGTTTGAACAAGTGAACGCTCAAAATTCTTCTGGCCCTAATACTCCATTAATTCAGATGACTCACATGGGGCTGAAGAGTGCATGAGACAAATAGAATCAGTGACATATTCACGTATGAATTAGAATCACCAATCTCTTATTTAGATGATAATGGTAACATGGCTCTAGGATCATAACAAATGGTCAAGAAACATACTAGTGTTTAGTGTTGAAAGATACAGATAAAGGCATTTTGTGACTCACAGAGAGTCCTTGAATCTGCTCTTATGAATTGAAAACCCTTTGTGTCTAGTGAATTCACTGACAAAGCTAAAAATCCTAAAGATTTCCTTGAAGAAAAAGCTTTCACTGGCCAAAAAGTCATGCTCTTCTTATAGTTCCTAAAACCCCTTGATTACTAAAAATGATGTACAATGCCAAAAAATAACCCTGAAAGGGAAAATCTTACCTGATCTAAGAGGTCAAGTCGGTTGACATAAGCTCTTTCTGTAAGCAAAAGTTCGTTGGCTATTTTGTGAAGCTTTTGCTCATTAGTTTCCTAAAAATACAATAGATGTTCACATATTAGGAAATAAAGCCTGGACATATTTTTCAAGTAATAAACACCTTATCAGATGGTCAAAACAGTTTTCTCAAGCTTCTCAGGTACCCAATTCATTTCAGCCATGAAGGGCCATCCAACCAGAAATGAACAAAATTAAAATAATCTTCTAGATTTAACTTAGAACATCTGTAGCCTCTGTCAAAATTAACACTCTCATCTTTGTTCTTAAAACACATTTTATCTTTCTTAGATACTGTATTTGGCTCATTTTCTCCCTGCCTCTCTCAGGCCACTCTTTAGCCATGATTTCATCATTCTCTCAGATACCTTGTCTAATTATTAGCTCTATGTACCCAACTTTTTGCCTTTTTAAAAAATGTTAGGGAAAATTCCAATCACATATGAGTAAACAGTAAAATGAACCAGTACGTATCCGTTACTAAGATTCAACAGCTATCAACTCATTGTTAATCTTGTTTCATCAATCCTCCCCTCCCTCTACCCATATTATCTTTTTTTTTTTTAAGATTTTATTTATTTATTTATTAGAGAGCGAGCGAGAGAGAAACAGCATGAGAGAGGAGAGGGTCAGAGGGAGAAGCAGGCTCCCCGCTGAGCCGGGAGCCCGATGCGGGACTCGATCCCAGGACTCTGGGATCATGACCTGAGCTGAAGGCAGTCGCTTAACCAACTGAGCCACCCAGGCGCCCTCTACCCATATTATCTTAAATACAAACACTTTATTATTCCCTCAGTGTATGTTTACTTAGCCCTTAAATATATTTGTATAGCTTTGCTAGTTCCATGAGAATGGGAACACTTTTTTTTCTCGCTAACTTGGTAACTCTCTCTTGTCTTCAATAAAATGCTGGCATTCAATAAAATATTGCTGAATGCATGAATGAGTAGCAATAACACAAACCTAACGACTGTTGGACTTTTATTACCACTTTGATATGCTGTCAATGTAAGACCAAACTCATCTTTTCAGGAAAACCTCTCTCTTACCACCTCCCACCCTACCCCATGCCACCCTACCCCACCAGAACTTTACCAGCCTGATGATGGTTCCATCCCTTTCCAGTTACCTGGCTTTGGCATCTTGAATCTCTCTAAACTTAGTTCCCTACCACAAAATCCAGCTGCTATGAGCTCCTACTCATATTATATCATTAGCATCCATCCTTTAAGTTTTCATCCCTGCCACCCGGTTTTGCTCATACCATATGTCAAGCCCAGCCAATCAATAGCTCCCAGTTGATCTGATTCTACCATTTTTTGGCTAATCAAACCCACCTTGCATGCTGTTGTATGAGCAATCTTTCTAACTCTGCTTTGCCAAGATCATTCTACTTTCCATAGAAGGAAAACTTCCAATAGTCCTCTTTTCACCAGCAGGATAAAATCCAGACTCTGTATATCATTCAGGGTTGTTCAAATCTCATCTCTACTCACTGTCTCAGACTTCTTTCCTGTTGTATCTTTGCAGGCACCCTTCCCTCCAAACACACCAATCTAATGCACCGTTATAAAACATGTCCATGGCCATTCCCAAACTTTTCTTCTTTCCATTCTCTCTGCATGGCATACATTTTTTTTTTTAAGATTTTATTTATTTATTTGACAGAGACACAGCGAGAGAGGGAACACAAGCAGGGGGAGTGGGAGAGGGAGAAGCAGGCTTCCCGTGGAGCAGGGAGCCCGATGTGGGGCTCCATCCCAGGACCCTGGGATCATGACCTAAGCCGAAGGCAGACGCTTAAGGACTAAGCCACCCAGGAGTACGCCCTTCAATCTATTTTTTTTTTAAGATTTTTATTTATTTATTTGACAGAGAGAGACACAGCGAGAGAGGGAACACAAGCAGGGGGAGTGGGAGAGGGAGAAGCAGGCTTCCCATGGAGCAGGGAGCCTGATGCGGGGCTTGATCCCAAGACCCTCGGATCATGACCTGAGCTGAAGGCAGACGCTTAAGGACTAAGCCACCCAGGCACCCCCATGGCATACATTCTTGCTTTATCTCTTTAGGTGTTTAAGACTTACTTTTTTTTTTTTTTTGGATGGCTTGCTGAATTTCCATTCCTTGTCCATGGAGCCTTCTTCAACTATCCAAAGCTCTTGGGTTTGGTGCTATTAGAACTCATTTTCTATTTTATACCTAAACATCTTTTTGTTGAGAAATTTCTACCTAGGTATTTGCTGAAGTATCCTTTTCATTCTAGGTAAGTGTGAAGCATAGTAAGGGTTTAGTAAAAACTAATAGGAAAGCAGAACAAAGTATATTTTAAACCAGTGTCTAATTTGTGCAAAGACTACATTTTAAACTATGTATAAAATCCTATTCAGCTGTAGGAATGCTTCATTGTGTTCAGCATATGGGGTCTACTTTTATGCTTTATGCAGTATCTGTTCTAATGTGAAAAGTTATCATTTTGCTTTTTACAGCAGCACTGAAATGAGGTATTTTTACATGAAATCTTCAGGTAAAGTAATGTAATACTGTTTAAATATTTGTGGTCTCAAAAATACTGAAATAAGAACTATGTAGTCATTAAATTCCACAGTTAGCCAAGGTTTTGGTTAAACAACAAATTCAGGGTAAAGTATTAGCATTATCGTTTGCCTGTTTGACATCCTTTCCCTCCATTTCCTAATGATACCCAGATTTGTTCAGAGCATCTATCTTACTACTATGTAGCCTTTCCTTTGGAGAAACTACCCTCATTCCCCAGATCAAAATTAGGCCTTGACTGGTATAACAATCAAGAATACAGTGACTGGTTCAGACGCCAATAAAACATGAGGCTATATGCACTGGGGCTCCCTCCTCTCGGCACCACCCCTCTCTCCTATCACCAGCTCCTGTTAATAGATCTGCCCTTTTCCAGAATGTTGTGTAAATGGAATCACACAGTATGTGCCTTTTGAGTCTTGCCTCTTCCAATTCTCAAAATGCATTTGAGATACATCCTTTTTGTCATTAGTATTAGTGGCTTGCTCTTTCCAAGCCCTTATTCTTTTTTTTTTTTTAAGATTTTATTTATTTATTTGACAGAGAGAGACACAGAGAGAGAGGGAACACAAGCAGGGGGAGTGGGAGAGGGAGAAGCAGGCTTCCCGCCAAGCAGGGAGCCCAATGCGGGGTTCGATCCCAGAACCCTGGGATCATGACCCGAGCCAAAGGCAGACACTTAATGACTGAGCCACCCAGGTGCCCCCAAGCCCTTATTCTAATAGTGGTACTACTGTATCTTTTTGACTTACTCACACACTTTCCTATGCTCTGATTCTGGTTTGACAAATAACTCTAAAGAAAACCATCCAGCAGAATTTGTGCCGTGATAAAATGATACATCTCTTATGAGTCAGAGAATTCATTAACCAACAGGTCATACTGGTTGTTATTGCTATGCAGTGAAGTCACTCCTGAGGTCTTCCACATCCTACAGGATCTTAAATAGGAAGCTTATAATAAACAATCTTTTGCTGACTCTAAATCATACTTTAGCTGAACTTGGCAAGTTGTAGGTATCCTGGTCATAATTTGCAAAATCCAAGGGAGATGCCAGGAGTTATTAGCAAAAGCTGTGTCCTTCCACACAGATGGGCTTCTAATGTCAGGACCCTGACCTTGCCAAAACCAACACAAAGATAAGCAAAAGTAAACTTGCTGACATTCAGTTTAAACACTCACATATAGGTGTATGAAAAGTTACTAGGGATTTTTGTGGTGGAGGTGAGGAAATCACCGACCCAAACAACAATTTCACCAGAAGAACAGCTAACACTTATTCACTGATTGCTTGTTATGCACAAGACACTTATATTTTACATAAATTGACTAATCCTTATAATAACTCTATAGAATAGATACATTATTCCTGTTTTATAGGCAGCACACACATACAAAAGACAAAATTCCAAGGCTTAGAAGGGCCAGGTGACTTGCCCCAAGTCACACAGTTAAAAGGTAACCAAAGCAGATTCCAATCATATAGGAGAGCATGGGACTTTACGTTATGGTCAGTAAACCCTTCGCTCTCACTCTAACTCTTCTCTGCAACAAGAAACAAGACTAATAAGTGCCTACAAGGGATACAGACTAAGAAAATACAAACTATCCACTTGAAAACGAAATGGGATATCTACTAGGCATTTTAATTTACACATTCTTTCTCTAATATAAATTCTATTTATAGCAGGCTTCTCAGCATTCTAGTAATTATCAGGTATTAAAAATTCAGTCATATTTGATGTAATGATATGATAGCTTCTAACTTTTTTCTTTTTTTAAAGATTTTAGGGGAGCCTGGGTGGCTCAGTCATTAAGCTTCTGCCTCCAGCTCAGGTCATGATCCCAGGGTCCTGGGATCGAGCCCCGCATCAGGCTCCCTGCTCAGCGGGAAGCCTGCTTCTCCCTCTCCCACTCCCCCTGCTTGTGTTCCTGCTCTCGCTTTCTCTTGCTCTGTCAAATAAATAAATAAATACAATCTTTAAAAAGAAATTTATTTGAGAGACAGCAGGAGTGGGGTGAGGGGCAGAGGGAGAGGGAGAAGCAGACGCCTTGCTGAGCAGAGTGCCCAAAGTGGGGCTTGATCTCAGGACCCTGAGATCATGACGCGAGCCAACAGCAGAGGCTTCACTGAGTGAGCCACCCAGGCACCCCTGATGGCTTCTAACTTTAAAAAATTAGTTACTGAAACTCATCTGTGAGTACATTTAGGGAGAAATACATGATCCGTCTGCATGCATGGGTCTCTACTACTCTATCAGACTTGTGCTTAAATAACAAACCTGTTCTAAAATTGCTGATACACTGGGGATATAGCACGGTATTTTTTTAAAATAGAAAGTTAAATAGGTCAAGTTATAGAATATTGTCTCTTATTATTTGCCACTTCAAAACTATATAACCCCTACTTTGTGCTTAGCACTTTACTAAGAAGTCATATATTCTTTAGATTCTTTGGAAAACAGTAATGGCTACACAATATTGATTTAATAAAAAATCCTGTTTGCCTCTATTGGAACCTAATACACAGACTTCACTTCTAAAAATAGTAACAAATATGCTATTAGAAAAGCATCTTACCTTTGATATTCCTCTATAAAATAGATTTTTTTCACTTGCAAATGATAACTATGTCCTATATTGAAAGCTGATTCTCAGAGTACTGCCTCAAACAAAAATACAACAGAGTATGTCTAAACAATCCCAATTGAAAAGGCAAGATGTACGCCTCTTACAGTAAAAGATTACACAATTTACTTTCCTCTGCTTCTCTCTTATTTCTCTCTGCACAATGCACTTGCACACGTCCAGTAACCTTTCAGCAGAGATCCGCTCCATTCCCAATAGGTCAGGTTCAGCCTGGTGGTGAGTCACTGTGCCCGCTGGCTCATGAATGTGCTGCACTGTCAGTTCTGCCTCCCCACTTACAGATGTCACCAGCTCCTGCAGCTCTTTTCAGACCTTTTGGCATGACTCTTCCATATGGCAGGAGCCCAGACAAAGAGCCCCCACTGCAGCTCACAGACTTCATTTACTGGGTAGGCAGAAAATGTTTGTGTGGAGCCAGTGATTCATCTTCAGTGCCATACGCACTGCCACATGCCTCAAAACCACCAAGCAGGGGAGCAGATATTTTGGAAAGAACTTCATAAAGGTTCATCAATAATTAGAGTTTCTTAGAAGATGCTTTAAAGGCAATGCCTTCAGTTACATAAAAATGAATCAGATATTGATATCATGCTTTACTACTCTTCAATTATGCTTTTTAACTTTTCAGTACGTGTTCCCATGATTTCATTTTAAGCAGGAAGAATTTTTTTTCCTAAATACATTGAATTAAAACTGTTCTTTCCATATATTCATTATAGGTTATATTTAAAATAATATGTACATAAGTTATTGGGTTTTATAGGACCAGAATGAATGTTTCTAGGTTCCGGAAGTTTCTACCCAATTAATTAAATTCTTTCATGGAGAAGGCAGATGTGGCTTTGTATGAATACATATGTTTCTGCTTTCCCTGAAGTCCATTCTTTCATAACAAGATGAGTCAACTTAGGGAATAAACACTTGATTTTGTACCACAATTCATGAGATGCATCAACATTTTGATAGGTTATTTTTAATGTCTTCCTAGACATTAAAGTCTTCTATATGGCTCCAGGTGATAATTTAAAATGAGATCACAATGATATTTGAATGTCACATAATTGGCCTATCATCTCAAAAAGCATCTTAAAGTCTCTAACTTGTCTTGACACCATCATTCCAATATTCCAGAACTGTATACATTTTTTTCTCATTATACTAAAGAACAGGGAAGTCAAGGGAGGCTATCACAAGTGAGAGACAATGACAGCCCCACCATTTAGAGAGTACCTACTGTGTGCTAGGCACTACCGTATGTGCTTCACATGAATTATCTAGTGGAATCCTACTAATATCCTGTGAAGCAGGTATCATTATCCTCTCATTTTATAGATGAGGAAGCAGTGTCTTAATGAGGATGGGTAACCTGCCCCAAATCATATAGCTAGGAAGTGACTGAGCCAGGATTCAAATCTTGGTCTGTGAAAATAAAGTTCTTGCTTTGTTACAGCTCTTTAAGAGAAGTCCCTGTGGATTTGTGTGACAAGAAAATGAGAAGGTAAGGGAATAAAATACAGATTTTGTGTTCAATTAAGATCATGTAGTAATGCCATAAGGAAGGTCACATGGTCTCAGGGAAGATTTGTAATCAGCAAGAAATTTATCACCAGGTTCACATTGCAGGAAAAAGAATACTCACTATGATACACACACGTTATTCCTTTCCCAGGGCTTCACTGTATAGTATCACAAGAATAAATAGTTTATTACTTTAGCATGATCTTTCAGGAAGCTTTGGGAGCACAGTCCAAGCCTATTTTCGACCCAGCGCCAGTATTTTTCCAATCTGATGTCCTATCTATACTATTTATTCAGTTCAAAACAGGAGAGTAGCCAAGTGAGAACTTTTAATCAGAAGGTTTACATTATATCCTTTCGAGATAGGGTAGGGAGAAGGGCAAAAGAGAGCTTACACTGAGAAGGACAATTCAGTTACTTGCATAAGATCAGACAGGAAGTAAGTGGTAGCAAAGAGAGAACTTTGTTCTTCTTATACCCAATTAGTATACATTAGACTAAATTGTCCTTTGCCTTTTGCAGAAATTAAGGCACAAAGAAGAATTTAATATATGCTCACAATCAATAACTGAATTAACCTATCCCAAATCTAGGCAGACCATCAAAGTAATTACGTAACATAAGTATTTTCTGATGATAGTTCCCTAGAGTTAAAACCTTGTGCACATAAGTGACTGCACTATGTGGAAATAACCTATGGTCCTCAAGTAAGAGAAACAAACAAAATATAGGAAACCAGGGTTAAAAAGGAAGTGGCATGCAAAATTATCTCTGTGCATCCTGCAAAGGAGCACGTCAGCTTAACACGGAACCGACAGCTGCTGGAATACTTACCTGGCAGGATATGCTGAACTTTGGATCTATCAAGGGATATCTCAGGTCATGAGTCTGTTCATCTTGACTTACAGATGAGGAAACAGAACTTTATGTTTATCTAACAGACAGCTCACATTATGTTTTAAGGCACTGTTCTTTTTTTTTTTTAAAGATTTTATTTATTTATTTTTTTGAGACAGAGAGAATGAGAGACAGAGAGCATGAGAGGGAGGAGGGTCAGAGGGAGAAGCAGACTCCCTGCCAAGCAGGGAGCCCGATGCGGGACTCGATCCCAGGACTCCAGGATCATGACCTGAGCCGAAGGCAGTCGCTTAACCAACTGAGCCACCCAGGCGCCCTTAAGGCACTGTTCTAAATCCTTTACAATGATTCAATGATCTTTGCCTCGTAATAACCTTATGAGATAGGTATTATTTCCATGTTGCATATGAAGAAACTAAGGCACAGAGAGATTTAAGTGACCTGCTCAAGGTCATACAACTGGTAAGTAAGTGGCTGAGCTGGGTTGCAAACCTAGAAAGTCTGGCTCTTAAGCCTAACTGACCACCAGGTTATGGTATATTGTTCTTTTTGTTTTGTTTTGTTTTGTTGTAAGCCACATACAACAACTGCTGTGTTTTAAGATCTGGTCTTTTCATTTCTCTCCCACCCATGCCAAACAGCATCTTTAGATGCATTGTGACCTCCAAACACCTCGCTTTCCCAAACCTCCTGATTCATGTCAACATTCTGTTAAACTCCATCTTTGACTCCATTATCTCCTTGTTCTCTCGGTACTGCTGATTTGCAGACCTTGCCTCACTCCCACTGCAAGTTTGATCTTCTCTTTCTTAAGTTTCAGGCCACTCAGCAATGCTGGGGAGACTGTTGATTATGCCCGCTACCTTTGATCCTGGCCCTCAGAATCTTAGTCACAAGTCACCACGAGAGCTAACCTTCTCCATTGTCCTCAACCCCTTGGGGCTACCTCACTAGCCTCTATGGGGGCACTTCCCAAACTGACACATTCAGCACCCAGCCCAAGAGTCACCTCTACACTGTAGTCTTAGTATCTCGCTGAGTTCCAGACTCTCCCCACTTCTCGATTTAGGCTAACAAGGAAGAATTCACCTTCTTAGCCATGCTCTGAACCTTCACTTTGAGTTCTCTTTTCCCTTTTACCTCTTATATAATGGTTATATATCTCAATACTCCTTTTCAGCTGTTTCCTCTTTGTATTTTTTTTTTTTTAAAGATTTTATTTATTTATTTGACAGAGAGAGACACAGCTAGAGAGGGAATGCAAGCAGGGGGAGTGAGAGAGGGAGAAGCAGGCTTCCCGCTGAGCAAGGAGCCCAAAGTGGGGCTCGATCTCAGGACCCTGGGATCATGACCTGAGCCGAAGGCAGATGCTTAACGACTGAGCCACCCAGGCGCCCTTCCCCTTTGTATTTTCTGCAGTACTTTGCAAATAGTATATGTGCAATATAAATGTACTGCATTTAATTTGGTTACCCAGGTTCTCTGAGCTAGTTAGCTATAATGTCCCAGTAAGGCCAAGGCCTCCAGACTAACTCCTAGTTTCATATTCTAAATGATGACCATCCTTATAAGCCCACAATAATCCTGTGCCCCCTCCCCCCAAATCCTGTGGTTCTCATGATTTGCTCTTCTTTTTCCTCTCACACAACTTACTATGTTCCCCTTTTGATTATATTTGTGCTCTCCACAGCTCGGTCCTTGCCCTTCTTCCTGTTCCTGCACATTCTATTTTGGCAATATTATTCACACCCTTATGTACATCCTCTTACATTCTTATCCTCTTTCCTAAGCTCCAGATCTGTATTTCCACTTGCTTAATTAATATCTCCAAATGGATGTCCTACAGATGCCATAAACTCAGTAGTACAAAACTAACCTAATTAGCAACTCTACCTCTCCCAACATTCCAAACACAATTATGTTCCTTCCTGTCTGCCACCTCAATTATTTCATTAACATATTAAGAAACCAAGACCTGCGGAATTCTGTTAAAGTACCATGTCTGAGGTCACCTAGCTGGTAAGTGACAAAGCTGGGGTATGAACTCATCTCTTTTAATTCTAAAGTCTTCATCCTTACCCAATAGACTGTAACGTCTCCAGAGTATTCTATTTTTGTTTGAGACATCTTCATGAGGACAATCCATAAGTCCCTCAAATTTAGTATGTCTAAACCCAGTTAAATTTTTGCCCTCCAAATACACCGCTCCTTCCATTCTCTTGTAGTTCAGTAAGTGATACACCATCTGCCACTTCATCCAAGCTAGAAATTGAACATGACTCATTCCCTACCTCCATCAGGAGGCCCTCAGAAATCTCTCTTCCTTGTCCTAACCCTCCACTGCATCCGTCCAGGACCTCATCCTCTCACACCTGGATTACTGCAGTTGCTTACAACTGCTCCATCTGTTTTCCTTTTATCTGACTCATTTTTCTAAAATCCACAGATGGTATAATCATGTCACTTCCATGCTTTAATTAAGTGCCTTGGAGGCCAGATAGTATTAGGCTTATGGAAAGTTTGAAATAACACAGGAAAACACCTATGTTTAATCCTACAAAACAGGATGCAGAACTACCATACATTAGGCTATTGAAAAAAAAAATTTTTTTTTTCCAAATATCAGCTCAGAAAAACAAGCTGGAATGTTAAATACCAAAGCAGCTCTCTTTGGAAATATGGGTGATATTTGTATTTTCTATGCTTTGCTGCATTTTCTTGATTTTCTATGAGGATTATTAATTTTTATCACAATTTTAAAAATCCACTGTTTTCAGGGGAGAAAGATACAGCTTAGGCATACAAACCCACTGCAATTTGTCCTTAGCTTATATTTTCTTTTTAAACCTATCCTTCTACCCCTCACACAATTCTCTAGCCCTCTGGCCTCTTCTTATTGGGCCAGAAACACCCACAAATATGGCATCTATTCACTTGTCTCTGACTAGATACAGCTGCTCCTCCCTACCTCACCCCATTCCCGGCCATTCTCAACTCCCTAGCAACCTCCCCCTCACTTTGCTTCAAGCTAAATTCAACTGCTTCTCAGCACCCTGCCCCTCAAGCAGCCCTCCCCCAGGCACAGGTAATTCCTCATCTGTGTTTGCGAAGCACAGATCACACCACATAGCATGGGGATTTACTTATTTCTCTCTACTGGGTAGACCGAGGCTTTGAAGGCAGGGTGTGTCTTGTTCATTTGTTTCTAGCACCTAGCACAGTAAGCCCCACACATTAAATTTACAAATGGAACAGGTGTTTTTTTCAGGTACAGGCTCTTTGAAGTTCATTTTTTCTCATTATACTTTTTTATACCTTTCCAATATACTAAATGGAGTCTCCACAAAATAAAGAACTTTCTAAATTCACCTTTCAGTTCTAAGTGAATAAAGAAAAGCTATCCTCAAGACTTTTATGAACTATCCAATCCATATGGTCAGCGGGACAACTTTTCTGTTATTCAACACATTGCTTTAAAACTCCTACAACTTCAGTGAGAACTTTCACTGTAATACTAGCAACAACAAAAACTGATTAGTGAAGCTGGATGATTCCATTGCTTCTGCTTGTCTTTCACATTCTTGGAATGGAAGCTGAGTCGACAAGAGAAGACATAGCTAAGGAGTAACTTACTATTTGTCTTCAAGTCTAACATGATCTCAACAGCTATCCCCCTCTATTTTTCAAGAAGTAAAGGGAAAGAAATTTAAAGCCTCACAAAAAGGAACTTGTAGCCCATCATAAGGAAGAGAAAATCAAGGTTAGCATTATGTTTTAACTCCCAGAAAACTCTGATACCTCACATTACATCCTGCAAAATCAACAATGTTAAGATTCACAATTAAGTGAAATTAAAGGGAAAAAAAGGAAAGTGAGTTAATCTGGATTACAGCATTGGTTTTCTATTTGCAGTACTTCTGAACTTGATTCAAGGTCATTCTTTTCCTTACGAGATGATTATCTTCTTAATTTTTGAGTATGTTCAAAGGTTATAAACTCTCAAGCCTTATGTTAAAACATAAGTAAAATGCTCATTAAAAAAATAAGGCACTAGGGGCGCCTGGGTGGCTCAGTCGTTAAGCGTCTGCCTTCGGCTCAGGTCATGATGCCAGGGTCCTGGGATCAAGCCCCGCATCGGGCTCCCTGCTCAGCGGGAAGCCTGCTTCTCCCTCCTCCACTCCCCCTGCTTGTGTTCCCTCTCTCGCTGTCTCTCTCTCTGTCAAATAAATAAATAAAATCTTTTAAAAAAATAAATAAATAAAAAATAAAAATAAAAAAATAAGGCACTAGAAAAAAATTTAAGTTTTTTTTAAAAAAAAATGTTTCTATAAATCTCCAGGTTGTCAATTCTCTATCAGTTGTATCAAATTTCTATCTTCATCAATTCCTCACTTTATTATATAATTTCTTTCATTTTTGGTGAAACAAAGGACTAATTTAAAAGGTATCTGTAATATTCTTGATAAAACTGGTATTATTAGATTTATTATTATGTTGCCAATAGCAGATTCATAATTTCTATCTTTAGTCTTAGAAACCATACATCTGCATTGTTTATATTTGGCTTACAATATGAAGTACAGAGGAAAGAAACACTAATAAGTCTCAGGAAGATCTACAAATACAACCTGTTAAAGTATATCTTGGATATTAAAAGGCTCATGAAAACTATAAAAAGAAGTGTTTATTATATGGCATAATCAATGAATGCATTCCACATTAACGCATTTCTAATGAAGCTTACCCACTGAAGCACATAAATCTCAGAAAAAAAAATAACCATTTTTAAATGAAATTCATACTAAAACGTCCTGACCCATTTACCTGAGTCTTTTAATATAGTTAAGCTATTTATGATAACCCAAATTTGTCATGCCAAACAGGATTATAATACTGTTACCCCTGATGCCCTCAAGTATGCAGACACATGTGACAGTTTCCTGCCCCCTGTCACTTAGGGGTTTTAAGGTTTCCTTCTAATGATATCTCCTCCTTAGTAGACTTCAGTCTTTTAATCTCTTGTAATACATAATTAACCTTAATTTAAAGATACTGATAACACCTTACGGGTAAGAGCTAAAGGTGTCACAAAGTGCTCACAATTTTCCTTTAAGTCAGAGGTTTAAAAAAAAAACAAACAAAACTATTTGCTTATTTTGAGGTGCCTGGCTATATTCTAGATCACTGATGCTGCAAAAAGTTTAAATATTGGAAAAGCGTAGCTTTGCTGAAGTATGGTAAGGACAATAGTTTCAATGAGGTAGGTATTATCTTTCACATAGTAAAAGTGATTGAAAACTGATTTTCAAGTCAGTTCTCATTATTAACAATGACTGTTCAAGATCTATTTTAATGTGTATCTGCTTTTCTGAACAATCTTGGTGATGCTACTCTGCTACCCCTTCATCCCCCAATTCCTCCTTCTCCCATTCTTGGCGGGCATTTAAGAAATAGCCATTACATTTAATACCTGTTTAAACTTAGCTAAGACTATTGTGATGTAAGTCTCTGCATTGAATTATATAAAGATTGAAGTAATTTTTTTCACTTGTCTGCATAGTGAAACCCAGATATTCCTTTGTATCTTAAGAGGTTCAACACATTAAAAAGTTCAAGAGGCAGCTGACAACATGGGCTATGCTAACAAAGGAAGATACCAATAAACAACAGCAAAAAATTATTACATTACCACTGAAAAGGGCTTTATGATCACACCCAGTTAATATCCTTTAACTAAAGGCACAAATAATTTAATTGATTTGTTTAAGGTCATACCACTGGTTAGTGGACAAGCCAGAAGCAGCACCAAAACGTCCTGGTTCCAATGGCTCTACTATATACTACTTATTTTTAACATTTCATTTTTCATTTTTAGCTGTGACAAAATATATATAACATAAAATTTACCATCTTAACATTACTAACATTTATGTTTGCATATTTGAACAAAGGCAATGTAACAGTCACCAACCAGAGCAACAAAGGAGAACATATTATCACCGTGTAGAAATTAAATCCTAATCCTCCCTTTTATTTTTTTAAAAAGATTTATTTATTTATTTATTTGATGGGGAAGGGGGAGAGAGCACATAAGCAGGGGGAGTTGCAGGGAGAGGGAGAGGAAGAGACGCAGGCTCCCTGCTGAGCAGGGAGCCAAATTTGGGGCTAGATCCCAGGACCCTGGGACTGTGACCTGAGCCGAAGGCAGAGCTTAACGGACTGAGCCACCCAGGTGCCCCCTGATATTCCCTTTTAGATGAGAGACACATGTGGTGTCTTTGTATCAATAGCTCTGCAGAGAAAATTGCATTTTTGTTCCTAGATACAGCATGTGCCATCCACTACTTATATTTCGTATAGGAGAAAGGCCAGCTGTAGTACTTCATTGCACTAGCTTAATAAGAAAGGCCCTATTTAAGTCTCTCCCAAACCAAACACCACTCATCTATGAAAATGTACAGATAATAATACAGGACAGGAAAAAAAAAGTACTACCCAGCAACCACAGGCATTACCAATGAAAATATTAATAAGAATAGCTCTTACTGGGGGAGCCTGCTTCTCCCTCTGACCCTCCCCCCTCTCATGTGCTCTCTCTCTCACTCTCTCAAATAAATGAATAAATAAAATCTTAAAAAAAAAAAAAAGAATAGCTCTTACTGTTTTATAAACACTTGCTGGTGGCATCATCCCAACTATTAAAGCACAAATGTAGGAGTCTTGAGCTTCTTGATTCTAACCTCCTCTTCTGTTCACCATGGTTCAAGCACAGCGGCACTAAAATCTACCACTACATCAAGATGTAGTGAAGAGATTTACTTTGCAATGTCCTGTCTCTTTAATGTTTCAGATAATGTTACCAAGTATGACTCACTTTTCTTCCACCCACTTCCTTATTTAAACTTTCTCTGCCTGACAGTATTTAAAATTTATTCACTAACTGGAAGAAAATAAATCCCTGGCTTTTTGTCTATTTGGGACCTTTTTCAGGGTTAGTAAAAACCGTACCATAACGTGGATTTCATTTTAGTTAAAACTGTCAACACATCAGTCAATCACTTTTTACTCTGATTTTAGTATTAGTCCTTTTGAATTTCTCCCTATGTTAATGCCACTTAAGCCACGGCACCATAAAAAATCCTAAATAAATTTAGAACTTGATTTGTCATTTACAGATTTTCCTATAATTGCCAAATTTTCAATTCTCAACTCTCCTACACAGATTACTATTTATAATTAAAAAGAGAAACTGAGCAATGGGAATTATTTTTTTTTTTTTGGTCCTCAGAGACATAAACAACTTTCTCTTCCAGGGAACTGTATAATGATGCTTCTATTGCACCTTTGATCTGAGAAATTCCAGGTACTTTGTAAAAGCTGTATTTATTAATTCTTCCAAAACACCATATTGACAGGAATAAAGAATACAAATGCAGTGGTCTTGTTCCTAGAATTGTAGCAAAGCTTTTCTGTCGCCCAGGTAAATTATGAACATATCTCACCAGCAAATCAGCTCCTTGTAAGCTTAGATTTTGCACCTGGACATATATGCCATTGAAGCAATTTCACTGAACTGCTGCCCTCTTTAGAAACAATCTGAACTTCTAGTTTGCCACAGCCTCCCCTCTCTCCAAAATATTACTCATGGATGCTGTATTTGTGGATACTTCCTGCATTTACACACTTAAGTTTGTGATTTTTTTGCATCAGGGACACAATACTGGCCTGTGAGTCAGGGCACCAAGGGTCCAGGCTATTACTGTGACCTGAAAAATCACTTCAGCTTTCTGGAACTGTCTCTACTTCTATAAATGAACTGCTTAATTAAGATGATCTTTAAAGAGGCTTCTAAATCCAAGATTAAGTAGATTGTTTTAAAACTATACTAATGACAAATTTTTAAAAAAACAGTCAGAAGCCTGGAAAGAGTTACGGTTACAATCTGTTGACTAATTTGTGAATACTACCGTATTTGTGTCCTTAAATGAAACATTTGCTGGTGCAAGTTACTCTTCCAGGTCTAGACTAGAAATGTGTGAAAAGTGAAAATCATACAATTTCCTCTTGCTTAGCCCATAAATATTAGGGATGTAGCCCTAATATCTAGAGCAACAAAGAACATTTTCTTCCTAAGTAAAAAAAAAAACAAGCTTGTGGTTTTCCTATATTAACGTCTTCAGAATGTTCTGACTCTTGAAATCATAATAGGAAGATCAATAGAAACTACACCAGAAAAAGTGAACTATTTCCTCATAGAGTAGGGGAAACATCCATTAGCAGCTAAAGTTTAAAAATTGCTTAACTGGCGGTGTGGGTGATCTGACTCATTCATTTCACGGGTGCTATTAAGCAGAGTTTTAAAAACAGTGGAACAGTTGGTGCTTCTTCCTACTTATGAGCCAGTCTCACGCTTTACCTTCATCTCATGGTGCTGGTCCAGCTGGTCCAGTTCCAGAGGGCTTTCTCCATCTTCCCGCTCTTGCACCTTGGCTTCCGTGTCCGCCCTTTCTTCTTCTAGGGGGAGCACCTGGCTGACTCTGGCAGTCCTGCAGGTACTGTCAGAAACATTTCTGTCATAGTCCTTTGCTGTGGGGGATGCAGGGCCTGTGGTCGCTTCCTCCTCTCCTTCTCCATTCACTAAGTTCATAGCTTGCACGTGTTCAGAGGTTTGAACTGGAGTTTCTGGGCTACGAGTGGCCACTTGATCCTCCTCACATTCCATCTGGGTTGGTGCTGCCATCACACCATTAGCCACACCAGTCCGTACACCCTGAGTTGGATCGGCGTCATTTTCCGGCTTCGGAGGTGGGTGTGAGGAGAGGAGCTTTTGCTGAGGGGTGGTTGTCAGTCCATGCCTTCCTGGGGTTCTAGGAACATTCAGGTTCACACCAGAGTCTTTCTTCAAATCACTGTAATTTGATAATGTGCTAAAAGATAAAATACAAAAGAAGTATGTAAACACTGGCATGGAAAAGTTCTAGAAGACGGACCAGCTTATTCCAATTGAAAGGAGATATTTCACGAAGACCTTTTCCTCTGATGGTTTTAGAAACATGGACTGGAATAGTTGGGCATAGTTCTCAGTCTCTTGGGATGCTACACACACTTAAGTAAACATTTAAGTAAAGATGGTAAGACTGAGCATTTGCTATAGGGTCTGGAACATTTCCTTGTGCTGTGCGTCAATATGGCTCATCAGTAAGGACTGAGATGTGAGAAGTATTTAGAGTGAAAGCCATCTTTTCCCAAGATTTTTACTTTCATACATTTTAAAAACAAGTATCGTCAGATCCCAATTTATGAACAGGTTAGAAATCAAAGGTTATTTCTGTTTAGAGAGCAGAACGCATTCTCAGAAACGTTGATACCCCTGCTGCCATAACCTAACCGACCTCTCTGCTTCCAGCCTCCATCCTCTCAAATCCAGTCTCTCAAGGTCGATCACAGAGGCCCAACTCTTGGAGGGCACCCGGTACACTTAGAAGGTAAATCTGGCATCCTGCCCCCAACCTAGGAGTCTGTACACACGAGCTCCTACTTGCCCTGGCCTCGTTCAGTTCCATTTGTCCTCACTCACTGTCTCTTGGCACTCCTGTCTCCCTGCTGTTCCCATGCATGCATCTAAGGGTCTCTGCAGCTGCTGTTCTCTCTGCCCAGGACGACCTTCCCCAAGACATCGGTGTGGCTGACTCCTTCCCATCATTCAGGATTCTGCTCAGATGTCACCTCAAAGAGGCTTTCTTGGATTATTCTATGTATTACAAGTGCACTCTACCATGAACTACACATCTTGTTTTAGTTTTCCTTAAAGCCCTTATTACTTGATATTATATATAACCCTACTAGTACAATAGAACCTAACTGCCAATATATTACAATGTCCCTATATAAATATTTGCATAACATTTTAATCTAGGATTCCGGGGAGGAAAAACAGAAATCTCTGGGCTGCAGTGTTGGAGAGATTCCTATGACCTAATAAGGAGACAAAATGAATACAGACTAATACTCTGGGAGGGTGCAGACCGCGCCTATCTTGTTCTCTGCTTTTTCCCACTTCGTAGCACAGTGCTGGGCATATGGAAAGTACTCAGGGATCAATAAAGAGTAACTATAACTGTAATGGTGATCATGAGAGTCACTCAATAACAGCAGCTAGCATTTATTAAGTGCCGGAAAATACATGGTATTCTTTACATTATTTGTTTCAACCTCATAATAATTCTAAAACAGGACCCCAAAATAGAGAAATTGAAGCTTAGAAACTTGCATAGTGAGGTGATGTCACATGGCTAAGAAATGATACTGCTAGAGTCTGACCCTGAAGTCTGATTCGAACTCCATGGTCTTAAGCCCACACTGTGACACACTAGAACATGGAGGGAAGGAGCAGCAGGTGAGTAGCCTGCATACAGAACATGGGAAGAAAGTCCAGGTCTAGCCTCTTCCCCGGTGCCGACAGAGGTTACGGGCTAGAGGACACAACAGTACAGTCCATGGACAGTGCTCAGATGTGGGTTACCTTCTCTATTCATTCTACTCCTCCCAGACACTGCTGATCTGGAATGGAGAATAACCATAGACGGCAAGAAAGTTAATAAAAGACATGGTAAGCTCAGCACCACAGGAAGGGAAGGAAAAATTGGGCAGGGAAAATGCGATATATATAAAAGTTGGTGGCTGTCAATGTAAGTAAGTGTTACATACTCCACCATTAATATGTGCCTTCTAGGGGAGCATACTCTTGGCCTAGACGATTTCTCAAGCAGTCCTTGGAGATTTAAATGGCACGGTCTTCCTTTTCTTCCCCACATCAATGTTCAGAAACCCAGGAGAAAGATCCTCAGCAGATCCTCTGAACCAACTTCAGACTTGCTTAGGATTTTTGGAAAGGACTGTTTTGGATGAAAGGTAAGTATTTCCTGTAATAAGTGATCTCCAGGGGACATGCACATGGAGGTGGGATAGAGATAAGGTGGTGAGAAGTCAGTAAAAGCAGTGGTTGAACCAATACATATATTCCTGCTGTTTTGTGGATGCCAAGACCATGGGGAAAGACAGTTTGCCTTGAAATGTCCTTAGGAAAAACCAGTGTTCAGTTTTGTGCAAGATGTTATTTCTTTCTAAAATCCTGAAATCTTTCATGGGTTAAAAAGACTAGTTTCTGAAAGGAAGGAAGGAAGGAAGGAAGGAAGGAAGGAAGGAAGGAAGGAAGGAGGAACCGTAGTAATACTTTCATACATAAATAATAAAATTCAGGTGCTCCGAATACATCCTCCAAATCACTCACCTTAATATAATAGCGTTACTTGCATTACTGCAAGGAGCAAAATTCTGATACATAGTCTTAATAGTGCAGTCTAATAGTTAGTAACCTATGACCCCACTCTCTTCCTGTCAGTTTACAGTGGTAACTTGGCCTGCTGAATCTCTATTCCTCAAAATGCTACTTTAAGCTGTAAAAACTGGGGTAAAACCTGAAAGCTATGCATACTGTAGGCACATGGACATCACTCGACAAGAAATACAACTTCCCATTCAAGTCTTATAGACTCAATGCAACGCTAACCCATTCACACGCTTTTAGGGCCAGTTCCTACTGGTAATACCTCACTAAGAACATATATTCATTTCTCGTACTGGCAGTAGACTCTGCTACAAGTAACACCCCTTCACCAGATTTGCCAAAATGCTCACATTACATTCTATCTGCACTTAGAATAAGTTTGCTTAAAATATCTAGGTTACAACATATCTCTCCTTAGATACAACCTTCAAACTTTGCGTCAAAAAATGACTCTGAACCTGTGAAGTCTGAAGGAGTAAAAGAAAACTGGTACTAATATGTGGAAAAACTATGTACATTTTGTGTATGGACAGGAATGCAAATGGTGGGTTACCAAAATGGTGAGAATCAGAAGGCTCAACCTTTTCAATACTGACCCATTAAGGGCTTCCCACAGCTCCCCCCAAATCTGGTATGCACTACAGACAGGGATCAGGGCTACAGCCCTTCCTGATATTATGCAGTCATTGGACATGGCCCTGAGAATCTGCAAATATGAAGGGTCACTCTCTGTGCTACTGAATCAACTTGCCCTGGGAAAAAAATTTAAAGTGGAATTAAATAATTCTGGTAAAGATTACTATAATTTAAGATAGCAAAGGTATTAAAATTCCCACTTCAGAGGAAGAGATGTTGAAGTTTAAATATTTATGACTCAAGTTCCCACAATTGATTGGGAATGAAAATGAAGACAGGCTTCTGAACTACTTTTCTTCTCAAGAACTTGTTTCTAAATATAGTCTCATTTTAAATGAAGGATATTGCAGGTTTGTACTTGGTCACAATTTTCAGAAGATTTCTGTAAGTATTTCCAAGCTATGATCCACTATGTAAATAACAATAAATCCTGCAAATAAATAATGCAATCACCTAGCAGGAAACCATTCCCAACTATTACACTGGAATGAATGGAAATATTTGCCTTCAAGTATGAAAGAGAGGTTATATACATTGTTTAAGCAAATATAAACTTTTGGTGACAGAGAAAATTAAAATCCTTCTGATAAAAAATTTTTTTTTTAATTCTATTTATGTCAGTGATGGGAATTCTAAGAAAAAGCAATTGAGGTCATAAAGGAGAAAAGCAACTTATGGGTGTTTATTTTTATCTTCAAGTGAGAAATTCATATTTTGCCTATGTTTTTTGAAACATTAGGACTAAAGAATATAAAATTATATCTAATAAATACAAAACTGAAACTTAGCGTTTATTTTGCTACTGGCAAGGTCTCCTCACAAAACCTAGTATGATACAAGGGAGTGGGGGCGGGGGAAGGGGAAGGGGGCTGAATGGATACTGAAGACTCAGGTTAAATAAAAAGTAGGTCAGAAAGAAGGCCACAGAGATGGCATAGCCGGCAGAAATTCCAGCCACAAACATGCCAAGTGAGAAACAAGGAGAGACAACCTCTTGCTTTCCCAACCCAGACAGCTAGCTATCCACAGCATGACCCCGAGGCATAAAACAATGTGACATATGCAGATACAAAGGAAATGAGAGCGCATATCAGTTGATCTATACGACACACAATGTGATGAAAAAGCTGGTGGCAGAGACTGTGCCGCACATCAGGAATATAGAGTAAATGCCAATTCATATTAGGGCAAGTTTAAGTATTTTTAAAATTTACTCTTTCTAAAAGCCTACCAAAACTTAGTAGAATACTTATGATTTAGAAAATCTATTACTCCATCATCTATTTTTTAATTTTATTATATTTTGTTAGTCACCATACATCATTAGTTTTTGATGTAGTGATCCACGATCCATTGTTTTCGTATAACACCCAGTGCTCCATGCAGTGTATATTACTCCATCATCTTAAACACACACACACACACACACACACACACACACACACACCAGCTTTCTTCACCCCTCCTCTTTCTCCCATTGTGAATTAGCTCTTACCTGCCTCCTTCAAAGCGACTGATGAGATCTGATACCTTACTGGGTTTTTCTTTTGAGACACAAGAAGCAGAGGCAGGTTTAACTTCCTCCATCCTTGGTTTCTCACTAGATAAAGCTTTATGCCTGGGGGTTTGGTGTCTACAGGACAAAGGTGAATTCTGCAGATGTAATGGCTTTGGAGGCACTGTAGAAAAAGAATTAAAAGAATTCAGTATTTCACTGATATGTATTCCATTACAAATGAAACTGGTGGCCTGGGTGCAAAAATCTTCAGCATTATCAAACTTTTGTAAAGGAGTCTAATTTGTACTGAATCTTAACCAAGGGATCTCTATCTAGGACATTTGTTGTGTCCTGTGGAAATCCCACCTCCAAGATTCAAGTGGTTCTCTTTTAATTTTAGGTCATTTTAAATATGGCTTTATTAAGCATCTAGGGATCTGCGTATTGCTGTGACCTTCCAATGTCTACTAGAGATAACATAGCAGTTACTTATCTAAATGGAGAAAAGAAAGTACTAAATTTGAAACTAATTCCTAGGGATACACAGCTTGTTACAAAACAGATTTTCTAATTATAGAGTAATAGCTAATATAACAGAATCCAGAGCTAGTAAATTAGACATAAAAAGCCAACAAAACAATATCAAACAACAGTAATTACTATAGCATCTTCCCATTTAACAAAAGCACCTGATCTCATTTGATCTTAGATGAAATTTTTCACTTTACAGTCCTTTGAGGTAGGTAGCCTTATTCATCTCTTAGGTCTATGAAGGTTCAGAGTGGTTAAGTGATTGCCCTGGAAGAATAAGGCTGATCTGATTTTATGACTGGTACCCAGACTCTAATTCCTTCCTCTGTCAGCATTGCTCCTTATCATAAAACCAGCAAAAGGGGGTTATAGGAGTTCTGTTATTATTGTCTGCTATGTTTATAGTTGGCTTGTATTAATACACCACAAACTACTTGCTTAGCATTAAGTCCTTCCCTCAGTTAACAGATCATTTCCTGAAATATTAAAATCTACGGAATTTCTCTAACAGATGAGAAATTCTGTAGATGAGAAAATAAGTGCTTGCTTTATCAGTACAGGAATTACTTCAATTTTGAAAACCAATATAATTTTCCTCTTATATTAACATTCTGGGTCAAGGATTATATAACATGTATGCGTTTTTCTATAACTGGTTCTAACAAATCAAATAAAATCATTGTTTTTCTTTTTTTAAATCCTTGTCCTGACTTCCCAAGGAAGGGAAGGGAATCATGTCTCCTAATTACATGCCCCATTTTTCCCCAGCTGGTTACCCTGGTCTTCAGTCATCTCATTTCTTCTATAAACTTGGCTGACAGTTGCCTGATGCTCACTGGCTTAGATGTCATTATTTCTATGTGAGTTACCAATTCTTACAAAGAAGGAAAAAAAAAAAGCATATCACAATAAACTACAGGTATAACAATTCACCTCATTCCCTTTCAACACAAGAAGAAAATCCCAATTAAAAAATGGCATGCTTCTTTTTATGGAAATGGTGTTATTTTCTAAGAAATGCTCAGGGGGGATGGTTAAATATAGTATCCATTGAGAAAGAAGGGACTTATAAAAGTGTGATATTTGTTAATTTTAAGGAAAAATTTCCTGTGTAGAATATATACCAAAATAGCAAACTATGACAATATCCCACAGAAAAAAAAAAGTTTTAATATTAAGAATAATTTCAACATTCCTAATTAGAATATTCAAAAAAGGAAGTGAATGTGTTCTTTATAATTCTATAAAAATTGTTATAAAATTGTTATTTATTCATCTAGAGTTTACTCAGTGAACATTATTTATTACATATCAGACACTGTTAGATGCTTAGAAGACTCAAATGATGATACGTATCAGCCAGTTTCTCAGAGATAACTCCACTGACTTTTCCCATTTCAATTATGCTTACCTCAAACTGTTTCATAGCATTGTGTACTTTTTCTCCAAAGTGCTTATAATAAATCACTATGATTAAGTAATCATAAATAGTATTAAATAAACGAGAAATAAAATATTAAGTATACTATAATGTAAAGCTTTCTCTTCCAACAAGCCTGGGGTTCTGTGAGGGTAAGAAACAAGTTTATTTTGATCACAAATATATTCACAGTAACCACTTACACAGTGCTTGGCAAATTTGTGGAATACATGAAGGAACAAATTAACGTCATCAAGGAATTCATAGTCTAGTGAGGAGACAGTTTAATGAGGTTGATAAAAGTGGGCATTGGGTACTGTTATTTGAGAAGCACAGAGGAGGCATCTCATCAAGGGAGATAACCCAAATGGAAAATAAAGTAAATATGCACATTTTAAATAAAAGAGCACAAATGTTACATGTATATGACAAAAATCTCAAGATGATACATGAATGGCTAAAGCGTCAGAAACACTGCCTTAGGGGGAAATAATGTGTACTTTGGTCAAAAAACAGAACTGATGAGTAAAAAGGACTCTCATCTTCCCCTCCCCTGCCCCCTCTCTCATCATTTCTATCTTCTACCCTATGGAGGTCAACATTTCCAAATGCTCTCTGGACATCCCCTAGGTGTTCTATCAGCACCTCCGTTTAGTATGTCTGAAACTCAACATAGTATTTCTACCCCCTGCAGCCCAATGGATGTAAATAGAAAAAACAGTGTTCAACCTCACTAATAATCAGGGAAATGAAAATTAAATCTAAAATAGGATTCTACTTCAGCCCCATCAGGTTAACCAAAAATTTTAAATCTGACAATACCAAGTGTCAGTGAGGATATCAAGCAATATGATATCTCATACATTTTGAGAGGGAATATAAATTAACAGAACCATTAGGAACTTGACATTTCCAAAATACATATCTTAAAGAAATTCTTACATATCAATACAGGGTTTCTTTAAATTTTTACTTGTATTAGCCCTCCCCCTTTTTTCTTAGCTCTCACCACCTTCTCATATATGGTTTACTTAATTAGGGTTTTTGTTTCTTATCTTTCCTTTTGTTTATTGATAAGATCAAGTACATACAACTTAAGAGGTATTCAGTAAATACTGAATTCATGTTCTACCAACTGAGCCAGCCAGGTGCCCTACAGAGCTGGCTATTTTTAATACATTATGAATTGATAACATATTATACTTTAAGAATGGAACATTACACACAGGATTCTTTACTTTAGAAGAAAATGAAATGCGTTTGAGTACCTCACATTTACTTAAATTATTCAAACAATAATGTGGCTTTCGAAGTTCATGAAACTTTTTTTTAAACATTAAGGTTTAATGATTGATGAGTAATAATATATGGGCTCTACAAGATAAACAATTATGGAGAATGCTGTGGATCAGAGCTCCTGAGAGAAAAAGAACTATTAACTTTAATTGCTAAAGAAGTTATTTTGAGTTATGTCTAGCATGGCAGGAAATAGTTCAATATTAAAAGTGGTGAACAAGAAGACACACTTATGTTGGAAGTTGCTCAGTAATTTATTTGTTTGACGGGTAGGATTGGTATGAAGTGAATAAACCATTGTTTTCCAAGGCTTTAGGGTATTTTCTGAGGCTGAGGCAAAACAAGCCCTAACTATTAAAGGAATCTATTTCAAAAAAGCTACAGGCTCTTACTTAGATTCAAATGGAAGCTTATCTAATCTAAAATTTAGCTCTTTCATTGTTTTAAAATTATAATTGTTCAAAAATACTTGTTGGTATTTTTTAATTGATATAATTGACATACATTATATTAATTACAGGTTTATAATATGATTCAATATTTGTATATATTGTGAAATGATCACTAAAGTCTAATTAACATCCATCACCACACAGTTACAATTTTTTTCATGGGTTGAAAACTTTTAGGATCTCTATTCAGCAATTTTCAAATATACATCACAGTATTATTAACTATAGTCACCAAGCTGTACACTATATCCCCATAACTTACTTATTAATAAACACAAAAATATAAACCTGATGTTGTTCCAGAAACATTACTATATAATCACCACTAATAAAGGTATTCAATATTGTCCCTCCCTTTAAATATCACTAAAATAAATTGTAGCTACGATATTATTAGCACTCCACAGGAGAAAAAAAAAGATTTAATTATGAGCTCTTTTGAGGATCCAGATAAGAGTTTCTCAAACTACTGACATTTCAGGTCAGATAATTCTTTGTTTTGGGGGGCTGGCCTGTGCACTGTATGATGTTGAACAGCATCTCTAGCCTCTCCCCACTGGCTGCCATTAGAAACTTCCACACGTGGGGTCAAGCAAAAAAGTCTCTAGACAATATCAAGTGAGGGCCATGGGGTGGGGGGCTGCAAAATTATCTCCAGTTAAGAACACTTCTCTAAAATAAGAATCTTCAATTAAATTAAAATTACATAATGGATCTTGAAGCCTCAGTAGGCTCCCCATTCATAATTTGTAAGGGATTTGCCATGAAGTGGGAATAAAGGTATCAGCATGATAATCCCTTGATCTGTACAGGAAGTCCCTATTAATGACCCCTTCCTTTCTCTGCCTCAGTCACCCAAATATTCTGAAGGGTTTGGAGAAATTAAAAGTAAGCTTCTCTCCACTAGAGGGTGGGGAACACTTTTATTTGGTTAATAAGTAAGTAGTGCCCAATTTACTTGGCAGCTGATCTGACAATACTAAGATGTAGCCTCATTTCCTGCATGTTTTTCTCTGTATAGCACACATTCTTCCAAGTTTTGAACAAAGAACAGCAGAAACAAAGTAGAGGAAACGTGGCGATGGAGCAGGGAGTCATTCAACAAGTATTACTGAAGGCCTGCGATGCCATGGGGGATTGGCAGTCCAAAGGCAGAAATAAACTAAGATGGATGAGTGACATACAGAGTAGGTCAGATTGTAATGAATGAGAAAAAATAAAGCAGGTAAGAGGAAATATGAAATGTCAAAGGTGACAGTGGGGTTAAAATTTTAGCTGGGGAACCAGGAACGGGCCAAGCAATGAGTGAGAGTATTTTTAAAAAAGTACAATGTTCTCTAAATCATTTAATACCTGGAAATAGCCCCTGTAGTTAGGTAAAATTATAGATATTAATCCATATTCAGAACAGGAAGTATGTATTTAAATAATCAATATATTGACTTTAATATAATTCCAAACAGCAAAAGCAAGATCAAGTGTTAGCTCCCTAAAGAATATGATTATTTTGGCACACAGCAGCTCAGGAAGGACACTGCTGTAATTTATCTCAATGAACTATGAAAAACAATGAAGTAATGCATCTTCCCAAAAAAGGCTTTATAAATAATGAAATTCCTGTTTGTGATCTGGGCAATTACATAAAACTGAATTACATTCATTTTTTATATTCCTACTTCATTTGATCTCTGTCAGCTCAGGTCTAATGAGCAAGATGGAATTTTGTATTTGGCAAATAAAATAGCTTAAACCATGATCAAAAAAATTTCTATGTTCATATTCATATCAATTATATAGGGAGGAATATGGTCAAAAGAAAAGGTTATGAACTCATGAATGAGTCATTCATTTCAATCACCAATTATCTGACCTCACTATTTGATAGCCTTACCCCACACTACCACAAATATAGCCAGTAGTGAGAACAAAAAGAAAAACGTCCCACAATCTGGCAGATTCTATTTTAAGCCCCTTTCTGTTTAAGCGCCTTTAAGACTCAGAAATCCTAAAAACATAAGAACTTTAAAGAGTAACACTTGTTCTTTTATGATGTGTTCTCTGTAACAACTTTTCTCTCAAAGAACAAGAAAGAGACCAAAGTAAATACAACATAAATCAAATAGAAATTTATTTTTTCCCAAAATATATATTAATTCTGAAAATGCCCAATATTGTTTCTTGGTTGAATGTTCAGCATTTGGTACAAATAAAAATCTATTGGAAGAAACTACACATTAAATCACAGTAGGGCTCAGTTTTGTGTTAATGTTTCCAAAGGTCTTACTCTCTGTCATCAAAATTGAAGTTCTGTGCTCTTTAAAGCTAATACCCAGTTCACTAGAAATTTATTGCCAAAAGGAAATGGTCCCTGAACAAAACATTCAAAGATTTCCACCACTGTAATTGTTTTTCCCCTTGTTGACTGCTCAATTCTTGAATGGAGGAGCCATTTATTTTAATAATTGTGGATGACTTTACTAAGAAGCCTTTTCAAGCCCCAGTTCCTGAATAGTATAAAATCACATTCTTACGAAGTATATTAAGCACGGTTTTACAATTATCTGTTTCACAGATCCTCTGACATCTAGCAAGTCATACTGATTTTCTGACAGTAGTCATTCATTGTCATACATTTATTATGCAAATAGTAAGTCAGGCCATGTACTAGGTCAAGGATAATGCATGAAGTGATCACAGTCACCTTAAGGGGACATGTAAATTTCAGCAATGAGAAAAGAATTATATTAGAAAAATGTATAAGGTGTTTTAGGAGCAGAACAAATACCCAACTCTGCCTGAGACTGATTTTTTCCCTGAAAAAAAATAAATGCACCCAATATTTCCATTTAAAGCTTTAAACTCTTTCTTAGTCATTATCATTCTTCTGGGTAGCCTTCATCAATAACAAAACACCCAACCTGATCAAAAACAAACAAACAAACAAAACCCATACCTTGTGGCTTTGGACTTGCAGCTGAGTGTTTCGCGGGTGTTTTTCCATTTATTCCCTGAGCCTCTTCATTAGATACATTCTGATCAACCAGTGGGGTCGTGCTTCTTTTCAAACAAGGTGGAACTATAGTGATCTTTGGACAGGTACTGCTGCCTGGAAGAGTTCAAAAAGAAAGGTCAGGTAAACAGAGAGGTGGAGCGCAGCTATGTCCCATGAGTTAAATGTCCCATGAAACAAAAACAATCACAGGTACAGACTAAGCATAGCAATACATTTCCCGTGTGTGCTGGCCTTGACAGAATTTCTTGGGAAAGATTTCATTCCGCGTGCTTGAGAAACCTTGTAATGCATACTGACAGAGATCACCACACACGCGTGCAAGCGCGCACACATGCACACCCCCGCCCTCTCTCCTCCTTTCCTTGTAGGGCCACAGAAAGGGCAGAATGCAGCTGCTACAGGGGAAGGCGAGAACTGGAGGGCCCCAGCACTCATCTGTTGCAAGCGTTCCTTTCCAGCGGCCAGTCACCAGTCATCGAGTGACTAGACTGACTCGAAAGAACAAAGCAGGAAAGCACTGACATGACAGCTGACCTAAAGACTCTAGAAGAGTGGTTCAGTGAGAAACGAACAAATACACACACACTCCTCTCACTCACGAGTTTACTCAGACTCCACATCTACATATATAAGCTAATACCCACATTTAAAAAAAAAAAGGATTATACAGATTATACTGTCATATCTATAACTCAGAACTCTAAAATGTTGAGACTGAAATACATCGTAAGACATAGATGTAGGAAAATAGATCAATTTTTTGTTCGATTCCTGATATAAGAAGTTAACTGCTGAATTTCAGAGACTTTTTAAGAAATCACATGCCACTGTTTTCTCTTTATACTACTCTTATTAAATTTCCCTTTCTTCTGGTTGACCCAGTGATATTAACAACAGACTAGACCCTGCTTAGGAGAAAATAAAATTTCTACTAGGAATATTATGATGACTAAAGTATTCCATTTAAGAAACTATCACTGTTTAAATAAACAGAGTTTCATTTTCATAGAATTCAAATATCTAGAGAGAGAACTGTAAGAGATCAAAAGCCTTAATTATTCAAAACAAATGCTAATAAAACCCAACCAACTTTTTACTGAGTAAAAAAATTCCATTTTGATTATTAAACAGTACAAATTAAAAACTGCACATGCTGCTTTATTTTCTGTGTTCTCCTTGAAATTTACCTTGGTAAAACAAATTTTAAAAGATATTAACCATTCTGAGTATTGTCGACAAGTTCAAGAGATCCAGTGCTACAACCAAGTAAATGGGTTTTCATCAGACACCCTTCTGCTAAAATGGGCTGCCAGCTGGATTAAGCACTGTTTAGCCAAACAGAACAGAGGCTTTGAATGCAAGATTTATAGATTTGACAGTATATTATGACAAATGCAAACAGAAGAAATAAAAGCTCAAATCTTTAAAGGTGTGATCCTATCTACCTTTTTAGAAAAACCATGTGAAGTGGGCAAAATATAACTCTAAATAATCTGTAGCATGGTATCTAACCACTCAGCCTTTTAGGAGCATTAGGATGTTTGTTCCACAGTGATCCCAAGGATGGCTTCCGGGTCCTAAAGGCCTCCAGCTGGGGTCTGGAAGTATGGCCTCAGGACAGAAACAGTGAAAAGCCAGAGATGAGCTCCAAGTCAGAGGCAGAAACTATAATGTGATTGTAAAATGAGGCACTGAAAGCAAGAATGTGACTTATAGCAACAAAACTATAAAAAGGAGGCAGCTAATGGGTTAAATGGGAAAACAGATTATACTGAATCTTTGAAAAATAAATCACCACATTACATATTAAAAGATGAAACCACTTTAATAATTAGCCTATTTAGAAACAAAAGATGTCTTGAAGAAGTAACTTGAAATTAAAAACTAGGCCCTTTATTTCTGGATAGCAAACTTTCAGGGTATGATGGGTTTTATGCAAGTGTCATATTTATTAGAGAGTACTCCCATGAATGTGCCAAAAGGCCTGCAGTAAGAAATCAACTACATATCCATTTTCTTATAAATCCATTAAAATCACGTTTACAGTTTTTTTGATCAGTGCAATAAATCTACAGCTAGAAACTTGATTTTAGATCATTGCTTAACACCAGTCTGCAAACTTTAGCCACTATCACAAAGTATGAAAATATGGTGAAAGACACAGAAAACACATTTTTAAAGGGTTAAGGGGAAAAAAAAGCAATGACAAATAGGCAGCAGAGACCATTTGTAGCTGCAAAGCCAAAAATATATTTTTTAAAGATTTTATTTATTTATTGGGGGGGGCATTAGAGCCAGAGCGGGGTGAGGGGCAGAGGGAGAAGCAGACTCCCTGCTGCGCAGGGAGCCAGATGTGGGACTCCATCCCGGGACTTTGGGATCACGACCTGAGTGGAAGGCAGACGCTTAACCGACTGAGCCATCCAGGAGCCCCAAAGCCAAAAATATTTATTAAATGGCCTTTTACATGAAAAGTTTGCTGACCACTGTTCTAGGTCAAACACATCATGGTAAAGAAATGTGCCATTAAAAAAAAAAAAAAGGACCATTTCATTAAATACTTCATCTTCTGACATATTGGAATAGCAAAATAAAATAAAAAAAAATTTTTTTTTTGAGTGTTTATGACTGACTCAGCCTATTCACATTTGGAGACAGTTCTTATTTGGGTGCCAAATGCATAACAGGGAACTGAAACCAAAACTGTAACCAGATGGTCCACCCATTCAAGAAATTTAATATTAACTTTTAGATTCCAACTTACCAAGAAGAGTGACTAAACAGTTAATCTTGGGCTCAGATACAAGTACAGTTATATTATGTTAGTGTGCAGGAAGGGGTCCTATTTAAATAATGTCTCTTCCTGAGGATTGATAATCTTTTCAGCCATGGTCCTACCCATTTTGCATTCCTCTGCATTTGGGTTATTGATTTATGCTTGTTGGGTCGCATCTCCCGTAAGAAATGTCTTGATATAGGCTAACTGCAAAAGGTCTCAGATATTCTCAATCAATCCAGCCTCATCTTTGATTTCAGAAAGAGAGGTTGTCACTACACTTCACTTTCATTTATAGGTCTTCTTTTGTATCACTTGTGAGTGGCAGATAATCCCTCTTAATGGTTAGGGTGACTTTGTCTCCTATTTGCAAAACTTTGTGTTGAGCTATTGTTATATTTTGCCAAATCATTCTCAAATAGCTCTTTCACACTCTTTGGCCATCCTTTCCAAAAGAAAGTTCACTCAGTTTCTGATTCTACAGGCCTGCTCTCTTGCCATAGTATCCATTCCCTCAGATCACATCTTTCTGGCCTTGCTATGGCCATGTCTCTACTGCCTCAAACATTCATGACATTTCTTCCAACTGCACCAAGTCTCTAGTCCGTAAAAGCTCAATGGACTCCCCTCTTTGGGACAAGAGGGTCTCTTAGATTTAAGAGGTAAGAAGTAGTGTTCTAGGGAAGACAAACTTTTTAGGACTACATTGTCCAGAGTAAAGAAATACCTTAAAAACAAACAAACAAAATCCACATTTTTTTACAGAAGATTTTTTACTTGAGAGAGAGCGCACAAGCGTGAGCATGCATTGGGGGAAGAGGCAGAGGGAGAGAATTTTTTAATTTTTTATTGTTATGTTAATCACCATACATCATTAGTTTTGGATGTAGTGTTCCATGATTCATTGTTTATGCATAACACCAAGTGCTCCATGCGGAACGTGCCCTCTTTAATACCCATCACCAGGCTAACCCATCCTCCTACCCCCCTCCCCTCTAGAACCCTCAGTTTGTTTTTCACAGTCCATCCTCTCTCATGGTTCATCTCCCCCTCCGATTTCCCCTTCATTCTTCCCCTATCATCTTCTTCTTTTTTTTCTTTTTCTTAACATATTTGCATTATTTGTTTCAGAGGTACAGATCTGTGATTCAACAGTCTTGCACAATTCACAGTGCTCACCATAGCACATACCCTCCCCAGTGTCTATCACCCAGCCACCCCATCCCTCCCCTCCCACTCCAGCAACCCTTAGTTTGTTTCCTGAGATTAAGAATTCCTCATATCAGTGTGGTCATATGATACATGTCTTTCTCTGTTTGACTTATTTCACTCAGCAGAATTCCCTCCAGTTCTATCCACATCGTTGCAAATGGCAAGATCTCATTTCTTTTGATGGCTGCATAATATTCCATTGTATATATATATACCACATCTTCTTTATCCATTCATCTGGCGATGGACATCTTGGCTCTTTCCACAGTTTGGCTATTGTGGACATTGCTGCTATAAACATCGGGGTGCATGTACCCCTTTGGATCCCTTCATTTGTATCTTTGGGGTAAATACCCAGTAGTGCAATTGCTGGATAGTATGGTAGCTCTATTTTCAACTTTTTGAGGAACCTCCATACTGTTTTCCAGAGTGGTTGCACCAGCTTGCATTCCCACCAACAGTGTAGGAGGGTTCCCCCTTCTCTGCATCCCCGCCAACATCTGTCGTTTCCTGACTTGTTAATTTTAGCCATTCTGACTGGTGTGAGGTGGTATCTCACTGAGGTTTTGATTTGGATTAGAGGGAGAGAATCTTTAAGCAGATCCCCATCTGAGCACAGAGCCTGATGTAGGGCTCTATCTCACAACCCCTGAGATGACCCGAGTGGAAACCAAGAGTTGGACGTTAAACCGACTGAGCCACCCAGGCATGATCCGCACCACCCCCAAAACTTCCTTTAAAATATTTTTAGATTTAAAGGGAGCTGCATTCAGGTTCCTAAAATTAGCATCTTATATAACCATGGTACATTTATCAAAATTAAGAATTTAATATTGATACAATACTAAACCAAAGATTTAGTTCAGATTTCATCAATTTTTCCACTAACATCCCTTTTCTGTTACAAGATCCAATCTAAAATATCACATTGCATTTAGTTCTCATTGTCTCCTTATTGCACCCCAACCTGAGAGAGTTACTCAGTCTTTGCTTGTTTTGTATGATGCTGGCACTTTCAAAGAGTCACGGTCAGGTATTTTGTAGACTGTCCCTCAAATTGAGTTTCTCTAACGTTGTCCCATGATTAAATTGGGCTTATGGGTTTGAGGGCAGGACATCATAGAGACAATGTGCCCATCTCACTGTATTACATCACTGTGTGGTATCAATGTGATTATCACATGTGATATTAACTTTGGTCCCTGGGTAAGGTGGTATCTGCCAGGTTTCTCCACTAAAAATATTAAAAGACATTTTCAACAATGTTTTCTTATCATCCCTTCAAAATCTCCCCATTTGTCCTATAAATTCAAATAAGGGTCATATCTCCCATGTGTTAACTAAAATGCCTAGATTAAGAGATCAACTAGTTCTTTTTTTTTTTTTTTAATAAACCCATTAAAGTTATAAACTCATGGTTTACAACCCTTTTGCAAAGGGGAACAAATCCATAGCCAGGAAATTTATCTTAGAATACTATTTGTTTTCCAAACTTCTAGAGCTCCATAATAACTTTTCCAAAAAAATAAGCAAACCATAAAGGATCTTAGAAAAGAATATATGATTAATAGTTTAAGAAATTTTCTTGGACCTAGGAATTCTACTTCTAGGAATGTACAGAAAGAATCCTGTGTGTGTAAAAGTATATGTACATATACAAAAGTATATGAATAGTCAATGCAACTTTATGGAACATATGAACCACTGTTAAAAACAGAGAAACATAAGATTGGGATGATCTCCAAGACATTATTAAATAAAAGACAAAAAAAGCTATAGAAAAATATGTACAGTAGGATCCCCTTTAAAAAAGGAAGATGCATACAAATGTGCATAAATGCATTAGAAAGGGATGTCAGTAACAGGGCAAACTTAACTGGGGGAATTGGGAGTAGGAGGAGAGGATGAAATGGAACTTTCATGTTTTGCTGTCTATATAGCTGTATCATTTAAATCTTTTATAATGAAAATGTGCTTTGAAATTACTTATCTTTTAAAATAATTTATTTTTTAAAAGATTTTTTTGACACACAGAGAAAGAGGGACAGCGAGAGAGGGAACACAAGCAGGGGGTGTGGGAGAGGGAGAAGCAGGCTTCCCGCTGAGCAGAGCCTGATGGGGGGCTCAATCCCAGAACCCTGGGATCATGACCTGAGCCAAAGGCAGACACTTAACAACTGAGCCACTCAGGTGCTCCTGAAATTACTTATGTAAAAGAGAAAATCTATGAAAGTCATATGTGTATTAAAGATTTAAAAAAATATATACTTTGTTTGCACACCTATGTAGACAGCAGCATTATTCACAATAGCTAAAACATGGAAGCAACCCAACTATCCATTAACAGATGAAGAGATAAACAAAATGTGGCATATACATGCAACAGAATATTATTCAGCCTTAAAAGGGAAGGAAATCCTGATACATGCTACAACATAGTTGACCATGAAGCCATTATGCTATGTGAAATAAACCAGTTAAAAAACACAACTACTGTTTGATTCCACTTATACCAGCTATATAGAGTAGTCAAAATCAGACAGAAAGTAGCACGGTGGTTGCCAGGGGCTGAGGAGATAGGAGAATGTAAAGTTACTGTTTAAGGAGTACAGCGTTTCAGTTTACAAGATGAAGGGTTCTATGAATGGATGGTGGTCATGGTATCACAACAATGCCAGTGTACTTAATGCCAATGAACTATACACTTATAATGGTTAAGATGGTAAATTTTATGTATTTTTAAAAATAAGTGAAAAGTTTTTATTTAAAGGGGCACCTAGGAACCCTCTTACATTGTTGGTGGGAATGCAAGCTGGTACAGCCATTCTAGAAAACAGTACGGCCTCAAAAAGTTGAAAATAGAGCTACCCTATGACCCAGCAACTATACTACTGGGTATTTACCCCAAAGATACAAATGTAGTGATCCAAAGGGGCACCTGCACCCCAATGTTTATAGCAGCAATGTCCACAATAGCCAAACTATGGCAAGAGCCCAGATGTCCATCCACAGATGAATGGATAAAGGAGGTATGGTATATATATACAGTGGAATATTACTCAGCTATCAAAAGAATGAAATCTTGGGTGCCTGGGTGGCTCAGTCGTTAAGCGTCTGAACTTCGGCTCAGGTCATGATCCTGGGGTCCTGGGATCGAGTCCCACATCGGGCTCCCTGCTCGGCAGGAAGCCTGCCTCTCCCTCTCCCACTCTCCCTGCTTGTGTTCCTGCTCTAGCTATCTCTCTCTCTGTCAAATAAATAAATAAAATCTTTAAAAAAAAAAAAAAAGAATGAAATCTTGCCATTTGCAACGAGGTAGATGGAACTTGAGGGTATTATGCTAAGCGAAATAAGTCAATCAGATAAAGACAATTATCATATGATCTCATTCATATGTGGAATTTAAGAAACAAAACAGAGGAGCATAGGGAAAGGGAGGGAAAAATAAAACAAGACGAAATCAGAGAGGGAGACAAACCATAAGAAACTTTTTTTTTTAAAGATTTTATTTATTTGGCAGAGAGAGAGAGAGAGAATGCATGTGCATAAGCAGGGGGATCAGAAGAGGGAGAAGCATGCTCCCCGCTGATCCCAAAACCCTGGGATCATGACTCGAGCTGAAGGCAGATGCCTAAGTGACTAAGCCTCCCAGGTACCCCAAGAAACTCTTAATCACAGGAAACAAACTGAGGGTTGCTGGAGGGGAAGGGGATGGGGGATGGGGTAACTGGGTGATGGACATTAAGGAGGGCACATGATATAATGAGCACTGGGTGTTATATAAGACTGATCAATCACTGAACTCTACCTCTGAAACTAATAATATACTATATGTTAATTAATTGAATTTAAATAAAAAAAATTTGGAGAGAGAACATTTCCTAACATAAAATGGATTTGATGATCTTTTAGATGTAAATATATTTTCAATAATTTTTTTCAAAATTGGTAGTCTATAAAAACTGGTTAAAAGATATGATTAAATAGGGGCGCCTGGGTGGCTCAGTCGTTAAGCGTCTGCCTTTGGCTCAGGTCATGATTCCAGGGTCCTGGGATCGAGCCCCACATCAGGCTCTCTGCTCAGCTGGAAGCCCGCTTCTCCCCCTCCCACTCCTCCTGCTTGTGTTCCCTCTCTCGCTGTCTCTCTCTGTCAAATAAATAAAATCTTTAAAAAAAAAAGATGTGATTAAATAAAGTAAAATGTTGAAAAACTATTGAATAAAACTATATCTATAGAAAATTAATTTTATAATTAAAAAATATTCCTGCAAAAAAATAAATAAAGGGGCACCTAGGTGGCTCAGCTGGTTGAGCATTGGACTCTTAATCTCAGCTCAGATCGTGAGTTCAAGCCCCACACTTTAAAATGAATAAATAAAATAAAATAAAATAAAAAATAAGAAGTGTATCACTTGCTTAATGAAGAAAAGGTCAAGAAATATTAATACATTCAAGTTGCCTACTTAGCATTTCCTCTAGTATGTCTAAGAGCTATCTCACACTCAACATACCCAAATCTGACACCATTGTCTCTCAACATTAACCCCAAACCACCGTCTTTACAGTCTTCTCCATCTCGGCTAATGGCAGCTTCACCTATGCTTAGGCCAAAAAGCTTGGAAGCAACCTCAAGTCCTCTTTTTCTCTCACACTCTACATCCTATCCATCAAGAAATTCTGCCAACTCCACCATCTACCACCACCACTGCATTGCTATTATTCTGGCCTAAATAACCATAAACTTTAACTGGATTAGAGCAACACATTCCAACCTGGTCTTCCTGCTCCTACCTTTTCCCCCCCTCTGTACAGCCCATATTTTCAAATAGGACCAGAGAGACATCCCTTTAAAAAAAAAAAAAACAACCAAATCAGATCATGTCACTCCTGTGCTAAAAATTTCCAATGGTTCTATATTTCACTCAGAGTAAAAATTCACCTCCTTAAAAGGGCTGACAGGCTCTACATGATCTGGTTTTTGTCCTCTTGCCACTGACCTCATTGATAGTATCGCCCCGTTGTTCACTGTATGACAGTCACACTGTTTCCTTGCTGTTCTTCAAACAGGCCAAGTACACCTTTGGTCTAGCATTCTCTGCTGGAATGCTCTTCCCCCAGGTAATTGCTGGTTAATTGTTTTGTCTTCTTCACATCTTAGTTCAAATTTTATCTTGTCAATATGGACTATACTGACCATCCCAATATAACTACTACTCTTATTAGCTGTATAGTTAATTTTTTTCCATAGCATTTACCACCTTCCAAAAACTACGTTATTGAGGAAGGCAGTTTAGTATAGCAGCATAGGAAGACCCTGAACTCACCTAAGCAACAAATTTATAGCTACCTATTAAATAAATCCCCCTTAAAAAGACCTGAAAACTAACTGAACAGCTCCTCTGTAACAAGCAACTATAAGGCCCCATCAATATGGGTAGGAGAGGCAGAGAGGGTTTCACCAAAAACCTTACCCTTGCCGTGGCAACCCAAAATTAGGAAGGATGTCACAAATAACGGAGCTTCTCCTTGTGGAGCAAGGTGATGTGCCTCCCATGAGGCACCCTGACCCTTGTAACCTATACCAGAGAGATGAGGACCCTCAAAATAGCTGGCTTTGAAAACCAACAAGGCTTACATTCAGAAGAATATAGGGCTGTAGGAAACACAGATTCCACTCTTAAAGCATCTGACTGCAGACTCACTCACCCTGGGACCCAGCACAAAAGCTCCTAGACCTTTTGTGAATGAGATTCATTTGCTAATCTTAGAGTACCTGCCAAAAGGTTGTTCGGACCCTCTCTAGGGAGAGAGGCCCTGATGGGTGCCATTTTTGCAATCCTTTCTACCCTGCTAGTGTAGGTAGGTATATCCCCCACAGGGATGTCCCTTGAGCACCTAGCTCTGGTGCCAGGGAAGACTGCGTTTCTGGTCCCAGCAGGTGTGAAACATTGGAGTGACAGTTCTTGATGGATTACCCCCTGCAGCACACTGCAGAGACAGCAGACCAACACACAATCCCACTCTCGTTTGAAACAGGACTATTTACTCGTCCTAGAACTGCAGATGGAAGGGCACACTTTAGGATTACTACATATTTAAAGTAGTAATTAAATAAATAAATGATTAAATAAAGTAAAATGTTGAGCGCAGACATGCTCTCAGGGAATGTAGGCCAGGGGACACTACCTTTGTGCCCTCCCTTGGCCTGGCCACAGCTTACCTGTTCCCCCAGAAATGAGCTTATACACTATTCTGGAGCCCCAGTCTTTCCAACTGTCACCAAGGGGACACTTGCACATTGCCTGGTCTGGAGGCCAGCAGGGTTTACAATTGTAGTCCCACCAGGCTGTATATATTTGTGTATCTTAAAAGCTCCTGCCTGAGGGGCGCCTGGGTGGCTCAGTTGGTTAAGCGACTGCCTTCGGCTCAGGTCATGATCCTGGAGTCCCGGGATCGAGTCCCACATCCGGCTCCCTGCTCGGCGGGGAGTCTGCTTCTCCCTCTGACCCTTCCTCTCTCATGCTCTCTCATTCTCTCTCTTTCAAATAAATAAAATAAAATTTAAAAAGGGGGGGGTGCCTGAGTGGCTCAGTTGGTTAAGCGACTGCCTTCGGCTCAGGTCATGATCCTGGAGTCCCAGGATCGAGTCCCGCATCGGGCTCCCTGCTCGGCAGGGAGTCTGCTTCTCCCTCTGACCCTCCTCCCTCTCATGCTCTCTGTCTCTCATTCTCTCTCTCTCAAATAAATAAATAAAATCTTAAAAAAAAAAAAAAGCTCCTGCCTGAGAGTTAAGCTTCCAATTAGCTTAAAGCTAAGGGCTGACTGAGATCCCACCTTCTGGAAGACTCCAAGGGCTAGCCACTCCCTCAACAACTGGGGCCAATCAGGAATAAATCACATTGCTTAGACAATCACAAAGGTTCAAGAGATAACAAAGGGCAAGTTTAGCAATAAGGTTCATCATCTACACAAGGCCACTCATCCAAGGCTCAGAGAGATAGCTGTTTCATCTAGTACACACAGAAATGAAAAGAGAGTCAAGCAAAATAGGAAGACAGAGGAATATGTTCCAAATGAAAGAACAAGATACACCCCTCCTCCAAAAAACACTTAATAAAACAGAGATGAGTGATTTTTCTGATACACAGTTCAAAGTAATGACCATGAAGATGCTCACTTAACTGAGGAGAGGAATGAATAAACACACTAGAACTTCAAAAAGGAGTTAAAATGTAAGTAGCAAACAGAAGTTACAGAGCTGCAGAGTACAATAACTAAACTGAAAAATACAGTAGAGAGGTTCAACAGCAAAGTAGATGAAACAAAATAAAATGTCAGTGATCTGGAAGAGCAGTGAAACTCACCCCAACAGAGCAGCAAAAAGAAAAGAACTTTAAAAAGTGAAGATAGATTAAGAAACTTATGGGACAACAGATTAACATTCTCATCATAGAAATTCCAGAGGAAAGAGAAAGGGTCAGAAAACTCACTTGAAGAAATAATGGCTGAAAACTTCCCTAATCTGGGGAAGAAAACAGACGTCTAGATCTAGAAAGCACAAAGAAGTCCCCAAAAATGAGCCCAAAGAGACCCACACCAAGACACATTATAATTAAAATGTCAAAAGTTAAAGAATCTTAAAAACAGTAAGAGAAAAAATAACTTGTTATGCATAAGGGAACACCCATTAAAACTATTAGCAGATTTCTCAGCAGATATTTTACAGGCCAGAAGGGAATGGCATGGTATATTCAAAGTGCTGAAGGGAAAAACCTTCCAAACAGGAAAACACTATCCAGCAAGGTTATCACTCAGGTTTGAAGGAGAGAGAAAGAGCTTTTCAGACAAACAAAAGCTAACAGAGTTCACCACCACTAAACTGGCCCTATGGAAAATGTTAAAGGGACTTCTTTAAGTTGAAAAGAAAGTACACTAAGTAGTAAGAAAACAACAGTATAAGCCTCACTGGTACAGGGCAATATATGGTAATGGTAATGGATTAATCACTTATAATGCTAGTACAAAAATTTAGAAGGCAAAAGTAGTAAAAAATAACAGTAACTATAATAATTAGTTAAGGGAGGGGTGCCTGGGTGGCACAGTCAGACTGAGGATCTGACTCTTGGTTTTGGGGCAGGTCATGATCTCAGGGTTGTGAGACTGAGCCCCACACCCAGCTCTGCACTCGTGGAGTTTGCTTGAGATTCTTTCTCCCTCTCCCTACCCCTCCCACTTGTGCTCTCTCTCTTTCTGAAGTAAATAAATAAATCTTAAAAAAAAGAATTAGTTAAGGGATACACAAAATAAAAAGATGTAAAATGGGACATTAAAAAATATAACCATGGAGGGTGGGAGTAAAAATGTGAAGTTTTAGAATGCATTCACAAACCTAATTTCCTACTGACTTAAAATAGACTATTATATATATATATATATATAGGCTGTTATATGTGAGCGTCATGGTAACCACAAAGCCAAAACCTATAGTAGATACGCAAAAGATAATGAAAAAGGAATCTAAGCATAATACTATAAAGTCATAAAACCAAAAGGAAAGAAAGTAAGAAAAGAAGAAATGGAGGAAATACAACGCTGCCAGAAAACAATTAACAAAATGGCTATAAGTGCATACCTATCAATAATTAGGTTCAATGTAAATGGACTAAGTTCCATGGCTGAATGGATTGAAAACACAAGACCCATCTATATGGTGCCTACAAGAGATTCACTTCAGATGTAAGGACACACAGACTGAAAGTGAAGGAATGGAAAAAGACATTCCATGTAAGTGTAAACCAAAAGAAACCTGGGTAACTATACTTAGAGCAGACAAAACAGACTTTAAAATAAGGACTGTAAAAAAGACAAAGATGGATATTACATAACAATAAAGGGTTCAATCCAGCAAGAGGATATAATACCTGTAAATATCCCTGCACTCAACACAGGAGCACCTAAATATATAAAACAAATATTAGCAGACATAAAGGGAGAAATCGACAGCAAAACAATAGCAGTAGGGGACTTTAACACCCCACTTAGCTCAATGAATAGATCATTCAGACAGAAAATCAATAAGGAAACATCAGCCTTATACAGCACATTAGACCAGATGGTCTTAGCAGATACATACAGAATATTCCATCCAAAACCAGAATACACATTCTTTTCAAGTGCACATGAAACATTCTCCAGGATAGATCACATGTTAAACCACAAAACAAGTCTCAATAAATTTAAGAACACTGAAATCAGATCAAACATCTTTTCCAACTATAATAGCATGAAACAAGAAATCAATTAAAAGAGGAAAACTGGAAAAAATCACAAATATGTGGAGATTAAGCAACATAATAAGCAACCAATGGGTCAACAAAGAAATCAAAGAAGGAATAAAAAAAATACCATGAGACAAATGTAAATGGAAATATAACATACCCAAATCAATGGGATACAGCATATGCAGTTCTAAGAGAGGTTATAGTGATACAGGCCTACCTCAAGAAACAGGAAATATCTCAAAAAACAATCTAACTTTGAACCTAAAGGCACCAGAAAAAGAAAAACAAATAAATTCCGAAGTTAGAAGGAAGGGAGTAATAAAGATCAGAGTGAAAAGAAATGAAATAGAAACTAAAATAAATAAAAACAATGAACCTAAGAGCTGTATCTAAGAAACAAAATTGACAAATCTTTAGCTAGACTAAGAAAGAGAGGGCTCAAATAAATGAAACCAGAAATGAAAGAGAAGTTATAACTGATACCAAAGAAGTACATAAGAGACTACTATGAACAATTATACACCCAAAATGGTACAACCTAGAAGAAATGAATAAATTCCAAAAAAATATACAATCTTCTAAGACTGAATGATGAAGAAATGGAAATTCTGAATAGGTCAATCACGAGTAGGGAGACTGAATCAGTAATAAAAAAAAAAAAACTCCCAACAAACAAAAGTTCGGGACAAGACAGTGTCAGTGGTGAATCTATCAAACATTCAAATAAGACTTACTACCTATTCCTCTCACACTCTTCAAAAAAACAAAACAAAACAAAACAAGAGGAAACGTTCCCAAACTCATTATGAGGCCAGCATAACCCTGACACCAAAACCAGGCAATGACAACACACACATACAAAATTACCGGTCCATATCCCTGATGAACATACATGCAAAAATCCCCCCAAAAATATTAGCAAACTGAATTCAACAATACATTAAAAGGATCATACACTATGATCAAGTGGGATTTATCCAGGGATGCAAGGATGGTTCAACATTTGCAAACCAATCAATGTGATATAGCACATTAACAAAATGAAAGTTAAAGTCACTATGATAATCTTAATAGATGAAGAAAAATCATTTGACAAAATTCAACATCTATTTCTGATAAAAGCTGTCAACAAAGTGGGTATAGATGGAATGTGTCTCAATATAATAAAGGCTGTATATGACAAATCCACAGCTGTCTCATACTCAATGCAGAAAAGCTAAAAGCTTTTAAGATCAGGTACAAGACAAAGATGCCCACTCTTGCCAGTTTTATTCAGCATGGTATTGGAAGTCAGAGCAGTTAGGCAGGATAAAGAAATGAGATATCCAAATTGGAAAGGAAGAAGTAAAACTGCCAGAGCAATTAGGCAGGATAAAGAAATGAGATATCCAAATTGGAAAGGAAGAAGTAAAACTGTCACTGGAAACAACATGATTTTATATATACAAAACCCTGAAGGCTTCCAAAACACTGTTAGAATAAACAAGTTAATACACAAAAATCTGTTACATTTTTAAACAGTAATACCAAACTATCAGAAAGAGAGATTAAGAAAACAGTGCCATTTACAACTGCATCAGAAAGAATAAAACAGTAATAAACTTAACCAAGGAGGTCAAAGACTTGTTCACTGAAAACTATAAGGCACTGATAAAAGAAATAGAAAAAGATGCCAATAAATGGAAAGTTATTCTATGTTCATGGATTAAAAAAATTAATAGTTAAAATGTCCATCTACCCAAAATAATCTACAGATTCAATGCAATTCCTATCAAAATTTCCAATGGTACTTCTCACAGAATAAGAACAATCAATCCTAAAATCTGTATGGAACCAAAAGAGATCCTGAAGAGTTAAAGCCATCTTAAAAAGAAGAACAAAGATGGAAGGAAGCATCCCATTCCCCTGATTTCAAACTATATTACAAAGCTATAGGAATCATAACAGCATGGTACTGGCATAAAAATAAGACACACAGATCAATGGAACAGAATGGAGAGCCCAGAAATAAACTCCTGTGTATACTGTCAATTTATTTACGACAAAGGAACCAAGAATATACAAGGAGAAAAGGACAGTCTCTCCAATAAATGATGTTGGGAAAACTGGATAGCCACATGCAAGAGAATGAAACTTGACCACTTTCTTACACCATATACTAAAATTAACTCAGAATGGATTAAAGACCTGAAACCATAAAACTCCTAAAAGAAAACCTAAGTGGTAAGCTCCTTAACATTGGTCTTGTTTTTGTTTTTTTGGGTTGGTTTTTTTTTGGGGGGGGGGAGGATCTAACACCAAAGGCAATGGCAACAAAAGTAAAAATTAACGAATAGGACTACATCAAACTAAAGGCTTCTGCACAGTGAAGAAAACCATCAATAAAAATTTAAAAAGCAAACTACTGAATGGGAGAAGATTTTTGCAAGTCATATATCCAATTGGGGTTATCATCAAAATACACAAAAAACTCCTATAACTCAACAACAAAAAAAACCAATGCAATTTAAAAATGGGGACACATGAAAAGATGCTCAACATCACTAATCATCAGGGAATACAAATCAAAACCACAATGAGATATCATGTCACACCTGTCATACCGGCTAGTATCAAAAGGACAAGAAACAACAAGTGCTGGCAAGGATGTGGAGAAAAATGAACCCTTGTGCACTAAGGATGGAAATATAAATTTGTGCAGCACCAGTATGGAGGTTACTAAAAAATTAAAAATAGAACTACATATGATCCAGCAATTCTAGCACCCAAAGAAAATGAATGTGCTAATTTGAAAAGATACACATACACTTATTTCACTGCAGGATTATTTATAATAGCCAAGACATGGAAACAACCAGAGTGCTCATCATTGGATAAATGGATAAAGAAAATGTGTACATCTATACAATGGAATACTAATTGTCATTTAAAAAAATGAAATCTTGTCATTTGTGAGAACACGGATGGACGTTGAAGGTATTACGCTAAGTGAAGTAAGTCAAAGACAAATACTGTATGATTTCACTTATCTGTGGAATCTAATAAACAAAACAACTGAACAAACAAAACTCATAGATAGACAACAGACTGGTGGTTGCCAGAGGCGAAAGGGGTACAGTGGTGGACTAAAAGGGTGAAGAGATTCAAGACGTACAATAAGTCCAGCTCTAAAATAAGTCCTGGGATTGTAATGTACAGCATGCTGACTACAGGCAATAATGTATTGCAAACTTAAAAGGTAAGAAAGTAAAATCTTAAAAGTTCTTATCACAAGAAAAATAATTGTAATGTTGGTGAGGGATGGTAACTAGACTTACTGTGGTGATCATTTTGCATTGTATACAAATATTGAGTTATGTTGTACACCTGAAACTCATAGGCTGTGTATCAATTATACTTCAATAAAATTAAATCGATACCACATTTATTTATTTATTGTCTGTGTCCCCTGGTTAGAATGTCAGCTCTGAGAAGGCAGGGCCCTTTGTTCTGATGTATCCCAGGAACATCACCTGCCGCACAGTAGATGCTCAGTAAATACTTTTGAACAAATGAACGCTAGAGACCTTAGGCAAGTTTCTCTTCATTTGCCTACCTTTTTAGTTTCTATTTCATGAGAGATGTTTTCTAAATTTCAACAATAAGTAAATATATAGCTATTTGAGAGCCCAGTTCTAAATAAAATTTCAAACATTTCCATTCGTATCTAAATTCTAAAACATTCAAGGTCATTTCTACACAAATTCTAAGTATCTAGGAAAAACCTCTTACCCAAGTAATCCTTCTCACAACCCTGATTTCTAAACATCTGGAATTGTGTAACTATCCAGATGTCTTGATAAAAACAGCAACAGCTAAAAATCCCAGCAACTGACTCAAATGTCTCCATCCATCATAATCTGTAATTTTATTTACATTTACTAGAGTCACTAACAGGCAATATAGGCTGCCAATGTTTCAGACCTCATGAGATGATGCTACCTAAAATTATAGAATTTTATACTGTCAGAGAAAGCAGATTGCTTGAGGTCTTTGAAGTTCAAAAGCAGTATGAATTCAAAATAAGCCCTGAAGGTAGGTAACTGTAGGTAGTCAATATTTTTCAAGGCCCCATAGCTGGATGAGCACAAATAAAAAGTGTAAAAAGGCAACCGTTGACTACTGTATTTTTCTTAATCAAATGCAACATTGCATGAAGGCAATGAGATCAAAGAAATGTACAACCTCTAAAGACACAAAAATGTTTTCAAAATAGAAATATTTATTTTATGTTCCTGAAATATGCTCCATAATTATTTATTGAATTTTTTTTTTTTTGCTATACATAAGGAATGAAAAAGATAACATTTCTAAAGAGTACTATTGTCTGCTCCCTTAAAAGTTAGAATTCTGGGGCGCCTGGGTGGCTCAGTTGGTTAAGCGACTGCCTTCGGCTCAGGTCATGATCCCGGAGTCCTGGGATCGAGTCCCACATCGGGCTCCCGGCTCAGCGGGAAGCCTGCTTCTCCCTCTGACCCTCTCCCCTCTCATGCTGTTTCTCTCTCGCTCATTCTCTAATAAATAAATAAATAAAATATTTAAGAAAAAGTTAGAATTCTGTTAGATGAACTGAAACAAACCACACTAAGCTTGTCAAAATTCCGGTTTTGAGTAGGAGATCACAGCTGAGGCCCATGGCCATAGTGCCTGTTATGTTGCTAACTACATTTTATCACTACAATTTAAATGTTGGCGCTAGGAATCTGAATCTGTTTCCCCCTTTCAGTGTGACCATTTGTTAGGTCCCATGAATCCCTGCATAGACATGTTGAAAGTACCCATTACACGATGACTTCTGTATTGGTGCTGGGACATGGTATGATCTTAGACACTGAACTTCCTCCAGCAGCCCCCTGCATCAGGAAGGGAGCTAGGGGTAGTTCTTCCACCCCTAAAACCAGGCACCGATGGAGGTTCACTTTTTGATTATATTCAACTAAGGATGATGGTCAAGATTACAGAAAGCTCTGGCTATTTAAAGCACAAAGATTATTCTGTCTGCAGTGTTGACTAGAGCGGAAGGTGGGAGTAAACAAAAACCACAATTACATGTGTTTCTACTTGCAAAGGGTGGTTCTAGTTGACACCATCCAGAGTTAGAAGAGGCCCACAGCCTGCTGTGCTTTACCTGATTAATTGTTTTCAATTTACAGTAACACCCATTTATTAGTTCCTTCTTTTTAAAAAATATTTTATTCCTTTATCTGAGAGAGAGATTGAGAGAGAGCATGAGCAGAGGGAGAGGGAGAAGCAGACTCCCCACTAAGCAGGGAGCCCAATGTGGGACTCGATCCCAGGACCCTGGAACCATGACCTGAGCTGACGGCAGATGCTCAACTGACTAAGCCACCCAGGTGCCCCTTTAGTTCCTTCTTCTTACTGCAAAGCGTAACCAGGTGGATTAAACTGGGCCCTATATTCATCTAAACACCCTGCATTAGCTATGCCAGAACTTTGGCATACTGATTATTTCAAATAAAAATTACTTAAGAGACAACTTGTGCAAGGACACTCAGATCCTCCTCTGTCTTCCTGAAAGCAGAAAATGTATCTTCTGTGTGGAAGGTACCTCTCCATGTACCAGGAGGCAGAGATATATTTATCATGGAGATAGGGAATTTAGAGGTGAGAGGCTGCATAACAACCCTTACTAACCTACCACCTTAGCCCAACTTCTGTTTGGGAACTTCAATTAGTATGGAATTCTAAAGTTTGCTTTGTCCTGTCAATTCCTCACTATTCTCTTTGCCTGAAAAGTATAAAAAGTGCCTGCCTTGGTCATTCCTTTAGGTCTCAATTTTATTACTGGGCCTCCGTACACACATATAAAAGTGTGGCTTCTTCTCCTGTTAATCTGTCTCATGTAAATTTAATTCTTAGTCCAGCTAGAAAAACCTTGGACAGAGGAAAATTTCTCCCTCCCCTTGAATAGTCAGTGCTATATAGGATGTCAGGGTAGTGGATCAGGGAACCAGATCCTTTGTCTCTCTCCTCCGTCCAGCTTCCTCAGGCCCTCCTCGCTTGCCTCCTTCTCTGCCTGCCTTGCCTGTATTTGCCCTGACCACTGCCTAACTTTTGATTTATCCAGCACTTGCTCATACTGGCTCACTTTCTCAGCACCAGTCACGTGCTTCAGTGTCCCACCCCTCTGCTTCTTCCAGGGATGCCCAATAAACCATTTTGGATCAGTTCAGGCCAAATAATGACTCTTTTGCAAATTAATACGATAATTAGTTTAAGAGTACATGGCCTGTTACAAAGATGAATCTTTATTCAATAAAGATAACAGTATTAGTAATAATAAAATGATTTGTGACATGTGCTGTGGAGAATTTACTGCAGATAATTTTAATCCCAGACGATTTAATCATTATCCTTCACCCTTTACCATGATTGTAAATATGTGTCCTGGACTTCATAAACCTTCAATTTTCCTCCATTTGACATTAATCATAATTGCTATTTTGACAATGAATCTGAAAATTTGACAATGAATCTGACAATTTTCTGAAAAGCACATTGAAGTACTTATGACCACTTAAAGAAATTCAGTATCTAATTTCAACAGGTCTTTATGCCTCCAAAATACAAACTGTTCTGTCAGCAATGAAAATATCTAATGATCAATTGCAAAGAGATTAACAGAACCTATCAAGTTTCTACTTCATTTCATTCTTTGTTTTTTCTTTCCGTCTCTATTTAAATGTACTGATAACTCCCTAATTAAAAGTGCCCCAGGGGGCGCCTGGGTGGCTCAGTCGTTAAGCATCTGCCTTCGGCTCAGGTCGTGATCCCAAGGTCCTGGGATCAAGCCCCGCATCGGGCTCCCTGCTTGGCGGGAAGCCTACTTCTCCCTCTCCCACTCCCCCTGCTTGTGTTCCTGCTCTCACTATGTCTCTCTCTGTTAAATAAATAAATAAATAATCTTTAAAAAAAAAAAAAAAGTGCCCCGGGACTCTGCTAACTACTGGGGACAGGAAGGCAAATAAACCATAATCCTTACCCTCATGTAACTCATGATTTAAAAGAGAAAAGAGATGTACAATTCCATGGGTATCCGGAATGCTCACCTTCCCCCACTTCCCTCATCCCCCTGCTAACTGCACTGGTCTGAGCGTGGGCTAAGCACCAGCACCACGCCATGGCAGAGGCTGAAGAGGAGAGAGGAGCGCTAAGACATCCTGAGGGCAGCAGAGGTAGGGGACTGGCTGAAGAAGGGAAGAACAGAGAGCAGTAAAAGAGGATGCTTGCTCAGGTTCCTGGCTAATGTGACAAGGAAACAGTGCCTTTCATTTTAAGTAAGAATGCAAGGATACAGTTGTGTTAAGTTTCAGAAGCCCGTGGGAGTGCCCAAATGAACAGTATGCCCTGATATTCATTAAGTTCAGCCATTCCCAAACACTCCATCTGCCTCATTTTTCAAACTCATTGTTAAATTTTTCAAATGTATTCCCTTTGATACCTTTTAAAAAATAGCATTTCGTTGCCTTTTAAGGGAGGAGGGCAGGCCTGTTTGCCTGAGGCAGGGCCAACTGTACAGAAGCTCTGACTCATTTTTTGTTGTTTTTGGTCTCAGTAATCACGGGTTAAATCACTTAACCTTTTTTACATAAGAAAGACTACTTTCCTTCATCTTATTAATAGCAGTAGTAAATACCAGTCAAGTGATGAGGCTAGAGGGAAGAAAAAAGAGCAGTTCTTGAGAGCCTGGAGAACATTTTTGGGTATTTGCCGGTTCCTTCAGTCCACTCAAGAGCCCAGGCGAAAAACCACAGCAACCTTCATAGCACCTGCCATATGCCCTAGTGTGTAGCCTCTCCCAAAGTGTGTACTGGGAAGCTCTACTCTGACAACAGGATCTCTCATCCCCATCCCCCTAGCACCGCCCCCCATCCACTCCATCCCCCACTACCCCCACCACGAACAACAATGATTCTGTGTGAAATACTAGTGACCTGCCAAATTCTACAGCTTTACCTTGTATTCCCATGATACCAGTGGGCATATTAGAGGCTACAAAAAGCCCTAAAGTAGAAAAACCTGTTTGACTTTGAACCCAGTATATCTCCAGGAAAACGTGCTATCATAACAAGTCAACATCCCATGGGGGCTAATGTGTCTTGGGACACATTTTGGGAAAAGTTGCCCTAGGATCCCTCCTGCCTTCTTACAGCTACAGCCTTGGCCATTCCCCTACACTTCCCCATCTCCATTACTGGCATCTGTTCCTGACTTCGCCATCATTTTGGCTGCCCTCATGACCTTGACTCAAACTGAGCCAAAACTCTAGCCTGCCCTCAGCTCTTGGAGGTGATGCTGCTGCCCCCAGCTTTGAAGCTGCACGATCCCATGACACAATATGCTGACAGCAAAAACAGCACTAGGGGCAGGGCCTGGATGTTTGAGTCCTGCAGTCTAAAACTGGAGTTTTAGAGCCCAGGTGAGATCACAATTCTGTAATTCTGTGAGGCCACTTTCTCTCCACCACTCTCCTCCTCTCACCGGCAAAATCCCACAGCCTAGCAGACTTGAAACTTAGCAAACACAGAAAAATCTCCAAAGGGACTTTTTCCCCCCTTCAAAGTGGTTATAAAATAGGATGTAAGGTATCACAATAATTAACCACGCAGAGGATAGCAATATGTAGAATACTGTGGATAGTTTTATTTCATTGATAAAAGTATCCTAAGACCCCTGAATGTAAAAGCACATCACTTGCCTTTAATTCTGCTGAGTCACAAACAGATCCAAATACTCCTTTGCTCTGTGACCTCCCTGGGGTTTAAATACCAAGATCAGGCAAAACAATGGGTTTGGTAGGAAGCTTGACTTCTTCCTGAAGACTTATAACCCATATACCAACAAGGAATTAGAATGGGCTTATGCTCCCTGGAAAACTAGTTTTCAAAATGGCCTTTTCTCAACTGATTTGTTCTCTAGACACCAAGAGGCATTTGGATAAATGCGTACAATGCATAGCTTCAGACAGATATACACTGATGCTGAGAGACCTATCCTTCAGTAACATACATTGTTTTCCTGAATGTCACAAAAATATTAACAATCATAACTTGGGATTTTGTAATGCTTTAAAACTTACACAGTATACAACAGATTTGCTACTGTTAACCATAGTAGTAATAAAATATAACATTGTTTATTCTGAGTCAAGTATGCAGAATGTGAGGCACTTTATATTCATTTCATTTGCTCCTTTCAAGAATCCAATGAAATAAAGGCAGGCAGGCTTTGTGGTGTCCATTATGAAGGTGGTAAATGGAGGTGGTGGTAAGTGACTAGGCTGATGTTAGAGGTCACATCTACATAGCGTTTGTAAGTACCATCTGGATAAGGACTCCAAGCTCATAATTCTTTGGCTTTCACTCAGAAGATCATCAAGTGATTACATCTGTTATATTCCAGCTATTTGCCTTGATCCTGTGCCTCCATTTCAACCAACACTGTGTAGCCAGGAGCTTCAAAAACTCCCACTTAAGACACAGAGGTTAAGAATGTGAATTTTGATTTGGGGTAACTAAACAGATCAAGACAGAGTTCTAGACTGCTCTGCCTCTTCCCCGCTTTGACCTCCTTCTCACTTGCCCTTCAATCTTTGAGATTTCTCATCTTCTTGCTCTACTGAGGCCAAGAAGGCCTCTCTGTTATATACTCTTACACATTTTCTTTGAAGACCAGTGGGCATATCCCTCAGGTTCCCTCCATGACAGTCCAGTCTTAGTCAGCGCGGGGCTGCACTGTGGTTCCTGCTACACTTGACCCAGACTCTGCAAAGAGAGGCCAGGAAAGACCTCATGAGGCACTTTCACATATATTGCACCACATTTCACCTTCAGCATCGACAGAAGCATGTAGGACAGAGATCTCCATGTTCTAGTAAGGTTGGTAAATAGTGGTAAAGCCAAGAGTCACACCAGGGCTTTCGATTCCAAGGGCAGTGCTCTTTCCACCACAGCTAGGGTCAGGCCCATGTGTGCTTTGCACTGCAAATGGACTCATGATCTGGAGTGCTATTTCCATATTTGCTCTGTTCTGCCAAAGACTCCACTCACCACATACAAACATGAGAGTGATCTTAAATCCAAATGAATTGAAATATTATTTTGAGAAACTAAACATACTCTTTAATCACTAACTACACCCTAGTTATTACAAAACCAAGTTTCAGAAATACTTTTTTAAGAGCATTATGCTAAGCGAAATAAGTCAGAGAAAGACAAATACCATGATTTCACTCATATGTGGAATTTAAGATACAAAACTGATGAACATGGGGCAAGGGAAGGAAAAATAAGATAAAAATAGAGAGGGAGGCCAACCATAAGGAACTCTTTTAACTATAGGGAACTGAGGGTTGCTGGATGGGAGGTGGGTGGGTGGATGGGCTAACTGGGTGATGGGCAATAAGGAGGGCACTTGATGTAACGAGCACTGGGTGTTATATGCAAGTGATGAATCACTAAATTCTATCCTGAAACTAATAATACACTAACTAACGTTAGATATTAATTAACGTTAACGTTAATTTTGGGGTTTTTGTGGTAGTGAATTTTTTTTATGTTAAAATTAGCGTTAACTAACATGAATTTAAATTTTTAAATTTAACGTTTATTAACGTTATTAATAAAATGTTAATTAAAATTTTAAAATTTTAACGTTAACTAACGTGAATTTAAATTTTTAAAAAAGAAAAGAATTAATTTTTTAGAAAGAAAGTCTTAGAATCTGCTCTAAGACATTAGGATAATAAATGTCCTCAGAGCAAATCAGATCTCTATTCACTTCGAGAATTCTACCAAACCTAGCAATTATAGCCTGCCACAGACTTCAAAGAACTGAAGTGCATTTCCTCTCCACAGCTGGCACATGTGCCATCTTTTTTCCCTACTGGAAGACTGGTTACACGGGTTGGTTGAAGATAATAGAAAAAAGGTTAAAAGTTGCACGTATACATTAATTCAATAAGTATGTACTTATTAGCACTTTGCAGAGAGGGCACCGAAAAAGGATCAGTAAGTACCAGTGGAGTGATCAGTGTTTAGGATCACTAAGATCCTCACCCTGCTCTCAAGTAGGAAGTTTAAAATGTCCCTGAATCAGGGGGCTACAAGCTACAGCCCACAAGTTCCTTAGTGGGAAAATTAAAATACACCTGAACTCAAAGTCTGCAGTCCACAGTTCACAGAGCAAATCTGGTCCACCACTTATTTTTGTCAATGAAGTTTTACTGAAATACAGCCACACTCATTCTATTACATATTGTGTATGATGCTTTCTCACTAAATTGGCAGAAGTGAGCAGCTGTGACAGAAACCCTGTGTTCTGCAAAGCCTAAAATATGTATGATCTGGCCCTTTGCAGAAAAGGTTTGCAGACCTTGACCTAAATAATCAAGTCAAAAAACCCCACAGATTAGTGGTCTAAGTGCTATATAATAACACTACTATTACTATAGCACTATGTTATGTTATCACTATAATCTTCCAGAACCACTCTTGGTTCTGTCCCCAGCTAGCAATGTGACTTCTTCAAGTAAAAACTTCTAGGTTTCAGGAAACTCATTAATGGCATCACGGCACAGTTGATCTAACACAGTTTATCTAGCACATCTGGGCTTACAGATGACTCTGGGGTAAACTAACAGTGTTACACCGTATGATCTTCACTTTCTTATTGATCTAAATCCCACATGCCTATTATGCTATTAATTCAGTTGCCTTCCTAATATTTTTAGTAAAAATTATCTTCCCCAGCTATCTACTGCATGTGAACCACTAAGCCAAAAGGTCACGCTTTTGGTCAACAGTGCTCAACCATGAATCACCTGGGGAGCTTTAAAAATGAAAATTGCAATACCTGTGCTGAACCCCAAGTCAAGGAGATCACAGTCTCTAGGGCGTGGGACCCAGGTATCTGTGTTTTGTTTTGTTTTGTTTTGTTTAAAGATTTTATTTATTTATTTGAGAGAGAGAGAGAGAGAGAGTGCGAGCACAAGTGGAGGGGAGGGGCAGAAGGAGAAGAAGACTCCCCGTTGATCAGGGAACCTGACTCGGGGTTTGATCCCAGGGCCCTGGGATCATGACCTGAGCCAAAGGCAGATGCTCAATCAACTCAGCCACCCAGGTGCCCCACGGTATATGTGTTTTAAAGTGATTGCAAGGTGCAGTCAAGGTTGAGAACCACGATTTCTGGTGTCGTAACAAGGCATAGATCAAATTAGTATTTGCAGTGGAAGCTGTATGAAATGAATTTTTAAAATTTTTAGCTGTTAGGCTAAAGTTCCACCAAAATTATAAAGTGGAGATACCATGAAGATTTAGTGAAATTTTAATAGAAAAGATTTAGGCTCACAGCATCAATTGGCTATTTAAGCCACACCCAAAATTTAATCTCAAGAATGACGCCCTCTTTGCTATGTGGTAGTAAAGTAAGATTATGTGATTTTAGAATCTACTACTGAGGGGTGCCTGGGTGGCATAGTCAGTTGAGCATCTGACTCTTGGTTTCAGCTTGGGTTGTGATCTCGGGGCCATGGGATGGAGCCCCGTGACGGGCTCTGCGCTCAGCGTGGAGTCTGCTTGAGACTCTCTCTCCCTCTCCCTTTGCCCCTCCCCACCCTGTGCGAATGCACATGCTCTCTCTAAAATAAATAAGTAAATCTTTAAAAAAAAATTCACTACCACAAAAACCCAAAAATCTAGAAATCCTCTGTGTATTTGAAAAGGTATCAGCTAGAAGCCTTGAGAATTCAAAAGAGGGAGCTTATTTCTGGCTGAGTATGGAAAGCTCTGCTATGAAAGGAGACTTCTAAAACAGTAAAATTAAATTTTATGGACTTCACAAAGTCTGAAAGAAATAAAAACAGATGTAAGAAAAGAACTTGAAGGGCAAAAGAAAGTTGTTTTTTTCTAAGAGCTATAGTCAACTCATTTATTCAAGATGTCTGGTTTATAAATTAACCAGAATCTTGGCTTCTCCTCTTCCTTCTACCCACTGCCAAACTATTTTCCATTTATTCACAATAAATTTATCTGCAGATCCAGAGAGAAGAAGAAAATCAAACTGGCCAGTGTTGATTACGGTTTGACAAGGATGTTGCTAAGACCAAACAGAATTGTTAATTATCTTAATCATAAGCAACCAAACACTGACTACTGTTTCTCTTCACACACACATACAACATCCTTTTCATAACCAAATCTTTCCTGACTTTGCTTATTTTCATTAATTCTGTACCTACTTTTCTGAACTTGATTTCTCTAAACCTGATTCCCGGCAGCTAAAACATTCCAGCCTAATACTCTATTTTTATTAACTAGTGTCTGCAAGCTTCTGCCTACTTCACATTGCCTCCTTAAAATTATTGGCTGACTTCTACTTCTCAGCCCACTGTCTTCTTACACTTTGTTTTGCAGTTATTGACACTGTTCATTCACTTTTCAAACCTAAATTTAGCTTCATAGCAATCATGGATAAAAATGAACTCTACCAGGGCGCCTGGGTGGCTCAGTTGGTTAAGCGTCTGCCTTCAGCTCAGGTCATGATCCTGGGGTCCTGGGATCGAGCCCCGTCATTGCTGGGCTCCCTGCTCCATGGGGAGTCTGCTTCTCTCTCTCTCCTTTCCCTCTCCCTGCTTGTGCTCTCTCTCTCTCAAATAAATAAAATCTTAAGAAAAAAAAAAAAAAAAAGACCTCTACCAAATAGGAAAAGCTCCTCGGGGCCAGCAAGTCCTTCACCATGAAAGCTACTTATTTAAACACACCAATACAATCACTATAGTCCAGGACCAGCCAGACCTGCTGTGGGAAACAAGGCTAATGTTTATCTGTGAAGTGCATTTTTTTCCTAAGAGAAAAGAAGGTAAATTAGTAAAAGGCCAAAGTTTTGACATGACTATTTACTTTGTGACTATGAGAAAGTTACTTACCTTTATAAATTAGAGAAAGTTTTACTTCTCTAGTGTCACTGCTTAGGTATGGGTCACAGGTAGGTAGTATGTGGACCTCAGTACTTCTATTTGAAGAGTGGCAATTTTTAATCTGACAAGGTAGGTAGGTGACTTTCTACAAAGAGGTTTGGAGACAGTCTCTAATCTATCCCAACCCACTTTTTTATTTCGATACCCTTTCAAGACAAACATTAATAAAAATCCCATTTTACTAAAAATTTAATATTTAACAGCTTAACAAGTTAGATACTTGCTTTCCCTGCTGTGTAATCAGACCAGCAGGCCCTGCGGCCTCATATTTTTCCCTGGCTGGGTTCTAGAGCAGGAGCACAATAGCACTGTGTGTTTAGCTTCTAACAGTGTAGGGGATTGTTTCAGTCATGCAAAATTTAAAAAGCAAATATTCCATCTAGCTTTTCTATTATTTCCTTTTTTTTTTTTTCTGGCTGACAGAGGAAGGAAGAAAAATAAGCCAATTCACCAAATATAACCACTTTTCTAATTCTGAATTTTAAAACTGCATTATATATGTCATGGTTAGTTATGTCTAAGAGGATTGTTCCTACAAAGAAAAAGTTTATTTTATTCATTCCATGATATAACCAATCTTATTCCTCCCCTTGCTTAAAATCCTTTAACGGGACTGCAAGACCCATAGGAAAAAAACTCTAATTTGCATAAAAGACTCTTCACCATCAGAGATCTCAGCATTAGCCATCAGTCTACCTGTAAAGGTTTCATGTCTATCTACTCACAGCCACACACAACCCAAAGCTCTAGCCACACTCCTATCTTCTCCATTCCTGGAACATATTCTTTTCTTATGTCTCTGTATGTTTTTGACTATGTTGGTTCCCTTACCTTAACAGTCTCTTGTCAGACATATTAGTCTAGTTCCAATGTCACTTTTTTGAGGAAATTTCCTTGAATCAAACAGTCAACTGTTCCTCCTTTTCTGTTCTCCAAAAACATATTTTGTATCTATACTATTACATTTGTCAGGTATAGTCACTGCTGTTATCTGTGTCTATGTGGAGGCATACTTAAACTTCCTTGAAGGCAGGAATATTAAAAGGTTTTTAGAATTGGGTCTAGTGAGGGGTGCCTGGGTGGCTCAGTTGGTTAAGTGTCTGCCTTTGGCTCAGGTCATGATCTCGGGGTCCTGGGATCGAGTCCCGCATCTTCTCCCTCTCCCTCTCTCTGTCAAATAAATAAGATGAAATCTTTAAAAAGAGAATTGGGTCTAGTGAATACAGTAGTTCCCTGCCCCCCCCTTTATCCACAGGGGATATGTTAAGACCTTAGGTGGATGCCTGAAACTGCAAATGGTACTGAATTCTATATTTACTCTCTTTCCTATACATACATACCTATAAGGTTTGATACATTAGGCACAATTAGAGATTAGCAATAAGATAGAACAATTATACTACACCAAGTTATGTGAGTGAGTGAGCTCTCTCAAAATACCTTACTGTTCCATATTCACCCTTCTTCTTATGATGATGTGTGAGATGATAAAATGCCTGCACAATGAGCTGATGTGAGGTGAATGACACAGGTATTGTGACATACTGTTAGGCTACTACTGACCTTCTGAAGACACATCAGAAGAAGGATCATCTGCTTGCGAAACCGTGGATAAAGGGGGACTACTGTACAGTTATGTTCCCTATCTCTAAGCATGTCTCCTTACCATTCTCCTGTATCTAAATAAGTTAATGACTTTTAGACTAAAGAAGTACCAAAAATATCTTCTTTGCTCAATATTTTCATTCACTATTTTGCTATTTTCCACTCTAAATTAGCAACTCTGATAGAAGTAAATCAAGAAAAAAATTTTATTAGGCAATGTGAAAAGAGAAAAACTGGTGATATTCTATATAAATTGGTAACTTCACCAGTTCAATAGTCATTAGGGGGCTTACATTTACAAAGTCACAAAAATAATCCTTTTCAAGCTTTATATACTTCTATTATACTCAAAATAGATTTCATTTTTCTAAGAAGTCATGTGACCCAACAATGTAGCATTATTATTACTCAAATAAATATATTAGCATATTGCAAATGACAGTTCATAGAATTTAACTGCTGGTTATAAATTTTAAAATGCAGGTCAATTTCCAATTATCCAGATGAATTTGGAAAGAAACTGGATGAAGTATAAACACATAAATAATTCTCACACTTTAATCCATGAATTGGTTTTCTACTTCCTTTAAATCAAGCTTTACAAGAACTTATTAAGAGGAAACATTTCTAGATTGTTACATTATTTTAAAGATTTTCTTTATTTATTTGACAGAGAGAGACACAGCGAGAGAGGGAACACAAGCAGGGGGAGTGGGGGAGGGAGAAACAGGCTTCCCATGGAGCAGGGAGCCCGATGCGGGGCTCGATCCCAGAACCCCGGGATCATGACCTGAGCCAAAGGCAGACGCTTAATGACTGAGCCACCCAGGTGCCCCTACACTGTTACATTTTATATTAACTTCATTCTTTTCCTATTTTCCTCCTTTGGGAGAATTTCAAAGTTAAATGCCTTAAATGCAGGAGGGAAAAAACAAGAAAAAGAAAGTGGGGAAAACACATCTTTAATATGTAATAAAACATTGGGGCACCTGGGTGGCTCAGTCGTTAAGCGTCTGCCTTCAGCTCAGGTCATGATCCCAGGGTCCTGGGATCGAGCCCCACATCAGGCTCCCTACTCTGCAGGAAGCCTACTTCTCACTCTCCCACTCCCCCTGCTTGTGTTCCCTCTCTCTGTCAAATAAAATCTTTAAAAAAAAAAAAAATGTAATAAAACATCTTAAACATTTTATTGTCATCTTGCCATAATTTTCTCCATGCAAGTGGTTCCCCAAATTTCTTGGTCTTACACCCCAAAACTTCTCCCATCTATTTTCTCTCTCCAACAGAGCCCTGTAATTCATAATCCAAAACCACTCATTGAGCCCATCTATGACTTCAGTGTCATTCTCCCTTTTTCTTCGTTCTTTTTAACGTGATCAACTTGACCTCCAGACTTCCAACGGAAAGACACTCATGACTCAGATTCTGCTTAACAGGGAAGACCAGAAACTAATAAGCAGAATATTTACTCTATGAAAGTGAATTGAGGGGAAGAAATGGAGAACACTACAAATATGTATAATTTATTAACTTCTCTATATTCCTGCTCATTTAGCTTTAAATTTCCTAACAGAAAAGGTCACAAGTATTAGAAATGTACTCATTCATATAACAAATATTAACAAAGCACCCAGTATATATGTTACTGTTCTAGGCCCTAGAGATAGAACAGTGAACAACACAATAAAAAAATACATTTATATAAATGCTAGATGGCAAAAAGAGCTATGAGGAAAACAAAGATGAGTAAAGGAGACAGAGGGCTGTTGGATGGGGCAGTTCAAGAAAAGCTTCCCCAATCAGGTGACAGTTGAGTGGACCCGAAGAGAGTGAGACACACAAATATTTGGGGGATTAACATTCAAGCAAAGGATAAAACTACAAAAGTGCTTCTGTAGTAGCACAGTAGATATGTTCAGGAAGAAATAAGAGACAACATGGGGGTGGGGGGAGAAAGGATAGATAAGAATGAGCAGGGAGTACATCTGGCATCGAGGTCAGAGTTAACAGTAGAGGTTAGAGTCAGGACAGGCAGGACCTGGTCTATCCCTGAGAGGACAGAGGCTATTCCTCTGACAGAGCTGGGAATCCACTGAAGGGCCATAAAGCAGAGGAGAGACCATGATCTGTTTTCCATTTTTTTTTCTTTTATTTATTTGAGAGAGAAAGAGAGAGAGAGAGAGAGAGCACAAGCCAAGGGGAGAGGCACAGGGAGAAGTAGTCTCCCCACCAAGCAGGGAGACCGATGCGGGGCTTGATCTTAGGACCCCAGGATCATGACCTGAGCCGAAGGCAGATGCTTAACTGACTGAGCCACTCAGGCGCCCCTCCATTTCTTTAAAAAAGATTTTATTTATTTATTTGTCAGAGAGAGAGAGAGAGAGCACAAGCAGGGGGAGTGGCAGGCAGATCAGGTAGAGGGAGAAGCAGATTCCTCCCCGCCAAGCAGGGAGCCCAATGTGGGACTCAATCCCAGAACCCTGAGATCGTGACCTGAGCTGAAGGCAGATGCTTAACCAACTGAGCCACCCAGGCTTCCCTGTTTTCCATTTTTAAAGGAGCACTCAGGCTGCTGGGTGCAGAACAGACTGCAGGAGGTCAAACGCAGATAGGAAGTTATTGGAATAATCCAAGGAAAACTTGAGTGTGGCTTGAACCAGTGAGGCAGCAGGGGAGACATTAAAACATGGTCAGTTTGAGGTCTCTTAAAGCAAGATTTGTTGACAGACTGGATATAAGAGGAAAAAGACTGAACGAAGACTAAGGTCTTTAGCCAGAGCCTAAGAAATAAGAGTTGCTACACAATGACATGGAGCAAGCCACAATGACTTAGTGGGATTTTTTTTTTTTTTAGTTAAAAATAAATCTTGGGGGTGCCTTGGTGGCTCAGTCGGTTAAGCATCTGATTTCGGCTCAGGTTGTGATCTCAGGGTCCTGGGATTTAGCTCCATGTGGGGCTCCGTGCTCAGCAGGGAGTCCGCTTCTCCCTCTCCCTCTGCCCCCCCCACTCATGCACATGAGCGTGCAGGTGCATGCCCCTGTCTCTCTCTCTCTCAAATAAAATCTTTCTTTAAAAAAAGAAAATCTTGTCTATATTCATTCTCTAAGAGGAGAATGAGGGGGTTTTCCCTAGGCCAGGTTTCAATAACCACACGTAAAATGACCAACCTCCAAGGCGAACACTATTTTCCTCCTCATAGGCATTTTCCTTCTGCTGCTTCAACATAGGACCAACTACAGACCCTTGGTCAATTAGCAGAGGGCGAATAATCTTAGAAGAATCTGATCTAAACAGGGCTTAGAGGTACTGTGGTAGGGGACAACGCAGAGAATTACAAAGTGAAGACCTTTAAAAATATATTTCCGGCCAGTAAAAATTGGCTCCCTATTTTATAAACAACAAAGAACACAGAGAGTAAAGATTATCAGAGGGCAGATCAGAAAGGGAGTAGGGATAAGGTCTATAGGCACCAAGGAAAAGGCCTTTTTATTTTTTGGATGAACGGTGTTCTAGTGTCTAAGGAGAACTGGGCAAGTATAAATCCTACTCTTGGATCACAATGTAAGTTACATATATTTTGGATGACTATGAAATGAAGACCATATTATCATCCCTGCAAAGATTAAATAATACTTGCTACTGAGTCGTTCATCACACTATTTTTCACTTTTCAGTTTCCATGTGAGTTTGCCTGTAAGTATAGGTTTTAAAAAGGAAAATTTCTTCCAGTCATTAAAAGATAAAACTTTTACAAAATAACATGTACACTAAATATGCATGCATAAAATGTTTTCTTAGACAATGTAATAGCAACAAAATAAACCATTGGTGTGGGCAGGAAGCGCTCCATTACTGTCCTTTCAGTTTAAAAACCGTAAAAGGAACTTCTGAAGCCCACATTTCAACAGTGGTCACTCACTATAGGGAGATGTGCATCAGAGCAGAAAATTCTAGTAGTTCTCTCTCCATTTAAGAACTGCCTTCCAGGGGCGCCTGGGTGGCTCAGTTGGTTAAGCGACTGCCTTCGGCTCAGGTCATGATCCCAGGGTCCTGGGATCGAGTCCCACATCGGGCTCCCTGCTCTGCAGGAGGCCTGCTTCTCCCTCTCCCACTCCCCCTGCTTGTGTTCCCTCTCTCACTGTGTCTCTCTCTGTCAAATAAATAAATAAAATCTTTAAAAAATATATCTATAAAAAAAAAAAAAAAGAACTGCCTTCCAGGAGGGAAGATCAGTTCCCTATTGATTCCCAATCATCCCTAACTGTTTGAAGATGGAATGAGAAGAGACAGAAGCTATTTCACGCAAAGAGAGAACTTCAGTAATGGAGAAAGAAAATACCTGTCACTTTAAAAAATACTTTCATATTTAGAATATGATGGTAAACCATGGAGAGAGGACATGAACTCTGAAATTATTTATGCAAGAAGAGTTGGAAGCCCCACAAAAGAATCAAGGATTCCACCTAGACGACAGAGGAAGCAGGGCAGGCATGGACTGGGCTCCTTAATCTCTAGCAACTCCTGGAACCTGGGAGCAGAGCCAGCCAAGGCTGTGCAGCTCCAGAAAGGAGCCTCAGGTTCTTGCTGCAGTACCATGACCAACCCCACCTTTGGGCTTCCACACTCAGTGCAAACCCCACTTAGGCCACAAGAAGGAAGGAGTGATGTCAGAAGGAAGAGAATCTTGGTAACTATGAAGGCCTCCTGTTGTAAGGTAAAGCTCATCTTGTTTAGCAATGGATGCATTCTTCAGGAGGGTTTATATCCATGCAGAAACAATGGGAAAATAGCTACACAAAATGAACCCATTTCAGTCTTAAAAAATATTTTTAGCAGAAATTTCCTGTCACATGATTATATTTCTACCACACAGTAGAATTTCATTCCTCTTTGGAAGTCAATTTCCCATTTATATGCTCTCTAGAACACTGGAAGAAAACAACAGTGGCTCAATACCACTAACAATTAAAAAAAAAACAACCAAATCCATGCCTAGCTCTACTATGTTATCTAATATGTAAAACCCAGAACACTCAGTCCCTTGAACTTTACTAAAACAAGCAGACTGGGATGGTGGGGGGTTGTTTGAACAGAACGCTGCTCCATGCAGTAGCACTAGAAAAGGATTAGCGGTAAACATTTGTGAGCTTTGTTCACAGCAGAAACGGAAGGAAAAGAAAAAAAGAAAATTCTTGCTTTCTTTCTCTGCATTCCTCTCCTTACTGACTGAATTTTCAAACTGTTCTAATGTTAGTAAGAATGAGTCAGAGAAACAGAACTTAAACAAATTTGTACTTTGGTAACCCAGAAGACGCCTCTTGAAAGAGCCAAAAACCTTGAATCTAGTACATATTTTAATGTTAAAGTTGAAAAATAACGTGAACCTTATTCTTAACATTAAAACAAAACCACACTCTGCCACTTGCATGTCCCTCGGCATGCTGTATCATCAACTGACCACACACACTATAAAGAAACATAAGAAAGATACACTAGAAAATGAAACCACTTACCTTGATCAGTGGTCATGACTTCACATATACTGATAATTAGTCTACTTGGGCTTGATAAAATATTTGACTTTACTCTTTTAATGATCATGAGATAAAAATCTCACTCCCGGCTTTAAAGCCTCTGGAAGACTGCAGATCACACACAGGATCAGCCAGGAGCCTGCACTAAGGAACTGTTTACTTCAGGGCATTCTCAGACCTTAACTGCCCAAAGACAACCTCATGCATAATATGCCACACCTCCCCAGAGGAAGGGCTGCTGCAGTGCTTTTCATGAGGCCAAGTATCTGAAGATGGAGAGACTTCGATTTATTATGGTAAAATAAACAACGGAGACACATAGAAGCTTCAAGTGAACTAGAAATACGTTTGGGAATAGGATGGTTTATAAACTGACTAATTCCTTAACTATTAGTAATGCTCTAAAAAAGCCAACATGAAAACAGTTTGTTTCCACTTTAACTGGGTCCATGCCTTGGACTGAAGAGGTTACAGATCCAGGATTCACAGGCTTAAGATGTTAAAATGTCATTTTGAAGGATCACAAATGTTATTCTGCCGCTTCCACCTTCCATTTTAGCACAGCTTATTGAGCTTGGCGAATAAATACTACTCACAGATTTCCTAAGGAAACCAAGTTTTATAGGTTATTTCAGAACGCTTGTTGGCTGGTATAATATTTATTACTCATTTTTATATATCTTTATAAGTTTGTATCATTCAATAAGTACTTTAAAAATTCCTGATCCCCTGAAATATTAGAAAATGTCAATAAAAATATTTATAAAATCACGATGAAGTAACAGGCTACACAGACATCACTCTCATGGTTGGAAATAATCTCTCCAATCCCCTCCTCAGGGTGTCCACACGCAATCACTGTCACACTCCAGTTGCATCAAATCACCTGGATGGCATTTTAAGACATATGTTGCCTAATCCTATCTCCAGAGTTGAATTCAACCAGTCTGTGGTGGAGCTCCAGGATCTACCTTTCTTTTTTTTTTTTAAAGATTATTTATTTATTTATTTATTTATTTGAGAGAGAGAGAACGAGAGAGAGCACATGAGAGGGGGGAGGGTCAGAGGGAGAAGCAGACTCCCTGCCGAGCAGGGAGCCCGATGCGGGACTCGATCCAGGGACTCCAGGATCATGACCTGAGCCGAAGGCAGTCGCTTAACCAACTGAACCACCCAGGCGCCCAAGGATCTACCTTTCTAACACGCTCCCAAGTGACACGGACACTGCCGGTCTGGGACTGCACGTCAGGGACCACACTGGAAGAACCACTGGGACAGAGACTTGCCTGTCTGGAGTCTTGACTCACACACTGATGGCCTAAAGCTCTGGTTCCCTTGCACCTGCTTAGGCATTGCTCAGTGTCAGGGCAGGAGGGCAATGTTCAGGATGAGGTATGAAGGGCTATGTACTCATTCAAATGAGACTCACAGTAACTTCCATTTGCTCACCAGGAAGTGGGGGTTATCAACTTAATTCTTCATAAAAAAAAATCTATTTATATATTAGGCATGAGTAGGTTTTACAATTCATCTAAAAAGAATAGATAATTAGAGGGGTGCCTGGGTGGCTCAGATGGTTAAGCATCTGCCTTCGGCTCAGGTCATGATCCCGGGGTCCTGGGACGGAGCCCCACATCAGGCTCCTGGCTCAGCGGGGAGCCTGCTTCTCCCTCTCCCTCTCCCCCTCTCCCCAGCTCATGCTCTCTCTGTCAAATGAATAAAAAAAAAATCTTAAAAAAAAGATAATTAGAAACATGGAGAAAAGAAGTCAAAGAAAGAAGAAATCTGAATTGTCTTTTATTTCCTTTGCAAACTCCACCCATGTGTTTAAATTTCACTGTGGCAGGAAAACTGTCTATATTTGATTCCAAGACCACTTAAGCTTGGCAAATTTCAGTAATGTAAAAAACAGAACATTTCCCTGTCATAAAAATGCCCCAACTTCTGTGCTTTCTGAGCTTTGATAGCAACGTGTAAATTATAAATTCAGGTTTGGTTTTCAAACAAATAAATAGCTTTTCTTTTTTTTATAGTTAACATTTACTTTGTGCCAGGTACTGCTAGGCACTTTCCATGCAGCATTTCATTAAATCCTCACTGTAAGGTATTAATAATTTATCACTATTTTACAGAATCTTCTGTAAAAGGAATAATACAGGTAAGGTAGGAAATAGTAATTCCCATTTTGTAGAAGAGAAAACAAGGGTTTTTGGTTTTTTTTAAAGATTTTATTTATTTATTTGACAGAGAAAGACACAGCAAGAGAGGGAACACAAGCAGAGGAAGTGGGAGAGAGAGAAGCAGGCTTCCCGTGGAGCAGGGAGCCCAATGCGGGGCTCTATCCCAGGATCCTGGGATCATGACCTGAGCCGAAGGCAGATGCTTAACAACTAAGCCACCCAGGTGCCCCAAAACGAGGTTTAAGAGGTTAAAAATTTTGGCCAATAACACTAGTAAAATGACAACCTTTAAAAAATTAAATTCACTTTTGTACAATAAATTAAGATATAATGGAATCACTTTTGAATTTTTATAGATGAAAGGCAGAAAACCAAAACATGATTTGCAGCTTGTAAGTGATAATTAAAATAAAGTATAACTATTATCAACTCTCATTGTCCACAAGTGGTAATCTGTGATTATATTCAGCATCTACCACAAACTTGTACTAAATTCTAAGCTACCCAATAGTAGCCAGGGAAGTTTCTTACAAAGTTAAACATGCACTTCCATATGCCCCAGCAATCACACTCCTAGGTACTTAACCAAGTGAAATGAATACTTACATTCACACAAAAATCTGTATAGGAATGTTTACAGGGGCTTTATTCATAGTCACCAAAAGCTGGTAACATCCATTCATCCTTCAATTAGTGAATGGATAAGCAAACTGATAAATCCATGCAATGGCATAACACTGAGCAATAAGAAGGAATCAACTAAGGACACTCATTTGTGCATTATAAAGAAGCCAACTCATAAAAATAGAACTACCTTATGACCCAGCAATTGCACAACTAGGTATTTACCCAAAGGATACAAAAATACTGATTCAAAGGGGCACATGCACCCCGATGCTTATAGCAGAGTTATCAACAATAGCCAAATTATGGAAAGAGCCCAACTGTCCATCAACTGATAAATGGATAAAGAAGATGTGGTATGGGGCCCCTGGGTGGCTCAGTCGGTTAAGTGTCTGACTCTTGGTTTCAGCTCAGGTCATGATCTCAGGGTTGTGAGATCCAGCTCCACCTCGGGCTCCACCCTGGGCATGGAGCCGGCTTAAGATTCTCTTTGTCTCCCTCTATCCCCCCCCCCTAAAAGATGTGGGCTGTGTGTGTGTGTATACACATATATACATATATAGGTGGAATATTATTCAGCCATCAAAAAGAATGAAATCTTGCCATTTGCAACAATGTGGATGGAGCTAGAATGTATTATGCTAAGCGAAATAAGTCAGAGAAAGACAAGTACCATAGGATTTCACTCATAAGTGGAATTTAAGAAATAAAACAGATGATCATAGGGAAGGGGGATTAAAAAAAAAAGGGAGGCAAACCATAAAATGGACTCTTAATGACAGAGAACAAATTGAGGGTTGCTGGAGGGGAGCTGAGGGGAATGGGCTAAATGGGTGATGGGTATTAAGGCAGGCACTTGTGATGAGCACTGGGTGTTATATCTAAGTGATGAATCACTAAATCTACTCCTGAAACCAATATTATATTATAAAAACTTGAAACATAAAAAGAAAGAAGCCAACTTAAAAGGCTACATATATATAATTCTATATGACATTCTGGAAAAGAGAAGCCTATAGGGCAGAAAATAAATCTGAAGTAGCAGGTGATGTGGAGAGGGACTGATTGATTACAAAAGGGCAAGATAAATACATTTTTTCTTTTAAAAAAAGTCACTTATTGTGAGGGTGGTTACATGACCATATGCAATTGTCAAAACTCAGAATTCTACCCTAAGGAGGGTGAATTTTGTTGTATATAAATTATTCCTTAATTTTAAAAATTAAGAAAAATAAAAGCAACAGGCTATGAAATAGATGATCTGTCTTAGTGTAAACCCAAAACCATGATTTTTGGTACATTCATTGCCTTTCCCATTAATGGTAAAGATAATCACTGGTTCATTTTATCTGTTTCCTATGATGTAAAAAATCTTAAATTCAGAAATGACTTAATTAGTTCCCCACATAAAGTCCATTTGGGAACACTGAAGTTTACAATAGTATATTTAAAAGGACTTTTCAAATAAATGTATGGCAACTTCGCTAATTTAGTAAGATTATTTGTTAGAGATATCAGCCCTGAAAATACCTAAAGTCAATGCTAAACAACTTATAGCTATTCACAAAATACCCTGTGTCCTGAGGACTTAACAGGCTGGCCCTCTGCTGTTATGCATCTCCTCCTTAGAAAGAGAGGTTATTCCTCACAAATTGTTGAATAAGGACTTAGAAATCCTGCCCCACATTCACATGGTATTTCATAACCACTTATTTTTTCATTATATTGACCTTAGTTTGCTTTTTGTGTTAAAGGTTACTTCTATTCCTTTCAATAGCTTACTATTTCTAATGGAAATGATCTAAAACAAAAATTTTACCATGCAACTTGTGCTTCCTGAACAAAATTTATCTACAATGTTTTTTAAAAGGTGGTGGATTAAGTTGTCTGGCTGGCATTTTTATTTAAAGCTACCCAGCACATCATCTGTCATATAATTGAAAACTTCCACATACTAATGGCAAAGGTGGCTTTAATAATTATTTACTAATAAACTTATTTTGGCAATAAATAACAGGACAGTTATACCAAGTGAATGCTAGTATTTAACCTTGTTTAGATACAAGGAGTAGGAAAAAATAAATATTTGTGACTTTCAATTATCAACTAAGGAGTAAATTCTCATACTCATTCTCCAATGTTATTTAACTGAGAGGCAACCTCCATTTTCACAGAACAAAACCAATCTGAATCTTAGCCCATTTTGCACTCTTTAGTCTTCTATTAACAATTTGATGTTAAAATGATTCCCTTGTTGGCCTAAAAAAAACACATTTTAGTTTAAAAAGCCAACCAACTGATGCATAATTTCCATTTTGCATGTCTGAGCCTTAATGAAGACCTACAAATTTTTGAATATGTGCCAGGTAAATGTTGTTGCTTAAATATTTTTGTACCAAATTATTTTTATAGAGATCTTCAAAGCAAGCCTACTATCCCTGAATCTTTATTCTTCTTAAAAAATATTTAACATAAATGTTTTATATTAATTCCACAGTTAGATGCTTAAAGTCCCAACCACATAGACAGTACCCCTCAGACCAGTTTCTGGATGGATGATAATATAATTCTAGATTACATTACTGTCCATTATGGGTTCTAATACAATTCCATTACTCTTCTACTTTGGAAGCCCATGGAAAGCTACGTATCTTTCTTATGGCATGTGGATAGGGATACTTGTATATTTTAGGTATATAGAAGAAACATTGTACCTGAAATGTCATCTGAGTTTAATAATTCTCTAATAAAAACAGACAATCCTAGAGAATAAAAAGACTTTTCTCTAACCTAAATTATGGAATTGGATTCCATACCCCAATTTATAGCCTGTCTGATTTTATCAGTATGGATTTCCTCCATCACACCACTCATTTCACATGTTCTCATACACAGCTCAGTAGTAAATGCACTTTAAGTTGGTGATATGTCTCTCTTTCGGCATTTCCCCCCATTACAGTCCACCTTCACATCTGGCATTCTTTTTTTTTTTTTTCCGTTTAAAGATTTATTTTTTAAGAGAGGGGCACCCGGGTGGCTCAGTCAGTTAAGCATCTGCCTTCAGCTCAGGTCATGATCCCAGGGTCTGGGATTGAGTTGTGCATCCGACTCCTTGCTCAGCAGGGAGCCTGCTTCTCCCTCTGTCTGCCGCTCCCCCTGCTTGTGTTCTCTCTCTCTCTCTGACAAATAAATAAATCTTTAAAAAAATAAAATAAAGATTTATTTATTTGAGAGAGAGCTTGTGAGCATGCAAATATGAGCAGGACGGAGAGGGAGAGAGAATCTCAAGCGGACTCCCTGCTGAGCACAGAGCCCAAGTGGGCCTCAATTTCATGACCCTGAGATCATGACTTGAGCAGAAACCAAGAGTCAGACTCTAGACCAACCTTGCCACCCAAGTGCCCCCTGGCATGCTTTTTTATCTCATTTAGCCTTTATCCTAATCCCAGGTAGTTGGTATTATCTAAATTCAAAGGAGAAACAAAGTTAATTGATAAATACAGTGTTTCTTTTTTAATTATGACCATTATTTTTACACAGCTTCTTTGGGTTCCACCTGATCAATGCCAAGTGACCACCCTACATGAAAGAGCTGTGTATTTCCTTGAAGAAATCACATTCACTTCAGCAACAAGTTAATTCTGAGATTTCAAATTCTGCAGTCCTCATCTTGCCACCACCTAGATTCCTCCCTTTCCTAAACTCTGGAATGAACCTATTCTTTAGCTCTTATAATAGCTTCATTTAGAGAACATCTAACAGCACTTAATATGATGCTGGACACACACTAGATAACGGTTTCTCTTCTCTGCTCAATCCCTATCACAGTCCTCCTGCCTCACCCACCTCACAACAGTCACTCTTTACAAATGCTTTCTTTGGCAGTTGCTTGTCCTTCACTGCAGCTCTTTCCCCAGCGTGCACCGCAACAATGTCTACCCACAGGGTTCTGGTGCTGAGGCTGCCATTTTGTGTGAACAAAATACTGTTGCAACTATTTTAATGGATCTAAAATTTCAGTTAGGGAAGATGAGAAGTTCTAGAGATGGCTGACGGTGATGGTGGTAGAACAATGTGAATGTATTAATGCCACAGAACTGACTGTACACTTAAAAACAGCAAAAATGGGGGTGCCTGGGTGGCTTGGTCATTGGGCTTCTGCCTTCGGCTCAGGTCATGATCCCAGAGTCCTGGGATCGAGCCCCGCATCGGGCTCCCTGCTCAGCGGGAAGCCTGCTTCTCCCTCTCCCACTCCCTCTGCTTGTGTTCCCTCTCTCGCTGTGTCTGTCAAATAAATAAAATCTTTAAAAAAAAATTTTAAAAACAGCAAAAATTGTACATTTTATGTTATGTATATTTTACCATAATAAAAAAATTACTGCAACTAGAACATTTTGCACCATGAATTTATGACACCCAACCTCAGCCAGCCTATCTCTGCTATGGTTAATCTATTTGTTCATGCTTATGAATTCCCTATTATAGACTCTCTACTGTCTGTACTATTCCTTTGCATTCTTCTCTCTTCAGTATCTACTCTGGACAACGGACCCACTTGAAGGCTACAGCTCCTCCACTATGCAGAAGATTCTAAAACATTTCCAGTACCAATTTCTCTTTCAGCTTTATGCTCTCATTTCCATATATCTGAAAGCGACCTCCTTTGCTGGAGAAGAGAAGACTGAACTTTATCTTGAAGGATTAGTGAGGTTTTGTTAGGCAGCAAAGGAAGGGAAAGCACCTGATTTCAGGCTGTATGGTGAAGACATCTGTGGCAGATTTGTAAATGTTGCTGATGCTTGCAGAACTATTCATCACTTGCCGGCTGATATCCTCAGTGGCGGCTCACTGAGCTCAGAATGAATCCAAACTACACACAGGCCTAAGTCTCTGTCCCCCGCTTACCTTTCTAGACTCATTTCTTGCCACTTTGCTTTCACAGTATGTTCCCAAACCATGTTCCCTCTATCAATCACTGGTTTTGAGAAGGAAGTCAAGAAAAATGTTTTCTTTTCATAAATTTCCACAGGAACCTATTATTTTTTCCAACTTTGAAATAGCCATGCAGCTTCCAGAAAAGGCTCCTCTGAGGCTTTAAGAAAATAAAACTTAGGCTTTGCCCTTGGCAGGTCAGATAAAGGGTAAAGTACAGCCAGTTACTTGCTACTAACTTGGGAGAACAGAGGGAGGGCTTTTGTTTCTCTCTTTTTTTCATCAGCTGCCTCATCCAGATTTCTTTTAATTACTTGTCTTCCTTTCCTCAAGATCTTAATGCACAGCTTGCTGGTATAACAGCAGCTGCTTAGCCTTTTGTGTTGGCCCAAACATTCTTAAAGGACAAACTCAGAATATGGAAAGAAAAGATAACCTAAATATAACCAACACTATCCTGTCTGCAAATCACCGAACCTACTTATTTCTTCCCTTTTATCCCACAGATAATAGCACACTTAAACATGCAGTTTCCTTTTTGATGCAACCTCAGCAATATATTACAGAAATAAAACTGCCAAGAAAGAAAAAGAGAATATTAGTCCTTCCAAATTTCAGTAAGCTTTCAGATACCTTCTTCTGCAGTATGAAAGAAGATCAAGGATAAAAAGAGAACTTAAAAAAAAAAAAAAAAGAAAGAAAACAGCCAATTACCATCATATGGGCCTTAAATTGATGAATGAGTATGTGATAAATTACAAATTTACTTGCTTGAAATTTTCAAATTATTATCGTAGCAATCTGTGTATTGTGAACTTTGCCAATAATGCTGAAACAGATTTTCAATATTATACTAAGGATGATAAAATATCCATATAGTCTTTAAGACCTAACAGTTTGTACATTAATCACTAGAACTCAAATGATCTCATATTAGTAAACAGCTCACTGTCTGTGGAGTATGGCATAATCTTTGTCCTCTACACAGGGGAGCAAAGGCAAATGTATTTAGCATCTAGGCACGTAACACAAATGGGTAAGGATACCAGTCTAAAAAAAAAAAGTAACACTTTCTAAGTCATCAAGGCAGGTGGAAATAGATGAATTAGAATTACTTGTGGCAACCTAGAGAATGGATTTTTTCAAAATTTCAAAACTCAAAAACACTGTGTGGATCAAATAAAATTTTGAGCCATCAATTTGAGGTTTGTTCTAAATTGTTTTATCCATTTATTCACAAGGAATTTCTGAGCCCCTACATGGGGCTTAATGTAGTATACATGGCAGGCTGCTAAGCACCTGGGAATTTTCTAGAAAGTCTGCACCATCACTTTCAATGGCATCTCATTTTCCTTTAACCACACTATTCTTTTCAGTTCCTATGGCCTTAAGGTCTTTCATATGATTAGGTCTCACTATCCCCTGTAGGTTTCCTTTGAATGCTCATTTACAACTGTAATTAAATGAAAGTTCATGCAATGTCCTTGTTCAGCATTTGTATTTCCTACCATTCTCAAAGCTTCTGAAGAACAAGGACCATGACTTTCCTCTTCATTTCCATAGGCCCTCTGCATACTGGATCAGACGCTTAATACAATCGCATTAAATGGTCCCTTCCAAGGAGTCAAAGGGAGAGCAGACAAGTAGAAAGGTGACTGACAAGTCTGAATGGAGCCCTGTTACTGCCATGGGGGTAGGGAGGTCAAGGAGGGCTTGCTAGAACAATGACATCCAAACTTTATGATGGCACATCCCTCTCAGTATGAAAACTGGGCATTGCACCTCCAAGTGTGTATGGATACATGGGTATATGCATAAATTAAATGCATTAAATACAAGTATTACTGTACTAAAATGCATACTGTAAAATACAAAAATAGAACTTAAAGTAGGATTAGGTAAAGATAAAATACTATTTTTGAGGGATCAGTGTGATTCAATCTGCTTTGTTTTTTTAAATTTTGGTTAAATATTTGGTGATCTAACCCTTTGAAAGAGCAGATATGAGTTGGTTTACTTCCACACTTGGTTTTAATGACTGCCCCTAATTGAGGAAAATTTATTGTTCTAAAGGGAAGAAGTACATCATTGGCTGCACTTACTAAATCATGATACACATTTTTAAATCCCATCTATCCAGGTGCCTGGGTGGCTCAGTTGTTGGGCATCTGCCTTCGGCTCAGGTCATGATCCCAGGGTCCTGGGATCGGCCCTGCATCGGGCTCCCTGCTCAGTGGGAGGCCTGCTTCTCCCTCTCCTACGCCCCCTGCTTGTGTTCCCTCTCTCACTGTGTCTCTCTCTGTCAAATAAATAAAATCTTAAAAAAAGAAAAAAATCCCATCTATCAATTATGCAAAAGTTTTCCTTGAAATTCTAGTATATTTCCATCTGCCTTGATGTCTTAGAAAGTGTTACTTTTTTTTTAATTTGGTCTAAAATCTACTATAACTATCTCAAAGATTTTTAAAACAAGCTAAAAAAGATCTTGTATTTAAGTTTGAATATGTATGCAGAAATAGTTTTTTTTAAAGGAAATTTTTTTAAAATGATACAGTTGTATCTATTTTGGTGATGACACAATAATGGAAACATTTCCAAATAGTCATTTCAAAAATGTTTTGTCCATAATGCACTTTTCCCTCTGCTGGTTGCAGTTACTTTCTCACTCACTCAAATGTTACCTTTACCTCAAAAGGACAGGTTTTGTTTATTTTTTCAAATATATCTGCTAGGTAAGAATCTGTTAAATATGTACTGACAGACTTTTCTTCACATGAAGGGTTAGTAAACATGGAACATTTGTGTTTTTTTGTAAAAGAAAAAGATATAAAGGTCTTTGGTCTGACAACTCGTTTAAGTATTGTGCCATTATATAACCTACAAATCTGATGTTTATGATGACTTGTCACCAAGTATTGCCAGAATTCCAATACACTATCTAAGATACCTAATCATCACAATTATATAAGATAACGTAATCTTGGTCTTTTTAACAAACTGTGCCTAAAATTCCATGGGCAGAAAAACCAGTGATTCTTCAAACATTTTGAGGATTTCTGGGTAAGACTCATTCCTTCCATTAGATGCTTTATCTAGCACTTTCTATTTGCTGGGGTTTAGCCACCAGTAAGCATAAATTTGATCAACAAAATCCATGACAACCACCAGCACCCAATGTAGTCACGGAGAGACAAGAATGGATCCAGAACCATCAGAGATTTGAGGAGGATCTGCTTAGTTCTCTTTTTGGGGGTAGGGCTCTTACCAGAAGTAGAGACACAGGAGCTAGGCGAGGCAATTACTCTTCTAATCCTATGGGGTGATACCTCTCCTTATCTTCCAATTGTTGAAATGGCAACACACAACTATCGCTGGCAATTTGGGTAAATTGCTTTATATTTTTTTCATTAGTTTTAATTCAGTTCAACAATCTAAGTGTAAGCATGGGTTTTGTGAGGAGCCAAAAGCTGGGGATTTAAGATGAGTAAAATAGTTCCTGGCCTCAGGAAATCAATCAAGTTGGGTAGAGAGACAAAATAACAGCCAATTGCAAAATATGTTGATGACAGATATAACCACAGAGTGCTTTGGGAGCTCAGAGAAGAGGAATGCAACTGGAAAGAAAGGTTTACTGGAAGACAGGTAGTTGAGCACTGTCTTAAAGGAGTGCAATTAACACTAAAATTTTTTTGTTGTTTAAAAACAAAAACTGTACAACATATAGCCATTTCTTGCCTCAATGTTCACACTGTTTCAGTATTTTATTACTGAAGTGTATGTAAGAAACTAATTTCATGCTTGGATAGATTTTAGACATTTTACATAAATATAGATATTAAAACAGCCTTTTTCAAAGCAATTATGCATTTTATGTAGTCAAATTATTGAATTAGCTAGTAGCTACTATACCAGGTACAGAGCTGGTTCTTCTGAGAAAAGAAACTACTTTGACAATTTTCGATGACAAAAAGGCAGTGACAAACTCTAATGGGGGATTGGGTGCTAATTTGGAAAAGGAGTGCCAAATGTTGTAGCTCCATCAGGTAGCTGAAGGCTGAAGCTATATGAGCTCAAAGTCATAAACACTCTACTCCTTAGAGCTCTCAAAGTGGTCATGACCATGAGTTGAAGATGTACTCATCAGAACTGGTCTAGAAGTTGTTAATCATCACAGAAGAGAGTCAATGTATACAATAATCAGAAAGCAGAAAAATCAAAAAAAAGCTATATTACTGATCATTTTACAGCAATAATTTTATGCTTATTCCAATTTCTTAAAGAGGGAAAATCAGCTTTAAAGAAAATGCTACACTGTCAACCCTGAGATCAGCTTATGCTTTATGGGGCTACACCTTTTTCTAATGAACAGAAAGAACGTATCTTCAGTATTACTTTCCTTTGGCAAAAAGATGCCCCCTCCCCCAACACACACACACACACACACGTAAAATTAAAGATCTTTGGTTCCTGTGTAGTTGTGCGTAGTTTCAAAACATTTTAATGTCTGGGAGTTAAACAAGCAGGTTGAATTTATAGCATAGTTGTTAATATATTACTGCCATAATTTAACATACCCACCAAAACATAAAAATCATGATTGATCACCCTGAAGTTTTCTTCTCAGAATATAGTTAAGGCCACAAACAAGGCCTGACTTTGCTCTTGTTCAATTTAAGTTTTGTACCACTTCACTCATCTCACTAGAAGATGAACAAGGAAAATGCTTCTCCCATTTGGACAGCCAATTTTGTTACCATCCTTTAACCATAAATGGCCAAATCCAAAATCTGCCTTAGCATCAATCATTAGCAGACCTTAAAATGACTTCCATCACATAATCCAATCCCTGACTATCACATCCTTCAAGATCTGACTCAAATTCATTGCCTCCTGCTTAATCCTACAGATTGTGACATCTCCCGTATAAGAACTTCACATCTCTTTCACAAAAGCTACTTGCCTTGTGTATCTTCTCCTAACATCAAACTTTTTTTTTTTTTTTAAACAATCACTCCACAGTAAACCTGTTTCTCTAACAGAACACTGGGGTTGAAAAGGATTTTAGACGCTATCTAACTCTTCGTACGTGACAGATGAATCTTCTCCACAGTTCTTGTAAGTGCTTGTCTGATTTCTATTTAAATACCACCAGTTATAGGAAAATAATTCTTGAATACACCATTATACTTATAAAGAATCTAATTATTAGGAAATCCATCCTTAAGTTTTTAATACACAATCCATAACACAAAAGTACATATGAGGTTATGTCAGTTACTATTACCTTACTTAGGACAGGTTTATCTTCTCTACCAGATTATAATTTGAGTCGTTTTATTTTTTTATCTTTTTTACATTATTTATTTATTTATTATTTTATTATGTTATGTTAATCACCATACATCATTAGTTTTTGATGTAGTGTTCCATGATTCATTGTTTGCATATAACACCCAGTGCTCCATGCAGAACATGCCCTCTTTAATACCCATCACCAGGCTAACCCATCTCTCCACCCCCCTCCCCTCTAGGACCCTCAGTTTGTTTCTCAGAGTCCATAATCTCTCATGGTTCGTCTCCACCTCCGATTTCCTCCCCTTCATTTTTCCCTTCCTACTATCTTCTTCTTCTTTTTTTTTTTTTAACATATAATGTATTATTTGTTTCAGAGGTACAAGTCTGTGATTCAACAGTTATTTTATATTAGTTTATTTTTTATTTTCAAGATAACTGTTAAGTCCATTGTTAATCATTTAAAATCTACAGACAAGCGGTGCCTGGCTGACTCAGTTGGTATAGCATGCAACTCTTGATCTTGGGGTTGGGAGTTTGAGCCCCACATTGTGTGCAGAGTTTACTTAAAAATAAAATCTTCAAAAAATAAAAAATAAAATCTACAAACAAGTTGTAAATAACAAAAGTAATTCTAAAATCTAGTAGTAACTGGTGTTTGGTGTTAATTCCCTCTAGTATTTTTTCTGCCTATTATATAAAATGTAACTTAGTACAGTGTAACAATATGTATGCATACTACGTTTCATTTTAAGCACTTTTCTATATTTTTTTGAAAACTTTTTAATATTTGTGTAACATATGATCTCATGAGTAATTCATGTAGCCATTTCCCTATTGTGGAACATCCATAGTTTCTGGTTTCTCTCCACTCCACTGGAGCACCTGATGTGATGTGATAAATCATTTACTGGATCACTAGGTAACTTACTACTTACTGGTAGATTTCTAAAAGTGGGACTGTGGGATCAAAGGACATGAACATTTTTAGTGCTAATGATACATGTACCAGGTGTGTTCTCATATTTGCTTGCTTTAACTACTCCCCTTTCAAAGAGTTTCTGCTTCACAGGACATTCTGAGTGGGCAGATAAGTCAAATGACCTCTGTGTTCCATGGCCACATGTGATGGGATCATGGGTAAGTGCCGACCAATGCTTTGCCATCAGAGTCACTCTCCAAGCCATCAGTAGTTGGGACTTTGTTTCTGCTGGGCACTGGGACTAGGAAGTGGTGTGATTGAGATTTGGGGTGGCCCTGTTTTCTGCCATCCACACACACATACAGAAGAGGCCCGTCTGCGGGAGAGAGAGTGTAACTGTCCTGGCTCCAGGCTCCTGGGAGGCCTGGATGAGTTGGCTCCAGAATATAACTTTTTTTATTGTTTCTATACGTTCCTCTTTTCTCTTAAATTATAGGGTATTCTTCTATGCCCTGCAACAAAATGTTCTCTAATTAATACATACTACCAAATTGTTTTCCAAAAAATTATATCAATTTACACTGTCATCTGAAGTGACATTGTCATCTGACGTAAGTAAGGGTGCCAATCCAAAATATAACCATTCAGGAAATTTTTGCCAGTGTAATAAAAGAATATCTATTTTGTATATTTCCAGTTATATAAAACTTTCTTCTCATGTAATAGTCATTTGTGTTTCTTCCTTTTTGAAATAACTGTTAATGTTCTTTGACAATTACTAACTACCTACAGGCTTCTTAAAGACAGTAAAACTCATTAATTCTCTCTTCATTTCTTTGGGATCTAATCACTTCTCTACCCCCTCAGCTACTGCAGTATATAAGTTTCCTAGGTTTGGGGGGAGGGGTTTTTTTTTTTTTGGCCTATGTTAATGAAATGGTTTTCTAATTAAAGAAAATTGAACATAAAAGCTAAGAATATAGGATTGAAGCCAGAATGAACTGGGTTTTAATCCCCGTTTATCACTTAACTATTAGTAAACTTGAAAACAGTATACATCTCATAGCAAGTTTAATTTGTTCAAACGAGGATAAATTCCACTCATCTCAAATGTTTGTTAAACATTAAATGAGATGATGAATACACTTTGCATTGTTTGACACAGAAAACACTAAAAGTTGTTACTAATGCAATAGCAGTAATTGTACTGTAAGTGCATTTAAACTTGAACTAACGTGCTTTGCAGACATAGAAAACAGCTATAGGTGAGCAGCACAAACACGTGTTATAGGTTAAGTTGTTTAGGGAACCTGACCCCAATGCCCATGTTCCCTGTGGTAGGCATGAGATAGAGATCATGAACCTGCTACTCCCTCATATTTCATGCAGAATGGCCCTAAAATGCAAGCAAAATTTCATCTCATGACCAAAGCAGTAGCAATCTCTCTTCCAACCCCGGGAACAAAAAAACACACACCAGGCCAAACTCAATGAAAGAGTTGATCTCCAAAGCAATGCCTTCCTAAGGAAATTCTCAAGGACTTTTTTTTTTTTCCCTCTATGCAAGTTTTACTCTATGTGCTGATTGTAGAATCTAAATATCAAGAGTAAGATAGGACAACTGTATTGTGGTGGTGATAAGAGCAGAAAAAGTCCGTCTGCTGTGGGTGAAGAAGATGATGAAGATAAAGATGCAAAAGAATTTAGGCTGCCTTGGATATAATTCCTTCCAGTGTTTCCATCATTTAAGTTGCCAGTTATCTTTCAAGACTACAAAACTGAAGATCTATTCTCAAAATATTTAAAGCTATTCAAAAGTTCCTCACTCTTTACAAGATACAGTAAACACTTCTACGCAAGCCAAGATCTCCACTCTCGTATCTCAAGCCTGCCTTAGCTCAAGTTCTGCACTCAGCTACTGGCACTTACCAGGCCTCTCATGCCTCCTTGCTTGTGTCGCCTCAGACTAGAATTCCCAGCCCACTTCACCTGTGTGGTCAATTACCTGCTCCTCTGTCCCCTGCACGTCCTCAGGCACCAAGCACGCATTGCCTGGTTAACAGATTGTTAACTGAGCACCTGTGAGCAAGGACCACGTCTAATCAAGTTCTTCGTCCAGAAGCTAGCAAGGGCAGATGAACATGCAAAAAGTGTTCTTTTGGAAGTGATAGATATGTTTATGGCATAGATTGTGGAGATGAGTTCACAAGTGTATACTTATCTCCAAACCTCATCAAGTTATGTATGTCAAATATGTATGGCTTTCATATGTCAGTCACACCTCAATATAGTTTTTAAAACAACAAAAGTGTGTGTTGAATAAATGAATGTGAGAGATGAATGAATGAATGTGAGGGGGGGGAGAATGATGGGAGAGATCAAAGAAAAATTCACCCTATAGAGAGAAGGCTAATAGTACTTCCAAGCTTTCACTGCCAAACAGGAGCAAATATTTCAACATTCATGGGATTATTACCCATGCCCCTTAGAGAACATCACAGCTATCACCATCATCTTTAGCACTAAAAGGGGTTTTGAATATTACCTCCTTCAGTATCCACGATAACCCCATCAGTTCTAACAAATGGGGAAACAGGTTTAGAGAGGTTAAGTAACTTGCCTAGAGACTTCCAAGTAGCCAGTATGAGGGATGGAACTAAATCTAGGCTGCTTGCGCTCTAAACCTCTATACTGAATGCCTTCCAATACTAGCCCATTAAACTCTGACTTTGGAAAAGAGCATACATTCAGTAGTAAGTCCTGAAAGTAAAGACAACATGCAGTGTGCTTTTGAAATACTAACTACCATAACCATGGTATGATCCTGATAGGCTTTCCTCAGTTTCTTCCTGAATGAAGTGGCAATAGGACCCCCTCAACCACTCCACTGGATCATGCTGGCTGCTTATGATTTGTGTCTCAGCTTTATGAGACCTCCCCAGATAAGCATTTCCTGATTAACCAATCTGAAGTTTGCTGCCCTAAAATCCCTCAACACATCACGGTTTTTTGTCTTCACATACTCGCCACTATTTGAAATTAACATTCTTCATTTATTTGTGCATTATCTGTCTCTCCCTTCTACTATATACTTTTCACTAAAGTCCTTTCCCTTTGTGTTCTGTGCCCTACCCTCCACATCTGCAATACTGCCCAGTAGAGATTAAATGCTCAATAAATGTCTGGTGAGTGAATGCAAGGTTAACACTGATGACCATAACATACTAGAGAAAGAATGTCTCAATAGGCAGCAGCGTGGTCCTGGGCAAAGGGAAGCAGGTGGTTGGCATGGTGGGAAGCTGAGAAAAGGGAGGCCAGGTCAGTAATCACAGGTTTTATGTCTCTAGCAATGTTCAAAGAGGATGCATTAGCCCACATCAGAAATACACTAGCCACTAGCCAGATGACAAGTGTGCCCTCAAGTGGAACTGTATTTGTCCGTCAGGGGGTCCTTCCCCAGTGCTCCACCCCCATCTGCTCTGGGCTCCACAGTCACCAAGCAACATTCTGATCATCACTTTACTTCTGCTACAGATACGGACATAAGGAAAAAAACATGCAAACTAAAAAACACAAATATCTAGTTGGCTTGAAAGTTTTAGTTCTCATTTAATTGCCTAAATTTTGGGGCACCTGGGTGGTTCAGTCGGTTAAGCGTCCACCTCTTGGTTTCAGCTCAGGTCATGATTTTGGGGTAGTGAGATAAAGCCCTGCCTCAGGCTCCATGCTCAGCGGGGAGTCTTCTTGTGATTCTCTCCCTCTGCCCCTCCCCCCCCAAAAATAATAAATCTTTTTTTAAAATGCCTAAACTTTGGGAGCCTGGGTGGCTGAGTCAGTTAAGCATCTGCCTTCAGCTCAGGTCATGATTCCGGAGTCCCGGGACTGAGCCCTGAGTCGGGCTCCCTGCTCAGCACGGAATCTGCTTCTCCCTTTGCCCCTCACCCTGCTCATGCTCTATCTCTTTCTCTCTCACTCTGTGTCTCTCTCAAATAAATAAAATCTTAAAAAATACATAAAAATAAATAAAATGCCTAAACTTAAAAAAAACCTAGGTTTCGCATGACCTTGGTAATTGAGGAACCACCTTTCAAAGCCGCTCTTCCATTGGGCATACTGAAAATCGCGTGAGACTTTTTAGGGTGACACCCCAGTGTTCTATTCCTTACATAAGGCTTCAATGTAGGAAGTCAGTTGATTTTACCCTGTATCTTTGTATTCAACATGCAATACTCAACATTAGCTGTTTCTGCAACTCAAATTTTGTGACCTTGGATATGCTGCTTAATCTTTATGGGTCTCTGATTCGTCTCTGTAAAATGAGAGCTGTAAAACAAGACGATGTTGACAGATCCTCAAAATAGGTGACAATATGTGAAAATTATGTGAAATTATGTAAAAAATAAACACCTAGAAATATATAGTAGGGATCTAAAAAAAAATCCAATAAATTCCATCAGTTTGCCTTATGGAAATATACCTTGTCTCGTGATTTTATTAATCTGAATTCAGGACCAGAAAACTGGTGAAAAAGTAAAAAGAACACAGGATTAAGCAGAGAAGGAGGAAGCAAAGGAGGGAAGGAAAGAAAACTCGTTACAAGGGAAGTCAGTAACTCAACACATTTGTTACAAAAGAACAATTAACCTCAGAGTGGGGTTATTTGTAAAATATGCAGCTTTTCTAAGAATAAGGTATTGCTAGACACCCTCAACACTACTCCATCAAGCCACCTCTAAACCTGAAGTAGTGGCAACTGAATGAGAAAAGGATGTGCAAGTTACACAAAACCACTCCAAAACCTGCTGCAGCCTCCACAGACCCATTCATTGCCAATTTATACAAAGTTTGCCTTTCTATTCTACAGAAGCAGAGAAGCAGTTATAAACACAGAAGAGGAAGCATCTCAGAAGAAACAGCCGCTGATAATCAAAAATAAGGCACACTCATACAGAGAAACATCCTGCCAAATGCAACATTTGAGCCATAGCTCTTGGGTGAGCTTGCATCATTCACATACACGCTTTAGAGGCTTCCCATCCTGTAGTTCTGTATCTAACACAAACACAAAATTTTACTGGTGCATAAAATCAATTCTAAGCATTTCTTGAAATCCCGTCAGTATGGAATTGTTAGGGCAGAAGAGGGCAATTTTCAGTAAATCTGTGTTTAAATGTCATGTAACATGCAAACAGCTTCAACACCAAGGACATGTGAACACAGCATCAGCAAGGACAGCATCTGCAGTTTCTTCCTCACTTCAAATCCCTAGTGTTCCATCATTTCAGACAGCTCAAGGGCCACATGGACCACAACCGCCCAAAAGAATTAACTTCAAAAATTGGATTCGAAATCTGTACTCCAAAAGCAAAGAGACAGACTCAGTTTAGAAGTTAGAAAGAATGTGGCAATAAAATACAGGAAGAAAAATGTAAGCATTTCAGTGCTATTTATTAGCTCTGCAGTCTACCTGTTCAAATGTAACTCAAGTCAGGCAGCATTCCAGCATAATGTGTCAAAGGAAGCAGCAAAAAGACTCACCTGCCCTGTACTAGTGGTGGGTTGATTTACTGTCTACTCAGACTGTTATGGGTTTGAATCAGTACAAGCTATTTGTTCAGAGTCTCCGATTCATCATCTATATAATACTTTCATAAGAAATAACTCTGAATAAGGGTTAACAAACATTATAACTTGCCATTTGGTAAAATCCTAAGCTGTACTGAAAAGTACCACACCATCAGTTTGAAAAGCTGGAAGAAGGCTCAGAAATCCCAGAAATCTAGCACCTACAGGTAAGGATAGTGAGAACCAGAAAGCAACGCTTGGCAGAGACCCAAGAACAGTCTGAGCTCGTCACCACAAGACTGTGGACATGATGGTGGGTCTCACTCCTGACAATGTTTATGAATGGAAGCAAACATTTTACCACCTGCAATACGAACCACCAGGTCCCAAAACTATATCCCCTCAAGTGAACTCACATAGTTCTATGACCGTGCACTCCCGTCCCTCGGGTACGCTGGTAGGGATCTCAAGTGCTCTAGGAGTGTCCCGGCTGTCCAGTCCTATTCACTAATTTCTGAAAGAGCAGCCCTAAGTTTCTTGTCCGTGGTTGACAGAAGAGGTTTTTCAACACATGTGAACATGCTCGTGGCTTTACTATTTATTACTCGGAAAACTCAGTCAAGGGTGCTATTAATAAATATGCTTACCAGTGAAAATAAATGAGTAAGTGCCTGCCAATATCTATAAAATGCTGGGACAAATTCTGACATGAATACACACTTAAAGAAAACACAATCTTCTAACTTTAATTCAGTAACAATAAAGATGGTAAAGAAGTTCAGAAACATGAGAGAACTTGAGACGTATACAGATTTATCCAGCCTGCCTCAACTGCTGAAGTAACCACACCCCAGGCACATGGATGCTCATACACTCATTTACTCAAAGCCTTTTTCAGGTTTTTAAGAATCAAGGTAACTAAAGCAACATGAACACCCTAAATACAGATGCTTTTCCATTATTTCATTTCCTCCCTAAACTTACATTGCTTGTGTTTTTATGGGTGAAAATTTCACCCCAATAATATAAGATTAGCCTAAAATTTCTTACAGATGCTAAGGAAAATTTCAAGCAGAGAGACATTGCTTTTTATTTTATTTTTTAAAAATATTTTATTTATTTGACAGCACAAGCAGGCAGAGAGGCAGGCAGAGGGATAGGGAGAGACAGGCTCTCCGCTGAGCAGGGAGCCCGATGCGGGGCTCGATCCCAGGACCCTGGGATCATGACCTGAGCCGAAGGCAGACACTTAACAACTGAGCCACCCAGGTGCCCGAGACATTGCTTTTTAGAGCTAGTATGTATCTAATTTGATTCTTCATAGTAAAAACAGTTCAAATAATAATGTATATAGATCAGTAAGTGCAAAAGAAGGTAAGAATTTTAAAGTAAGCTACAATTAATACCAAGAACCCACAACTAGCAGTCAGGCCCCAAATCCTGTTCATGAAGTAAGACCAGGAGTCCTTGACCAATACAAGGTTATCTAATTTTATACTATCATTAAAAAAAGAAAATTGTCCTTGACCAATACAAGGTTATCTAATTTTATACTATCATTAAAAAAAGAAAATTGAAACAAGGTAGGGCCTATTAACAATGACCTTTCCTAGCTCTCCAGGCAGCCGGTGACCCACTGACATGAATATCTAAGATGACAGCAAAACAGCACAATTAGAAGGACTCAGGCTGCATAAGGGAAGCTTTTCTTTGCAACCCTTCCTCTATCAGATAAAAATGGCAGACCTAGTCAGACTCACAGAGCTCTGGTGCTATGGTTTAAAAGATATAAAAACACAAAAGGAGTACGTGGAGTACAGACAGCACTCTTTTTGTTTTTCACTTTTATATTTTAGGGTACTGTTTAGGGAAGGGGTTACAATGCTTCTTTACAAAGAACAGGGAAGTCCCTTGTTTGAGCTACCAACCTCTTAGCCACACAGAAAAATGTCAGTCATCCATTTGTTAGCACCCAAATCTCCTTCGACTGCTTACAATACGCACCACACATTTTAAGGGGCCGTTGAACCCAGAAAAACAAAGGAAGCCCTTGAAAAAGAAAGCGATCTCCCTAGCACTACCCCTGCCCTTATCACTGAGTCTGCATGCCTGCTGGTAAAGCACGGTCACATTGTTTCCACATGCTCAGGGCCCTTGAAACTTGTGCAAAAGCATTGGAAAATAAAACTGCATAAACGTCGCATTTCAAAACATAAGCTAGTAGTGGTAGGTCAGCCATGTGGGCTAGAATAATCATTAATTAAACCATAACCTACAAATGTCCCTGACCTGAGACATTTTCTTATTGGACGAACAGGCATAAGAACACATTGTGGCCATGGGCGTATTTCAAAAAGAATATCGGTATAACTCACTCTTAGAAACCATTAAAAAGGATTGTCTCTTTGCCCCTTTCAGAGGTCATAGCACAATTTCACAGGCACAAAAAATTTAAAATGATTAAAAAATAACTCTCCATTTTTCCATCAACATATAATTGTACAGGCATAATTAAGCTGCTCAGATTCAATACAAGAGAAGTGTGTACTGCTGGAGATGTGTTCCAGAAGAGCTTATAGCTCCCTTTCCTTGGACCACATGGAGATAGTGCCCCACACCAAATGTAGTACAAACTGGAGACACAGGACTAGGGTTACTTACCTTATAAAAGCTGAATTTTTTCCTCTTGATTAGAAGTCACAAATGGTTTAAGTAAAACTCCCTTCATTTGTTCTTCCAGCGAGCCAAATCCAGCTTCCCATTAACCCAGTCCATTGCAGATAATTTCACACAGCACACGCTTCCCAGTTCCCAGCCCAGCAAGGATAATCACATTCCAGCGGGGAGTGAACAGATGGTGGATTCCATGGTAACCAGCCCTCCTAAGGCGATTGGTAGAAGTGTGTGACTACAGCTTATTGGGTAACAATCACTGTCTTTGTGCTCCAGCCTTGCAAATCCTAAAGGAAGCAACATATAGCCACTCACATGTGCAAGGGCTTGCCTAGCAGGTGTTTGGCTATTTAAACAAGGCAATGCAGGCCAATTAAAAGCTTTTCAGCGAATCTACCCGTGGCGGTTCAAAGTCCTAACGTTTCAGATAGTGTCCACTGCTCATTCAGGGAGAAAGGTCACAAGAGGCTTAACTTGACAAACAGAAAATAACACTTGAAAGTTAACTTGAAAATTCAAGATAAAGCATTCTAGAAATTTAAGCTGCATCAGCAAATCATTTTCTGATTTGCAATCCACATGAGAAGTGAAACTGGTTTTGTATTTAGAAAGATTTTTTTAAACAATAAAACTTTTAAATTTGTGGAACTACCTTAGTTTGAAAATAAGTTTTCAAAACCAATTGTTTTATAAATGTGCATATAATCATTTAAAAAAATAACTTGTATACATTCATTTTTACTGTGTTCGTGGATTTCGAGGTTGAGGGGAGGGCTACTGAATTTAAATTTTTCATTAGAGCCTTACCCAATCATGTGATTGAAATCTCTTCATTATGTACTTTCCACAGGTTTAATTTGTTCCTGCAATCACGTAAGTTAAATGTTGATTCAGCAGGAAAACAGCTTTCCCTAAACCCGTGGTGCTCAAGGAATCAGAGAATAAGTCCTTGAAGGAGCAAAACCAAATACTATTTCACACCAAAACCAACTATTAGAGGTAATGCACAAATCTAAAACAAATAAACTCCAGATACTCCAAAAATCCATTAGAAATAAATTTTTAAGAGAGCAAAGAAATAATTAGGATAAGCCTAAGGTGAAAACAAAACAAACCTTGTAAGCTGTGACTAGAAGTAGAGCCTCTTGCCTCCACAGTTACCTCCTATCTTAAATTTAGGAGTTCTTTTCCTGGCAAGAACATAAATGAGACAAATACTGAAAGGAAGTAGACAAAATTATTTGCAGATGATGATTCTATCCGGAAAAAAAATCAGAGAAATCAAGTAGGATATCATTTATAGTACCAGAAGCTCAGTGAACTAGACAATAAATCAATATAATTCCTATAGAAGAGCAAAAACTATCAGAATAACAATGAAAGGGGAATTACTAACAAGGACAAGGCAAAGTATACAATTCTTGGGAATAGTATCAAGAAATGTGTGTGAACTACTTGGGGGAAAAAGAATGAACTCTTACCAGAAGGGGTAAAGGAAAAACGAAATGAAGACACCTAGTATTGTTGCTGAATACAAAGATCTCTTTTAAAGATGCCAAGTCTTCCCAAATTACCATATAGTGTAGTAGTAAAATCTCCAACATACTTTAGAAAATAAATTTAACAAAGTGACTCTGAAATTTATTTGGATTTCAAAAAGATGAAAATACCAAAGAAAATTCTATATGAGAGGAGCAATAATGGGTAAAATAACTATACCAAGTTTTTAAAACATGCTATAAATGCAATATACCGATACCCCCCATATTTATAACTCCAGGAAAAACTTCTTTCCCATTAAATTGCAGACTCCTACATCTAATTACCTATTGAACATCTCTGCCTGGATGTTTAATAAATATCTCAAACATAAGCCCCCAAAACTCAACTTCTGATTTTCTCCCCAAACCTGCTCCTCCTGCATCCTTCCTTGTTTTTGGAAATGGCAACTCCACTCTTGCAATCATTCAGTCTAACACCCGAGAGCCCACCTGCTAGCCTTCTCTGACACCTTCACATCCAACCTGACAACTCATGTCATGAGCTATTTCTTGCAATCTGGCCACTTCTTACCACCTGGTCTCCTTAATAATTTAACTGCTTCCATTCACCTCCTATAGGCTATAAAACCTAAATGGATAATGCCAATTCTCTTCTCAAAACTGACATTCCCATTGCACTAATGAAAAGTCCCATTTTGTGTGATGGCTTAAAAAGCCCTTAATAGCATGGGCCCCATCCCCATTAACTCACTTAACTCCTTTCCTACAACCTTCTCCTGCCTTCCCCAAGCTCTCCAGTCTGACATTTTGTCCTCTCCTCTGCACTTTCTCAGTAACTGCAACAGTGACAGTGTTTACCACAGGCCAGTTATCTGTACACATCACCCCCGAACCCCACCAGACTGTGAGCCCTTCAAGGCCAGGGACTACCACTCTGGACTCTGTGCTCCCAATACCAAGCAAAGGTCCTTGTGTATTGTGAGCACTTATTAAATCTGTAATGAGTAACAGCTTGCTGCAGAATTTTTTATTCCAGTGCAAGTTTAGAGGCAACCTAACAATCTAATAATAAATGAATGACTGCACAAGTAAGAATGTGTACTTGCTAGAATATCACATGGTGATTAAAAATACGGTCACAAAAATGATGTGGCATAAGGAGAATGCTGATGGTATATTAATAACAATATACTATTTGCTGAGCCCTTAGTATATACCAGGCACTGTAATAAGTACTTCACAAATATTTTACTTGAACTTCACAGGGACTATAAAATAGATCTTACCATCCTCATTTTTGAGGTGTGGAAACAGATACTCAGAAATTCAGCTCTGTGCTCTATGTCTCACTGCTAAGATTTGAACCTCATCTGTGACCAAAACTTGGGTCTAAGTCATTATTGCCTCACTCCCTCCTGGAAGTAAAGGGGAAAAAAAAATAAATACATAACTGAATACTCACTATGAACAACTACATAAAAAAAGATTCTTAGGAACAAAAGCCTAGGCTTACCTACCTCAAAATTATAAGAGCAGTTGTGAGGAAGAAATATTGGCGATATTTTCCTTTCTTCTGTTTTCCAAAATTCCTAATGTCAAAAATGATTATTTTCTAAAGATAATATGTATTCCTACGACACATATTCTTCAATATTCACTCTCCTACATTCTTGGGTGGATCTACTAAGTAGCAAGATACAATAACAAAATCAAAATAACTTGACTCACAATTTCTAGAGAACTGATTCTAGGGGAATGCGTGAGAAAGAAAAAACAGTGGCAGATCCAAGAAAGGCACGTCAACTATAGTGCCCTCTTCGGAGCTACGGTCACCTCTGGGCATTCTGACCCTGTCTACGACGACAGTTCCTCAAGCCGCACTGCCCAGAATCGAGTAACAGGACCTCCAAATGGAAGCTGCAGGGCACGTGACAAAGACCCAACAATCCTCATCAAGGTTCTCAAGGTGAAAAAGTGTTGCAAGCAGAGAGGCCTGATAATTTATCTTCTTCTAATGCTGGGCGGGCAGCAACACCGCCTGGAATCTGCTGGAGTAGCCCCCGTGTCAGCTACGTGAGGAAATAACCTTGCGAGCATTGTTCTACTTCCCTTCACTATTGAAAGTACCTGGTTTCATTCACCCTTAGTTGACCTTTCTCTTTTTCTTTTTTTTTTTTTAAGATTTTTATTTATTTATTTGAGACAGAGAGAATGAGAGAGAGAGAGCACATGAGAGGGGGGAGGGTCAGAGGGACAAGCAGGCTCCCTGCCGAGCAGGGAGCCCGATGTGGGACTCGATCCAGGGACTCCAGGATCATGACCTGAGCCGAAGGCAGTCGCTCAACCAACTGAGCCACCCAGGCGCCCTCTCTTTTTCTTAGTATGAAGTTTTAACCTGGAAGATACTCTAAGTCAGAGGTTCCCAAACTCTTTCGAATTATGGAGCCCTTAGCCTCTCATGGAACTCCAGGCCAACAGAGATCCCTAACAGGCTCACTTATTTAATGGTTAGGTATAAACAATAGTTAGTAACTATTTTTGACCCAGCAACTTAGCACCATTTGAAAATGTAATATAAAACAGTTGCAAAAAAAAAAAATACTAATTTTTCTAAGATTTTATTTGAGAGAGAGAAAGAGCGTGTGCGCATGCACCAGTGAGGAGAGAAGCAGAGGGGGAGGGCTCAGAGGGACAAGCAGACTCCACGATAAAGATGGACCCCGACACGGGGTTGATCCCAAGACCCCAACACCATGACCAAGGCCATGACTGAGTGAAACCAAGAGTTGGACGCTCAACCAACTAAGCTACCCAGGTACCCTGAAAAATTAATATTCTTATTCCACTCTTCAATCACTACCACTACTTACTAATGGCATGTGGGTACCTGTTGGGTTTGGGCCCTGCAAAACCTCTCTCACCACAGGATCACAGACCTTGCCATCCTCATTCTTGCTTCACATTGATTTTTACCAGGTTATTTGCTTGTTATCACAATAACCTGCCAACACCCCAGCTCTGCAAAACTAGGATGTCACCGAAAGAAATACAGTTCAATCTAATACTAAAGCAGAACCACCCAGAGCTAAGAGTTCCCACAGTGTTTGATAGATGTTACTGTACTTCTCTTGAAATGTTAAAATACCCTCCAGGTAGCACACCTGTGAGCTGGTGGCTGTGCCCCAGAGCACCTAGGCATAGGCACGTATTTTGGCAATGATGTTTTTAAGCTCTTAGATTTTGCAGTGCCCGATGACAGAAAGACTCCCTAATGAGAAATTCAAAAGCCTGGACTGCCTGCTTAGCCACTCGAATGACAGGGGCACACCATTTTGCCCTCTCCATCCTGTGTGCTTCAGTCACAAAATGAGGGAGTTAGATCATCTCCAAAGTTCCCTTCTGTTCTAAAACGGTAAGAATGAATGTTAGAGGAAGGAGGGTTCTTCCTCATTCTTTTTTATTTTATTTTTTATTTTTTTTAAGATTTTATTTATTTATTTGAGAGAGAGAATGAGAGAGAGCACATGAGAAGGGGGAGGGTCAGAGGGAGAAGCAGACTCCCTGCCGAGCAGGGAGCCCGATGCGGGACTCGATCCCGGGACTCCAGGATCATGACCTGAGCCGAAGGCAGTGGCTTAACCAACTGAGCCACCCAGGCGCCCTCTTCCTCATTCTTACTAGTTTCAGAGGAAAAGGAGAAAGGGCTAGAGCAGCCAGAGACAAATATTTATTTTCCAGAAGGAAACCCAGGCTAAAATTTAGGTGTGCTATGATAAAGGTTTGAATGTGAGGTGTTACTGAAGTACCAGGGGAGACGGGAAGTGCATCCCACGTAGGGCACACTTTGAGTGACCCTGCCACCAGTGCCGTGCTTTCTGTGCTCTTTCTACTCTTGCCAAAACTCCTTCTGGACAAAAGGTTTGTATGATCAAGTGACTGGATAGTGTCAGGGTTGGAGTCTGACAGTGAAACAGATTCAAATGACCTATCCTGATTGGAGATCAAATTTGTCATGTCTTCCTAAGAAGCACCAGATTAAACAACAGCACCAACCAGGCACAGACACACTGAAACACAAAATACAACATTTGTAAAGAGGTGATATTTTCTCAGATATTTGCACTGTGTTACTGAGAATTTTGTATTCTTAATTAACATTCTATAAGGTTTTTTTTAATTTGATTTTTTCTTTTGCAATTAGTTTTAAGAAGATGATTTAGAACAAAAATGTAGGCAAGGGAAACAATGGAAAAAATGAACTGTTGGAACTTCATCAAGATAAAAAGCTTTTGCACAGCAAAGAGAACAGTCAACAAAACCAAAAGACAGCCGACAGAATGGGAGAAGATATTTACAAATAACATATCAGATAATGGGCTAGTATTCAAAATCTATAAAGGCCTTATCAAACTCAACACCCAAAGAACAAATAATCCAATCAAGAAATGGGCAGAAGACATGAACAGACATTTCTCCAAAGAAGACATCCAAATGGCCAGCAGACACATGAAAAAGTGCTCAACATCGCTCGGCATTAGGGAAATCCAAATCAAAACCACAATGAGATACCACCTCACACCAGTCAGAACAGCTAAAATTAACACGTCAGGAAACAACAGATGTTGGGGAGTATGCAGAGAAAAAGGAACCCTCCTACACTGTTGGTGAGAATGCAAGCTGGTGCAGCCACTCTGGAAAACAGTATGGACGTTCCTCAAAAAGTTGAAAATAGAGCTACCCTATGACCCAGCAACTGCACTACTGGGCATTTACCCCAAAAATACAAATGTAGTGATTCAAAGGGGCAATTCAATGTTTACAGCAGCAATGTCCACAATAGCCCAACTATGGCAAGAGCCCAGATGTCCATCAACAGATGAATGGATAAAGAAGATGTGGTATATATATATAGGCAATGGAATATTACACAGCCATCAAAAAACTGAAATCGTGCCATTTGCAACGACATGCATAGAACTAGAGGGTATTATGCTAAGAGAAATAAGTCAGTCAGAGAAAGACAATTATCATATGATCTCACTGATATGAGGAATTTAACAAACAAAACAGAGGAGCATAGGAAAGAGAGGAAAAAATAAAACAAGACAAAACCAGAGAGGGAGACAAACCATAAGAGACTCTTAATCATAGGAAACAAACTGAAGGTTGCTGGAGGGGAGGAGTGATTGGGGGATGAGGTAACTGGGTGATAGGCATTAAGGAGCACCCGTGATGTAATGAGCACTGGATGTTATATAAGACTGACCTCTACCTCTGAAACTAAAAGTATGTTAATTAATTGAATTTAAATTTGAAAAATTTTAAAAATGTATTTGCGGGGTAAAGAGTACATTATGAGCAAAAGAAAACACAATGAAATAAGTGGAACTTTTCTGCCCAGTTTGCCCCCCCTAACCACAAGAGAGATTAAGATGATACAGTAATAAGTCTAGCCTGATTTGATGGAAGCAATTTCTTTTTAATCGCCCATCATTCCCCTGTTGTGGTTAGCATTTCAGAGAAGTACTTTCGTTTCTGGGACCTGCCCAGGTACAATATTGTAAAGAAAACAATGTTAAGGAGGATAAATCTAGTCATTTTTCATGATAGTCCAACCATCAGGTAGACTCAGGTCTAACAATGCCCCAGGGATTTTTTTATTTTTCCCCTTAAGTAGGCTCCATGCCCAACATGCGGCTTGAACTGATGACCCTGAGATCAAGAGTTGCATGCTCTACTGACTGAGCCAGCCAAGCACCCCAGAGGGATAACTTTTAATTAAAATCAGAAGAACAATGTTGTAGTCCAATGAGAATAACGGGATCCAATTTTTCACATCATTAGATTATCTACTGCTCTTTTCCTTAGGGTAATATTCCCTCTCCTTCCAAATCTTTAACATTGACTCTAAAACAGAGGTGGGAGGAAATTATGCAAGCACTGGGCCCTAGTCTGTTGCTTTCCACATTCTCTGTTCATACCCACATTTTTTTTTTTAAGATTTTATTTGCTTGTCAGAGAGACAGAGAGCGAGCACAAGAAAGGAGAGGGAGAGGGAGAAGCAGGCTCCCCATTGAGCAAGCAGCCTGATGCGGAACTTGATCCCAGGACCCTGGGATCCCAACCTGAGCCTAAGTCAGACACCGACTGAGCCACCCAGGTGTCCCCATACCCACATTTTTTAAAGAAGTGACTCATTTAATTTGGAATCTAGATGTTTTAATTTTTTTTTTTAAAGGTTTTATTTATTTATTTGACAGAGAGAGACACAGCGAGAGAGGGAACACAAGCAGGGGGAGTGGGAGAGGGAGAAGCAGGCTTCCCGCTGAGCAGTAGAGCCCGATGCAGGGCTCGATCCCAGGACTCTGGGATCATGACCTGAGCCGAAGGCAGACGCTTAACGACTGAGCCACCCAGGCGCCCCTAGATGTTTTAAATTCTTAAGAAAATTCCAGAAATATATGAAAGTTGGAGACTCTTTACAGGAAGTACATATGTATAACAATATACATTTCTGCTAATGTATTAATTATATTAATAAATATATTTAAGTTAAATGTTTATGAGAGGGTGCAACAAGTAAAAAACGGGGTAAGAACAAAGAACGTTATGTAAACAAGACACTGGGCTTCCACAGTTTGCAAAGTTCCAACCTAAACTCTATAGTATGTTTAAGAAACACAGAGTTTTCCCTCTGGTGCAGGGGTGGGGCCAGGTAAGGTGCTAACAACCTAAAACAGTGATATATATATGTATATATATACATATATATATATAGTACTAGGTAAGTGGCAAAGATATATCACACAAATGTCATTCCATAAAATTTTCAAAATATCAACATTATGAACATTCTTTTAAGAGGCTGAGATTAGGCCAGAGTGAAAATGACAACCCAGGTTTTGTGCTCATAAAATTCAATGCTCAGTAATTAACTCTTAAAGCTCAAAAAATAAAATATCCTGAAGGACCAATGCATGCAAACCACTATTACTTTAGATGAAATTTATACAAAACTGTTGAGCTTAAGTTGTACAGGATTCCCTTTGTTAGGAGAGAAAGCAAATCCTGCAAAAATAATCAACTGAACCCTTACTGTTGAAACCTGGGGATTTATTTATGGCCTCTCCTCTGGTCTTATAAAATCAATTCTCTCAACCTAACTTCATCTTTCTACCGTCAGTCCAAACCCCAGATAGAGGAAATTATTGAAAAGAGTAGCCAGGCTTTCTTTGTGAGCAAGGATCCTTTAAGACTAGGACTAAGGTATACTCAGTGAACACCTGAAGGTGTGTGAGTTTGTTCTGTGTGTGGCAGGAGTTTGTGTGTGTGTGGGGGGGCTGTATATAGGAGGATGCACATGTGGGTGAGGAGGGTGTGTGTGGCAAGTGGGACATAACTGCATATTCTGAAAAGCTTCTTCATCTGCCCTGGAAATTATTTCTAAATGCCCTGGGTTCTTTTCTGAGATAACCAGAGGATAACTGGTTGAATGGGGGTGGGGGGGCGGGGGCGGCGCAAATCATGGTTAGTTAATGCTGTGAATATAGACTGCCGAACTCTGGGCAAGACGGGAGAGACTGATTCAACTTCTTGCCCCAATACTTAGTAGTTGGGTGACTTCTGAGCTACAATCTGAGCTTTGAGACTTGCATCTAAGAAACTTAGGCATAATATTTGGTACCTTCCTCTCAAGAAGATCAAGATCACATAGGTGAACTCTCTTTGAATACCTGGAAAACTATGCAGCTGTAAGAAGTTTTACACGGATTTAAAAATATGGTGATGGGACACATACACACACAAACAACTGTTTACTCTGTGAGCCAAGAATAGCAAAGAATGATTTCCTGTCATTAAAAAAAAAAACACAAAACACTGAAGTTCCTTTTAAAATAAAAAACAAAACCCCTCTGAGCTCCATTTTCTCTGTCAAGCTATCTAGTCTTGTTCCTTTCTTTCTCATTCACACTTCTCAAAAGGTGGGAACTCTACGGCCAACTGCCTTTTCCTCAGCTCATCTCTGTCTGACCAACACGCACCTGACCCTGCTCCCATCAAGAGGAGCAGGGACATTCCAGTTGCCCAATCCACAGGTCACTGTTCAGTTCCCATATCCCTGCACTTCCCCGTGTACATCTGACTGTCCTTCTCCACCTTCTCCCTCCTCAGTCACATCCCATCAATCAGGTAAAGTCAATAAATGTTCACTGAAAAAACATTCATAAAATACGTCACAAGTCAATGTGTTTGGTTATTATACACCAACTCAATGGCAAAATATGTAGTTATCAGCTCAAACATGGAAACCCATTAACAGACTAGAAGTTTTTCATCTCTCTACGTAAGAAAACAAGGTAAATGATATCTTACCGAGTATATCGCTGGAGGGGGTTCAAAGACCTTACCAGCCCTCATAAGCTAGTCTGCTGAACAGTTGTATAGGAATTTAAATACTTCCTTACCACGTTCTAATGCCAAACCTCATTCCTGTTTCAGATCCTCTGCGCTTGCAGTTCCCTCTGCCTAGAACATTTCCACGAATTTTCCTCTTGCTTCCATAACACACTTCATACAAGTCTACACTTAGATGCCACTTCTTCAGGTGGCTCTTGGCTTTCTCACAACCCCATCTCTTTTGACTTTCTACCTATCCCAACACCTTGGTCTCTTTGTTACTTAATAGCATTTATCACTGCCCAACATTAAATGTTGTTCTTTCCCCACTCATTTTTTTTCCTGGCTCCTATCCTAGAAGGTAAACTCCATGAGTAAGGGAGCTTTGTTTTGTTTACTAAGGAATCCATAACACCTGGTCCAAAGCAGGTGCTCCTTAAATCTTTGTTGCAAGAACAAACGAAAAGAATAAAAAATGGTAGGGACTGAATGACGACAATGTAAGCGTGGGCTACACCACTGTAACCTATGTGGGAAGTGACCATGGAACCAGGTCACTGGCACATCTGAGCGAATGGAAGTGGAAATAGGTAACAACTTTCTGAAGCAAGTTGAGCAGGTATGCTCACTAGTCTTGAACAAGCAGGCAGGAAGCCTGTGTGCAGGACTAATGAACCTGACTCATCAGGATACCATACTTTGTCCAGGACTAGAGAATAGGGCTCAAAGGGAAGATGGCTGGCAGCCCAGGAGATAATAAGGATCCTATGGAGGTCACTAATATTCTAGATGCTTTCTGAGGGAAAAGTGAAAAAGAGATGTCTGCCTTAGCAAAACTGTAATTCAAGTGAAATTTTTTAAACTTTCTTTTGGCACTTTCCTATTTCTTTGCTCTCCTACAGGGTGGCTGGACAGTGACTGGTGACTCTGACACCAGATCTCCATGTTCCCCGGCTATGACCCAGGCTTTACCTCATAACCTAAACCTGGCAGTCATCTAAATCCTAACCCTATTCCAATGGGATCACACTATGGGGTTTTCCTCTTGAAAACAGTGGAGTCAGCCAATCTGGGAGTCGAAAGTAGCTGGTCAGTTCCTAAGCCTCCAGTTATATTCTCTTCATTTGTCTCCCACCTTCACTGCCTTGTCACTGGAGAGCAGGACTGCCTCCGCTTAGGGCAGAACCAGCTTTTTATCTCTTCTAAAGCTAGAAGAAATGCTAACTCCCAGGCTTGAGTTTTTAAAAAACCTTTATGATTAGTAATGCATGTTTGCTGCAAAAAAAAAAAAAGAGAGAAATAAAAGGCAATTAAGCAGCTTACTCCCACTACCCAGAGATAACCCCTAATTATTGTTTTAGAGTACTTATTCTAAACTCTTTTCTGCATATGCATATACCTATACAGATGTATGTATCACAAATGTTTTATTTTTACAAAAACAGTGTATTATATATCCTGCTTTACCTTTATTAAAAACTATACCAACTTCAGATACGCACTATATTAACATGTTTGTAAGTATATTTCAGTAAGAAGTACAATTTTTTTTTTTTTTTTAAGTAGGCTCCACCTTGAGATCAAGAGGCACATGCTCTGGGTGCCTGGGTGGCTCAGTCAGTTAAGCTTCTGCCTTCAGCTCAGGTCATGATCCCAGGGTCCTGGGATCAGGCCCTGTGCCAGGCTTCCTGCTCAGTGGGGAGTTTGCTTCTCCCTCTGCTTCTCCCTCTGCCCCTCCCCACTCATGCTCTCTCTCTCTCCCAAATAAATAAGTAAAATCTTAAAAAAAAGAAAGTGTCACATGCTCTAGTGACTGAGCCAGCCAGCTTCCTCCACCCCCAAAGTACAACTAATATTAACTGCTATGCTCACTGAGAAAATCTCCACTTTTAGTTAACTCTTGCAAATATTTCTACTAAACAAAAATATCTTAATGGCTACAAAGTAATGTGTTTTTACAAATTAAGAAATTACAGAAAGAAAATTAAAATCGCCTATAAAGTAATCATGTAGATATAATCATGATCAATATTTTGATGCATTTCCTTTAAAACTTTTGCATAATATGCATCAGGATTAGGATTTTTTTAAACATTGTGCTCTGTAAGAAATTTTATGAAATCATTCCAAAAGAAGAGTTTGCTTCGTTTTTTCTTAATTATGTCAGGGTAGAAGGGGTTTAAAAGGTGACTTTGTGGGGCACCTGGGCGGCTCAGTTAGTGGTTTCCGACTCTTGATTTCAGCTCAGGTCATGATCCCAGGGTGGTGGGATCGAGCCCCATGTCAGGCTCTGTGCAGAGTCTGCTGGAGATTCTCTCTCTCCCTCCCCACCCCCCTGCCCCATGAGCTCCCTCTCTCAAATAAAATCTAAAAAGAAAAAGGTGACTTTGATATGTAATTAAGCTATTTAACATGTTGTAGTGGTTGGTATTGTTAAGGAACATAACTTCTATAACAGTCCAATAAATATCAGTACAGTCATTTCAAGTTTCTTCAAATAAACAAAACTTTCCACCCAAGAAGAGTTGCCACCCAATACAAAGGAGACTTATTTTCAGCTGCTGTACCATTTTCTTCTGCAGGTTAAGCTAATTTATTGTGCAGAGTCGCTATCTGACTTTCTAGTAAGGTTTCTTTCTTTTTTTTTTTTTTTTAAAGATTTTATTTATTTATTTGAGACAGAGAGCATGAGAGGGAGGAGGGTCAGAGGGAGAAGCAGACTCCCTGCCGAGCAGGGAGCCCGATGCAGGACTCGATCCCGGGACTCCAGGATCGTGACCTGAGCCGAAGGCAGTCGCTTAACCAACTGAGCCACCCAGGCGCCCTAGTAAGGTTTCTAATAGCCTCCTAAATGCTGTTCACTTTGCAGGATTTTCAACTGTTAGCTGAATAATGCCTCATGCAAGATCAAACTCATGAATTTTTAGCAGCAACTGGAGTGTGCTACAATTTGATTCTTTCTTTACAAATGGGCAACATAGGGGCACCTGGGTGGCTCAGTAGGTTAAGCCTCTGACTCTTGATTTCTGCTTGGGTCATGATCTCAGGGTCATGAGACTGAGCCCCAGATGGGGCTCCACGCTGATTCTCTCTCTCCGTCTCTCCCTGCCCCTCCCCACCAAAATAAATAAATAAAGTATTTTTTAAAAAATGGGCAACACCGTGTTCAACAGAACTGTAATGTCAGGAAACACATACACATTGCCCTCCCACAATCCCCCCTCCCCCACCCCAACCCGAATTGCCATTGCTAAGGAGAGGATCAATGTTACTTTTGGTTTAACTCATAAGACTGCAAGATTTATGGTTTTAGGTTAAAGTACCATGTCTGGGAGCAATACAGCCCACACTTACACCCAACATGATTTATATGTTCAACCAAGGAAACCCTGAGGCCTTTCTAATCATAGAGTTTCACAAACACAAGAAATTAAAGTGCTTTCATTTCAGTAGGGTGTATACATTTTCTGAAATGAACTAGAAGATCCAAGATTCCTTACCAAAGAAAGGTAAAAAAATTGTCAGGTTTCTCAAGGGAAGAAATTTCTCTACTTAGTACCATGTCATCCAGACAATTCTATTTAACAAACATTTACCAAGAATGTTATGTCACATGCAGATAATAAAGAGGTTTAAAAGTTATTCCTTGCCCTCACAGACCTCACAGCCTAACACAGTGGTTCCTGTGTCCAGCAACATAATGGAATTCTTTGTAGAAAATTCTGAATTGCCAATTAAATTTCTTTAGTAGATTGTATGACTACTCAAATTTCTATTTCTTCCCAATTTTTTTTCCTCAGTTTGTCTTTCCTTTTTTTTTTTCCAAGTATTTTCTAATTTCCATTTTTTTTAAAAGATCTTTTTAGAGAGAGAGAGAGAGATTGAGTGTAAGAGTGGGGGGGGAAGGGCGGAAGGAGAGAGAATCTCAAGCAGACTCCTGGCTGAGCAAGGAACCCAACACAGGGCTCAATCCCAGGACCTTGAGATCATGATCTGAGCCAAAATCAAGAGTTGGCTGCTTAACTGACTGAGCCAACCCAGGTGCCCCCTTAGTTTGTCTTTCAAAGACATCTGTCGGGCGCCTGGGTGGCTCAGATGGTTGAGCGTCTATCTTCGGCTCAGGTCATGATCCCAGCGTCCTGGGATCGAGTCCTGCATTGGGCTTCCCGCTCCTTGGGAGCCTGCTTCTCCCTCTGTTTCTCTCTGTCTCTCATGAATAAATAAATAAAAAATCTTAAAAAAAAAAAAAAGACATCTGTCTTTTTCATCTAAGTTGCTCATAATAAGCACTTATTAGCCTTTTAATATCTGTAAGAATCCTGACACTGAAATTGTTTTTTATTCTTGATCAGTCTCAACAGGGATTTATCAATCTTATTATTTCAAAGGAACATTTTGTTCTATTTTCTCTATTGTCTGTTCTCTACTGCATATTTTTTATTTTTATGTTTATTACGCCTTTCCTTTTATTTACCTTCACTGATTCTAAAACTTCTAATATAAGCATATAAAGCTGCACATATTTTTCCAGTTTTATAGTTTTTTATGGCAGAAAAGTATTCCAATACCAATTATTCCATCATGGCCAGAACCAAAATATCTTTCGTGGAGTGCTTTCTTACTCTGTACTTAAAAATCAAATTAGAAACCAATGAAACAAGTAAGGAGGAAAAAGTTCCCCATTATGGTGAACATGTAGGTTTATCGAGCACATATAGAACCCATCGGAGAGTGCAGCTAAAGAACTATGTTCTCAGTGAATGATTCCCTGATACTTACTTTCAATCCAGTGAGAACTGTAATCCAAACCTCCATAATTTTCAGTGTAAAGAAATTTATGGGGAAAGTGCAGCTAGGAAGACATTGCCTCGAAAAAACACATACACTGCTCCCACCCAACAATGCAAAGCCAGTTCCTTTTCCTTCCCCTGCAGTGATGCGTACCCCAGTGGCTGCCATTCCATTAATAAAAACCTTTTCATGACTGGTAAATTCTCTACCCTTTCCTACAATGTGTATAGAGCACTATACTAGTGAGATGAAATGAAATAGAAAACATGGTCTATGCTTGAGATATACACATACCCCTTGACCCAATAATGCCACCAAAAGACATGTACGAAATGTTCATAGCACCATTCAGCATAATGATCAACGTCCATCAATGGCAAAATGGAAATAAAAACTCTTCACAATGAACAAAATTACTGCTACAGTGTGTAATGGATTGGCCACAAGCTTTGGAAACCAATGATTCTGGACATGAATTTCAGTTCTACTTAATGTAATATCAAATATGTAGATATGAGTATATAACCTCATAACCCTGCTTTCTCCATCTGAAAAATAGGGTCATATCACCTGTCTTACAAGATTTTTCTGAGGATTTAAAGTCATGTGCATATAACACAAAGCACTATGTCTAATAGGTGCTCAGTAAACAATAAGTCTAGGATTTAAGAGATGGAACTTCTATCCCTCAGGATCAATACCAGACTTCTTTATACATAAACTTTCTTCTTCACAAGAAGATGTGCCACCGGACCTGCCAAACCAATCTGCAGCATTTCTAAGTTGCCAACTCAGTCATTGGTAAAACTACACAAGAACCAGGTCACGGCATTTTATTACTCAGCTACTTTATGAACCCATATGCAATTGCAGCTGTCAGCTCTAATGTCAGAGGATCAAATGAGTTGGAAAGATTAAACAAATGGGCAGGAGAAATGCCAATAAGTGCATAAACTGGACAGGAGTCCAACTGGTTCAGTTACAAAGTTGATCCTTAAAACTCCATGCACACTGTATGCACACACTTTATAAAGAGAAGCATATGCAGGTTAGGATGCCTGAAAAGCAACAGAATGAAAATGGGACAAAACATCCCTTAGTACTACTGTGGTTTTCAGCCTAACCCTGAGCCTCCTTTAGTCTTAAAAATAAATCTATTCATACTTGTCGTTAAAGAATAAAACACAGAAGTCCTACAATAAATCTCACTTTGACTTCTTTTTAATGTAAAGTGTGTGTGTGTGTGTGTAAGATCTGGTATTTAATAGCAACCAGATTCTAAATTTTAAAGTTATAATAAATATTAGGAGAAATGACTATTTCTATGTATAATACATATTCAGCAAAATTTTTACTCACTTATAAAGAAAAGTCAGGATATTAACTTATATTGCCATCTAAACTAGGAAGGAGAAGGCGGAGGCAGGGCAAAGAAAAAAAATAAGTCTCCTAAAGTCTTGAAATCAAATTTCCTGATCCAAAATAGTTCCTTGAAGAGTCAGGCTCCAAAATTTGGTATCTGACTGTATATGCCTATTATCCTAGCTAGTTCTATTCTATTAAAATTTATCATTAGGCCTATCAAGTTTTAAAAAGAAGATACTTTTAAGAATTTATGAGTAATTCAAAGTAACTCTAAATTCAGTTCCATTCATTCCACTAGAAAGGTCAGTACTCCATCTTGGTGCAAGTCAGTGACATAGGGGCTCTGTACAAAGGGATTGAAGAACAAGAAGCTTTTTCTTTCTTCTCTGGCTGAATTACTGGGAGAATCCCAGGCCATTTCTAACCTAGTCGAAACAAAGAAAAACTTTGGCCAAAGCCTTATGAATCTGTGTTTTTCCAGGCACCATGTTTTCAGAGCCCATGCTTGATTTATTTTGTTGCATGGATCTAGTTATCCAATCATATGACGTGCACAGAAGAATCAACCTTGTTAGGGAAGTCCTCTTTCAGTTTTCCTCAATGATCCATTTATTTGCAAAAGTTCTACAGATTCCACTTCTGTTTGTCTCTCTAAAGAAAGCAATGTCATCCACATTTGAAAAACAGCTAGCACCCAGGCTGTCTGCCACACAGAAGCAAAAGTTTAAAAAAATGTGAGATCCGTAAGTTTAAACCAACATGGCACCCAACACATTTGTTTAAAATCCTAATTCAATGTTTGCAAGTGCAATTCAATTGCAAAATGCAATTCAATTCCTGCACTTTGCAAGATAGTCTTTTAATTTAAAATGATGGTATTCTCAGTTACTTTTAATCCAAAATCTTGAAAAATTTTAAATATCTAATAATAGAGGATATGTTAGCTAAATTAAAGTACTACCTTTTTTTTTTTTTTAAGATTTTATTTATTTATTTGACAGAGAAACGGCGAGAGAGGGAACACAAGCAGGGGGAGTGGGAGAGGGAGAAGCAGGCTTCCCGCTGAGCAGGGAGCCCCATCCCAGGACCCTGAGATCATGACCTGAGCCCAAGGCAGACGCTTAACTCCTGAGCCACCCAGGCGCCCTAAAGTACTACCCTTTTAACAGAACCATACAGCTATTGAATTTTTACTAAGAATTTTTAGTAACAAAAAATAATTTAATGTTACATGGGAAGGGAGAAGCATGATTAAAAAACATCCACATAAAATAGGACCTCAACTTCACAGAACAAAGAGGAAACACACATCAAAATGTTAGTTACACCTTGATGTTTATTTTCTTTCTTACTAACCAAGAATAATCTGTTTAAAATTGTTTTTCTGAATAAAGACATTCAGTGGCTTTTCAGTTAAATACCAAAGACCATGAGAACATTATTCAGCCACAATGATAGAGTATCTAGCCAACTAGAATTCAGATTCTAGTATGTAATTTCAAGAAATCCTTGAACTTGCACATGACCAATGTACCTTGCTCATGTTTTAGAAGTAGAGGGAATTTTATCCCCAAATAACTGATGACTAAGAGAATATTAAATACACAAATAAGTTCTAAGAAATTGACTAAAGTATAGCTTTTATGTATTAGAAACAGAAGGAAGGAAGAAATGGTTATTAGAAATAGATGGCAAGAGGTTATAATAAAAAGTGTCAGATAAAAAGGGTCAACAGTTTCACTGAAAGCACAGCTCATGTTCACCACTCCTGGGGACACTGCTATGCTACGCATCCCAGCGAGAAAGGCATCACCTCAAGGTACCCTACAGGGACCATGAAAAGAAGACAAAGTACACCTTCATGCTAAAACCACACCACAAAACCATTCTAAACAAGAGCCATAATTTCAATAGTGACAGAAATTACTTATCTTTTAGTAGTAATCAAAAAAGACTAATACCAGTTACTTCATCTCCTCATATACTTTGTATATTCAAAAGTTTCAAATGTTTTTAACCTGAGATATTTCAGAAATAGAAATTGCAAAAATAACAATACTCACAGACCCCCATAAAGGATTTTTTTCCAACAACATCCAGCAGTGCCTTTTACTCTTCTGATTAATCATACTTATCTCTTGCGTGTGGAAGAATTACTTGGATCTATGATTTATGGGTAAAACCTACAGGTCTGTATTTAGACACCAGACACGCACACATCTTCTGTCTGACATGGTGAAGAACTAACTAATGGGAAGTGCAGAGCTAGGTTTCATAACTCTTCTAGCACTGATGCAGCCTCAAAGATCTACGCAAGTAGAGCATTTCAAAATTCCATGAAGGTATTTCAAAATGCAGTGAGAGCTCTACGATACTGGGGTAGAATGGGAAGGATGGGGCCAATGGCATGTGATTTTACTGCAGTTACAGCCTTTAGATTTATAACAAACTATCCTTTAAAAATAGGTTTTAAAGGGTCTTAGGATTTTTTTCATGTTCATCATAAAGTCCTAGGAAATGTTGAAGAGCAAAACACAGTGAAATAGTGTTTATGCTCTCCGTTTCCTGAGCAAAAGGCCTTCTATTTCCTTCCTGGGCTACCTAACAATGCCAAATAACTTCATAAAAACAACAGGATTTTAAAGGAGGAGAGGTACCAATAAGCAAATTTCTCATCCTTGCCATGAATCAGAGAAAATTACTGATTAAAGTCAATGCTTTAGTTAATAAATCACAGACTTCTCAAAACACCTAATAGTTTATCATCATGTTAATTTAGCATTTACATAACAATCCAAATGCTAATTTCCCTTTCATGTGATATTCAGATGTTGTCAGAATCAAACTCTAATACTGAGAGTCAGTTCACTTTTGCTATATCACTTCTTCAAATTACTATGTCTCTGAAAGAATGACAAATTGAAAATAGTATATTACCTTAAAGAACTTGACAATACATGAGGAAATTTTGATGGACAGAAAAAGCACTTAATGTAGCTTATGAACCAAACAAGTATGGAGGAAACTACTTGGAGAAACTCACTAAAATCATGAAGTCTTAGAAATTTAGAAATCCTCCCATTGTATGGGTGAGAAAACTGAGGCCACGGGTGTCAAAGTAGATGTAGCCATACTGATATATTAGGGAGACAAGCTATATACAATCCAGATCTTCTGATAGATTTTTTTCAGTATAATTTCCATAGCATTATATTTCTAAATTAGTTCTTAAACATGCTGTTATCCAGTAGAATACTTTCAAGGAGTGGTGATTTTAAGAGCTAGCAACCCACCTGCAACAATCTCTTGCTATCAAATGAATGTCATTATCAGCTTTGAAAGCTAAGCTCTATGAAATGAAAGGTATAGTAAAGAGACAGGACATGTTCACAGAGTGTGGATACCAACTAGCTGAGGGCTTCACCAATCCAAGCCACCATCCCCACCCAGATCAGCCCAGGGCTGGGGTGTCCTCTGTAGAGTCAGGGTCGGTTTTACACAGGAAGCGCTGGAGTATATACTCAGGCTTCAGTGATGAAGTCAAATGAGGATGTCAGCATTTTTGGTTCCCTTCAAACTGACCACATGCCAGTAAACTATTGGCTAAAACTGCAACTGTCCTCCTCCACTACAGTGTACCAGGGCCAGAAGGATCCTAATGAGTATGTTGGCTCTGGTTCTTGACCTCTTTTTCACTGTTTTAGCATGTGGTAAGCAAAGAAAAAGAAAATTCATATAAAATATTTTCTGATAATTTGACCCTGTATAGTATAGATTTTTATATGTCTATAATTAATTAAGCCTCTTCATCACTGTTCATTCAGATACTATGTGGCTATAGCTGTAGAAACAGGTCGCAAAAATTACACTGAAATAACAATTCTCTCATAAATGTGTGGGGTTTTTTTTTTTTTCAGTTTGCTGCTTATATATTTTGGTCTACTACATCTTATAAGAACAGATTCATCTGTCTTGGCTTCAAATCAAGTGATTTGGTCAGTTTAGTCACACTATATACATTAATTAAATTTGAGAATGGCTTTAGAAACCATGATATTAACCAATCTGTTACAAAGGTAAAATTAGTACCCTACCTCCGAAAACATTAAATATTTATCTAAAAATAAATCTTTAGAAAAGGAAAATAACAAAGCTATTTATCTGTTCCTAACACCATCATTCTGTTCCATGTCTTGATAAAATTATCAGTAACTACAGCTGTATACTTACGTGTTCTTCTCATGAGAACCCTGACAAAGAGGGGTCGTTATAGCCTCATTTTACAGATGGTGAAAGTGAGAAGTCAAGTTAGGCAGCTTTCTCAAAGACTAAGTGGCAGGGCTGCACTTCAAACCATGCACTGTTCAACTTCAAAACCTGGTCTCTAAAATCCAAAATGCCTGCTTAGTCTCCCAAAGCTTTCTCGAAGTTACTAACCTTGGATGTGAGAAGAAAAACTTTCACCCTGAGTTTTCTTGTATTTAACCCCAAACTCAGAAACTGAAATGGTTTATACCTGGGAAACTTCTGCTTTCTACTCCATGTGACCTTTTCATAACCAAACTCCTCAAAACTTTGTATTTAATCTACTTGTAAGCCAATAGTTTGACAAATGATCCTCCTTTTGTATAACTCACCCCTTAGTCCACCCAAGCAATAGTCAGTTTTAGCTTAGTTTGCCCTTGGGTTATGAGAATGAGAAGAGTACATCTGTCATTTTCTCAAGGCCACTTTGAGTCAGAAATATAACTCTGGTCTAAGGTCTGGTTGCTAAACCACGCTTCCTCTGCAATGGTAAGCTACTATTGGTAGGCTGGTCATTAAGAAACAAAAAATAACAAGAAGCATGGGATATTTAAAATACTACTTTTGCTGATCTCTTTCCCCTAACTTGTCCCTCCCCTCTATTTGCCCATTTCCTATATATTCTGTATTGTGATTATGGAAAGAAACTACAACTGCTTTGGCAGATAAGGAAAAAACCTTACTCCTATTTCAAACATGATGCAAATTTCATTTCCTTTTCTTATTAAAATATGGGATATAGCCTCGAGAAGTACGATACTTTCAAAAAGTGTCATGTTAAATCCATTTCTTCTATTTAAATTTTATTGGTACAGACCATTATCTTTTGATTTATAAATTTAAGACACTGCACTAAGAAATGTGTTGGTATCCATGCATATGGTAACTCGGCACTGTTGAGCTGGTCTAAACCAGCACTGTCAATTAAATTTCTATGGTGATGGAAATGTTCTGTATTTGTGCAATATTAAGGTAGTGACATGAGCACTTGCAACATGGCTTGTGTGACCAGGGAGCTAAAATTAATTTTATTTTAGTTAATTTAAATTTTAAAAACAACCAGCATAGGACAGCATAGGTCTTAGGTCTGGGTGCCTTTTTTAATTTTTATTTTGAATTAATTATAGACTCCAGGAAATTGCAAAAATAGTACAGAGAGGTCCAGTTTCCCCTAATGATTACATCATATTCTATAACTATAGTACAATATCAAAACCAGGAAATTGACATTGGCACAATGTGTTTAGTTCTATGCCACTTTATCACTTGTATAGACCTGTGTAAGCACAATCACAATCACGATACTGAAGGATTTCAGCATCACTAAGAGCTCCCTCATGCAACCCATTTCTAGTCATGAACACCTTTCTCTTCACTGTCCCTAACCCCTGCATCCACTACTCTGTTCTCTATCATGTTGTCATTTACAGGAACACTCTATAAGTGGAATCACACAGTATGTGACCGTGACTCTCAGATTGGCTTTTTTCACTCAGCATAATGCTCTTGAGACCTTTCAAGTGCTTGCATGTATCAACAGTCCGTTCCTTTTCTGTTGCTGAGTAGAATTCCATGGTGTGGTTGTACCACAATGAGTTCAGCCATTCACATGTTAATGAACATTACATTGTTAAACAGTTTTTGACAATTACGAATAAAACTGCTATGAACATTCGTGTACAGGCTTAGTGTGGATCTAAGTTTTCATTTCCCTGGGATGAATGTTCAGAAGTATGACTGCTAGATTGTATGATGAGTGTCCACATGTGCTTATTTTCATTTGTTACCTGTATATCCTCATGGTGTTTGCCCATTTTCTAATTAGGTTGTTAGGGTTTTCCTTTCTTTCTTTCTTTTTTTTATACTGTTCAGTTTTGAGAGTTCTTTATATATTCTAAGTAGAGTCCTTTGTCAAATATAGGGTTCTTAGATATTTTCTTCCAGTCTATCATTTGTCTTTTTGCCCTTTTAACAGTCACACAGCCAAAAGATTTAAACTTTGATGAAGTCCCATTTATCAGTATTTTTTTTTTATGGTTTTTATGCTTTTGGTGTCATGGCTAAGAACTTTTTGGTAAGTTCTAGGTCTAGAAGATTTCCTCCTAGGCTTTCTTTAAAAAGTTTTACAGTTTTATGCTTTACATTTAAATTGACCTATTTTGAGTTAATTTGTGGATATAGTCTAAGGTTTAGGCGGAAGTTCATTTTCGGGGGGGGGTCCATAAATATCCAATTGCTCTAACACCATTTGTTGAAGAGGTACACTCTATTTGCACCTTTGTCAAGAATCATTTGGCTCCACTTGTGTGGGGCTAATTCTGGGTTCTCAATTCTGTTACACTGACCTATTTGTCTATCCCTCTGGTAATACCATAGTCTTGGTTACTGTAGCTACATCACGTCTTAAAATTAGAACGATTCTCCCCACATTATGCTTCTTTTTTCAAAACTGTTTTTTAGCTGTTTTGGTTACTTTGCCTTTCCATGTAAATTTTAGAATAATCTTATCTATACCTATAAAAAATCTTGCTAGAATTTTAAGAGGAATGTTGTGAAACCTATACATCAATTTGAGAGAACAGTCATCTTCATTGTATTGAGAGTAATCCAATCCAAGAACACAGTATGTGTCTCCATTTATTTAGATTTTTATTTCTTTCATCAGCACTTTGTAGTTTTCACGGGTATATCTTTTAAAGGCAACACAATAACCTAGAAATAGCTTATAAATGCCACCAAAATAAAAAGCAATAGTCTAAACAGGTTCTGAAAATCAAAGTGATCTGGGCTAACTAAAAGTTAAAAATCAAGAATCACACAAACACAAGTATATTCATTTGGGGCAAATAAGCAGATTTTGCTGAAAGACTGGCTTCCCATCATTTACAAAGAAATAAAAGGGCACTACAGGTAATTCTGCAATTAAAACAGTACACAGGACACATTGGAAGTTTAAAGGATGGAGTACATACCTTCCCATTATAGGTAGCACTTCTTCCCTTTCTTGATTTTATTTTTCCTATGTATCAAAGCCGTGCATTACATGTGCAATAATAGTGCAAGACGAGGGCTCTAAATTAAGTACTTGCAAAGGTCTGTTCCAAGTCCTACAATATTTTAGGGATTTTATTTTTGAAAAGTGATAGAAAATAATGCTTTTTGAATGTTGCTGCTTAGATATCTATAGAGGGCAGGTCAAGTGGAAAAAATTCTGTTGAATAGTAAATGTATATAACTATTTGGACAATCTATGAAAGCTGCAGGGAAGTGAGAAACAAGAAAATTTTGAAGAGAATAAAATTAGTTAGCCCAGAAATGAGAATTCTGTGAAAATACCTGTAATTAGGAAGTTATGTACCTACCCAAGGGAAATGAACAACTTAAAAATATACACAAGAATACATTCTTAACAACTGGAGTTCAAAATAGTGAGACCACAGTAGGTTGTACAAACCCTGAAACAGGTAAGGTCCTATTCATGATGAGTATAATTGTGAAGTATACTTGCGAAGGTAGGAGAGTACGAAAATAATTGAGAGACCATCAACGTTCTATAAGCGTATGATCCACATCTTCAAAAAACCATGCCCAGCTTTCAAATCTGACTGAGAAAGAAGGATCTGGACTGGAGACTAAGGAACAATTAACAGTGACTATTTCCTGCTTACCTCTGTGTCTCCTAGAATGCTTTATCAGTTCACACACAATAATTGCTTAATGGACTGATGACTACCTAGGATATCCCAAAGCAAATGGAATTATAATTGGTGGAGAATCAGAGGAAGACAATTTCTGAAAACCAAGAGCATGGGCATCATTTTCTAAACTGTTGGTCATGATTATCATGCTAGAGAAGTTGGACACTGGTAGCTAGAAGGATTCTTCCACAGAATCAAACACATGTATCATGGTCATCTTATCCACACTATCCATAATCTCACTCCTGAAGAGGTCACTGCATTAGACTGGGCATTGTATGGGGAGAATAAAGAAGAAAAAACAAATAGAAGAACCAAGGAGAGGAGGGGGAGAAAAAGGAGGAAGTGCATTATTAGTCAGCTTGAAAACTACTTAGATGTAGGAGAGTAAAAACTAAAAGTAAGGGAAACTAGTGCTGCCCCAAACATTTTTATAACTGATCAAATTAAAGAAAAAATATTCAAGTTATTTTATGTTTAACATCTTATCAGTACTATCAAGATAAAGTATAACCAAAACCAAAACTATTCAAATGTTCGATTCTAAGCTAAAAATAGGAACTAAAGGTCAAAGATTTAACACCAGTCAGATTCATTCAATTTTAAAGCTACAAGTTGTATTTAAACTCTTGAATCACTATTGTAATAAAGCACTGTTTGATTTTTTTTTAATAGAACTCCAATTTGAATAGGGAAAAATCTACTAACATAAGTGCTTGACAAATTCAGGAAGCCATTTACTAACCTATATGAGCAAACCTAATACATGATTCGGGTAAATAGACAAAATCAGAGGCCACTTCTTCCGGCTGTTTTGTCCTCTCTCACCAATCGAAACAGCTGCACACAGAAGTTCCAAATGGTAGAAAACCTTGAGACTCTTTCACCCCATTTTTCACCTCTGCCTTTTCCACAATCATTTCTACAATGCACCCAGAGCCTACCTTTCATTGTTCACAATTCCTGAACAGCATTTAGTCCCTATTATAAGCAGGAAAGTCTGTAGAAGGGGGTTATTTCTCTGCCTTTGGTAATAAAAAAGGCAATCTTTACTAAAAATAACCAGTTCCATTTTCAGACCAATTAAAATCATAAGTGCATTCAGACATCCCTGTCACATCCAAATCTTGACACAACAAAGGTGCTAAAGACTATATTCTGTTAATGAGGAATTTAATTCTACCAAAAAAAAAAAAAAAAAGACTTTTGTGCACCAGTGAAATGCAACATTTAAAATTTCCACAAACAGATACTGAGAGGCTCTTTATATGTAAATGTTTCTTTTAACCTCCTTCCAGAGCTTGAACCTTTCTCCAACTAACAATTAACTTGTAAACTGGTGAATTTACAACTTACGCTGAGTGCCTTTTCAGTACTACAAAAATCAAAAGCAAAACCAAAACACCAAAAACAAAACCCAAAAATATCTCTAACAGGTTACAAGCGGGTTAATGACAGCCACAAATTCTTTGCCACCAGTCCCACACCAAGAGGTGGGGTCTATTTCTCCACCTCCTTGAATGACTATCCAACAGAAAACAGCAGAAATGACATTGCACCAGTTCTGAGCTACATCTTTAAGAAGCCTGGCAATTTCTGTTTCCTTTTTGGAGTCCAGCTGTCATGTTATGAAAACGTCCAAATAGCTACACGCATGAGAAAGGCCTACATGGAAGAGAATGAAGGCCCAGCTGACAACTCCAGCTAAAGTCACAGCTGATGGCACCAAGCTGCCAGCCCTGCAAGTGAGCTACCTTGGAAATAAATCTTATAGCCTTAATCAATCTGTTCCAGCAGATAACACAGACCAGAAATGAGCCATCCTTACCAAACCCTGGCCAGAACCCAAAGCTGTGAGCAAGAAAATAGTTGTCTTTTTTTTTTTTTTTAGATTTATTTATTTACTTATTTGACAGAGAGAGAGCACATAAGCAGGCAGAGGGAGAGGGAGAAGCAGGCTCCCCGCTGAGCAGAGAGCCTGACGTGGGGCTCTACCCCACGAACCTGAGATCATGACCTGAGCCAAAGGCAGACCCTTAACCAAATGAGCCATCCAGGTGCCCCAAAAATAGCTGTTGTCTTAAGCCACTAAATTTGGGGATGATTTGTTAGGCAGCAACAGATAACCAAAACAAAGTTTGGAAACAGAAGAGGGGCTGGAACAAAAACCTAAAATATATACTGGCTTTGGGTCCGGACAATGGGCAGAAGTTAGAAGAATCTTGACGAGATAGTTAATAAAGATCCGAAAATGTGAAGAAATGTTACCAGTGGCTGAAGAAAGGGAACTTACATCATGTGCTGGCAGAATAATTAGCAAACCCAAAGCATGCAGTAACATGGAAATAGAAAAGGCAGCCAATGAACTCATGGATCTGACTAAGGAGAATTTCAGGAAGAATGCTGAAAGTACAAAATGGTTCACGTTAGCTACCTTTGATAAAATATGGGCAAAATGAACTAAAAAAGGAACAGTTTGGTTCCTTTTCAAGTAGAATTTAGAGGAAATAAAACGGAGCAGACTTGATGGGTTCAAAAATAAAACCATTCCTCATTTCAGTATCTTAGCAAAAAGCAAGCTCAAAGTAAGACATGGCTCAAGGCAAAGATCAAACCCTGGAGTGCCAGTAAAATGTGGCCTCAAACCCTTTTTTGAGCCCTCAAAGGTTTTAGGTGGTTGGTTCCTCATAGACTGTGTTAGACCAGTGGTTCTAAAACTTTGTGTGCACCATCTCAGCTGGGGTTGGTGCAGGGAGGGTGTTAAAACCCAGACTGCTGCATCTGATCCCCACAGTTTGATTCAGCAAGTCCGCTATGGGGTCTGACCTCTGTAGTTCCCAGGTGATGCTAATGCTGCAAATCACAGTGCTAGACCAAAAGGCTTTGCCGGATTTTAAGTGTGTCTTAAGAACCATCTCTACCAGAGAGTAGAGCTTGTAAGAATTTTTTTTAAAAAGACTTTATTTATTTATTTGAGAGAGAGCACAAATGGGGAAGAGGGTAAGGGACAGAGAGAGAGAGGGAGAAGTAGACTCCCCTTTGAGCAGGTAGCCCAGCACTGGGCTCGATTCCAGGACTCCCAGATGATGAACTGAGCCAAAGGCAGGCACTCAACCAACTGAGCCACCCAGGTGCCCTGAGCTTGTAAGAATCTTAATAGTATTTTCACATAATGCCCTGACTTAAAGGCAGTTTAAGGTAGAGCCCTGTTTCAAAGAGATTTGTGGGAATGGTTTTAATCTAATGTTGTGAACCCCAAAGCAGTCCATGAGAATACTCCTAAAAACTCTAAAAACATATCAGTGGAAAGACCACCAGTCTGGAGTAAAAAGACATACTTCAAAATGAAAAATACCAGGACCCTTATTCAGACAGGAAGAGGCTACAAACATAAGTCATTTCTTATGGAAAAGTAAGATTCAGAGGACATAACCAGGAGTCTAGAGAGTAGAGACAAGAGCCACAAAGAACCACCCAGATCATAAACTAGTCCTAGGGCACCTTGAGTGGCTCAGTCAGCTGGGCATCCAACTCTTGATTTCAGCTCAGGTAATAATCTCGGGATCGTGAGACTGAGCCCTGCGTCAGGCTCTGTGCTGGGTGTGGATCCTGCTTGGGATTCTCTCTCTCCCTCAGCCCCCTGCCCCCTTCCCTCTCTCCCCCTCTCCTAAAAACAAAACAAAACAAAACAAAAAAAACAAAAAAACAAAAACAAAAAAACTACTCCCTAAACAAGGAACCATTGACATTTACCTAGCTGGATTTTAGAACTGTTGTGGACCGGGGACTGCTAGGTGTCTCCCATTTCCCCCTTCTGTTTTTTGTTGTTGTTGTTGTTGTTATTGTTTTTAAATAACAGCTTTACTGAGATATAAGTCACATGCCATACAATTTACCTGAAGTTTGCAACTCAGGGCTTTAAGTATATCCACAGATACAACCAGATAGCTTTAAAACATTTCCATCACCTCAAAAAGAAACCTGTATCCTTAGTTATCATCCCCCATACACCCATCCCACTGGCTCTAAGAAGCTGCTAATCTACTTTGTTTCTACAGATTTACCTATTAAGGACATTTCATATAAATGGAATCAGACAATATGTGCTCTCTGTGACAATTTTCTTGTACCTAGTGTATTTTCAAGGTTTATCCATGTTGCAGTATATATCAGTACTTCATTCCACTGTATGGATATACCAGAATTCATGTTTCTATTCATCATTTGATAGATATTTGAGTTGTTTCCACCTTTCGGCTATTATAATGTTGCTATGTTGTATTCACGCACAAGTTTTGGACAGGCATATTTTTTCCTTTCTCTTATGTATGTAGGTCAAATGGTAACTCTATGTTTAACCTTTTATGGAATTGCCAGACTGTTTCCAAAGTGATGGCACCACTTTACATTCCCACCAGCAGCGTATCAGTGTTATGACTTCTCCACAGCCTCTAATACCTTTTTGAAGGAGTGTCTGTTGCAATTTTCCTGTCCCTGCCTTGCCGTTGTATGTTGGGTGGGGGTAGGAGAGCAAATAACTTGTGCCTTTAGTTCACAGGTATTTGATTTGAGATTAGCTATACCCAAAGAGCCTCATCTGCACCTGGACCTGATTTAGATGAGCTTCCGGACTCCAGCTAACATAGCAATGGAGTGAGGCTTGTGGGGGTCTTGTGTGTGGACTAGTGTAGTGTGCATATGTGAGGGGCCAGAGAGCACACCGTGGTAAACTGTCATTCCGGTGGTCACCTCCAATGAACCACACTTGCGGGTGTTCACGTCCTTGTACAGTCCCCTCCCACACAGACGCTGGGCCGGGCCTATTACTGCCGAAACCATTAGAATATGTCAGAAATGATGCAGTGCCAGTTCTGGGCCTAGCCCTTAACTGGTTGGGCAGCATCTACTTCTTCCATTTTGGAACCCAGACACCACAAGGCTACCTAAGCAGCCACTGAGTCCCAGCTCCCAAGCAAGCCTCAGAGCACCACAGCCATCCAGCATCCAGATGACACCACATAGAACAGAACCTCCTGGTCAACGCACTGAATCAGAAGGTAAGTCACTGTTTTAGACTATCAAGTTTTGGAGTGGTTTATTACACGGCCATAAATAACCCAAACAGGTCGCTTTTGGTGGTATTTTAAGCTTCACTTCTCTCTAGTCACACTAGACTACTTAATTATGAAGAACTGTAAAGTGCAGTAAACTTTTTTTCCCCTCTACAAATTCAACCTACTATACCTAGGATCAACTCAACAATCATTTAAGCAAATGAAATATACCTTCTAGGTCTCAGGAGACTTTTCGTAGAGTCTATCTTAGAGTCCAAGTCAGTAGAAAGTTCCCATTTTCAGTAGAAAGCAATGAGCAGCTACACAAGCCACCAGAGAGGACCGGCCTGGGATGGGAATCTCAGCAGTAGCTGACATCTCGTGGTGCTCAGCAAGGCACACCAGGAGTACAGACCAATCCGAGGAAAGGCCCTGCATCTCAGGAATTCGGAAGAGAGGCTGGGGGCACACAAATACCAAGCAGTCTGTGGTGACAGCCAGGGAATCCCGCAGGCACAGTGACAAGGGTTAAGATGGCAGCGCTTCAAGAAGCCAGGTGTTATGGCAACACGCAAAGGTTTTTGTTTTTTTTTTAACATCAGTAACATCAATAAGAATTTCTCAACTCTGCTTTGTCTTATGTTGACACAGCTGCTGTCCTTCTGCTTAGCTCCTCTGGATTTAAAGGGCTCTCGTGTGTCTAGCCCAGTCACCCCTATCTTTCAGTTTATCTTAGGTATGGTCATGACAGCATGCAAGGATCTCAGAGGCTTTCTGCATCTCGAAAATACAGACAATGATAAATCCCTCATAACATAGAATTATTCTAATTTTCACAGGATAATACTTAGAAAAGTTCCAGACACACAGTAAACTCTCAATATATTACACTACCAGTATATTACATGTGGTAACTTTGTTCAGTTGCAAGTGCATCTGCCCTAAAAACAATGATCTTCAAGGGAAAAAAAAATACAGAGTATCAACTCACAAGTCTATTCATTGAGAACTGGTTTAAACAAATTGTAGTACAGCTATAAGGTGAAATGCTATGCTAACTTAAATAATAAAGAAAGAGGATTTTGAGAAATTTGATGTGGAAAATTTCCAATACATATCAATGAAAAACCAAGTTGAAAGAACATATAACCCCATTTTATTTTATTTTATTTATTTATTTGAGAGAGAGAATGAGAGAGACAGAGAGCACATGAGAGGGGGGAAGGTCAGAGGGAGAAGCAGCTCCCTGCCGAGCAGGGAGCCCGATGCGGGACTCGATCCTGGGACTCCAGGATCATGACCTGAGCCGAAGGCAGTCGCTTAACCAACTGAGCCACCCAGGCGTCCTAACCCCATTTTAAAAATAAGTCTATCCTGCTTGTATATGCACAGAAAAAAAATCTGGTAGAAACCACCAGACTAACTAGACACCACAATCTGGGTGCGAATTTCACTTTCTACAGAATATATTGCTATAATATTTGGTTTTTAATAGTAAGTACATGACTCTTATCATCAGAAAAACATGAAGAGAAAGGCACACAGAGCCTTCTTAAAAAACAGCATGCTTTTACCTGAATTTGTTCACATGGTATTCAGCGTTCATTCCTCTTTAGCACTCAGAGTGGCTCAAGTCTGTTTTTAGAACAGTGTCGGGAGCTGCTATATGAGCTGTTTCCTGTATGGGGCAGCTATTTTTAATTAATGAACATTTTGTTGTAAGAGTTCACTGGAAAATAAAACCACCACCATTTCTGCAAGTCAAACGAAAGAAAGGCTTACTCTCTAGAGTAAAATGAAAGATTTCAGTTATAAAAACATACTCTAAAAGGTATTAGATGGTATGTAATATTGAGTACTAAGCACTTTATTTCCACTGTGATACTAAGATTAATCTCATTTAAAAATTTCTCAAGGGAATCTAAAACTTCTATTTACTTCATCTCTCCTAAGGAAAAAAAAAAATAATACAGCATTCTTCCTAACACAGGCATTCAAATGTGAGCTGCAGGGAACATCAGAAGTGAGAGAGAAAAGAGAATGAATACAGAAAGAGCATACAGCTTTCCAAACATTTACTGAGCAACTAGGTGCAAAATACTGTTCTATACTAACTGGAAGAATTAAAATTGTGGTTGCTCTATCTGTAAGGGTATTAGCAACCAAATCACCCCTTCTAAATCATTAGATTCTCCTAAGGTTTATGATATGGCCCAGAAAATAGCTGCTATGTAAACCAGTTTTATTTATCTATGCAATTCTTCAACCCGTGGGCTCACAGCAGAACTAAGGGGTCCTCTCAGGGAGCCAGCAGTAGGGCCAGAAGGTAAGAATTCAGGGGTTAGGTAGAAGAACCAGAGTTCCAAAGGCCCCACCAAGCCACTCCTCCCCAAAATGAAGATGGGATTTTCCTGCAGATCTAAGAGAAGGTTCTAAGCAGCAGCCCGCCCCCACCCCCAACACACACACAGTTTATGTTAATATGCAGTAGAGTCACAAAAACAAGGGTTTATTGTTCTCTTGACAAACTGTACTCATGACAGGTGGCAATACACCCATTTACACTTAACTCTACCCACACCCTCTCCACTCACCACTTCCCTAAATTCCTTGCATTTGTAAACTATTACACAATTTTTTTTAAAGATTTTACTTATTTATCTGACAGAGAGAGAGAGAGCGCGCACAAGCAGGGGGGAGCAGCAGAGGGAAAGGGAGAAGCAGGCTCCCTGCTGAGCAGAGACCTGAGCTGAAGGCAGACACTTAACCAACTGAGCCACTCAGGTGCCCCTATTATACAATTTTATTTTTATTTTTTAAGATTATTATTTATTTATTTATTCCACAGAGAAATAGTGAGGGAGGGAACACAAGCAGGGGGAGTGGGAGAGGGAGAAGCAGGCTTCCTGCCGAGCAGGGAGCCCGACGCGGGGCTCGATCCCAGGACCCCGGGATCATGACCTGAGCCGAAGGCCAACGCTTAACCTACTGAGCCACCCAGGCGCCCCCCATTATACAATTTTAAAAGTAACTTCTTATCTGTTAATTTGATTCAAACAGGTTAGAGAATTTCTACCTAATACACTGAACAAAAAAGGCTGGCATTTAAGAGATATTCTGAGGATGAGATGGTAAGGGCTCTAATGTCCTATGAAGGCCTTGCCTATAGCACACCTCACAGAGGGGTGTGATAGCTAATTCTATGTGCCCACTTGGAGAGTGTTTTTGGATAAGACTAACATTTAAATCAGTGAATTCTGAGTAAATAGATTGCCCTCCATAATGTGGTAGGCCTCGTTCAATCAGCTGACAGCCCCGATAGAACAACAACAAAATACCCAGCCTTCCCAAGAGAGAAGTCTCCAGCAGACTGCCTTCAGACGTCATCTACACCGCTGGTTCTCCTGGGTCTTCAGCCTGCTGATTTGGACTTGCCAGACTCCACAAACCCACAAGCCAATTCCTTATTTTTTTTTTTTTAAAGATTTATTTATTTGAGAGAGCGAGAAAGAGAGAGAGAGAGTACATGAGTGGGGGAGGGTCAGAGGGAGAAGCAGGCTCCTCGCTGAGCAGGGAGCCCGATGTGGGACTCGATCCCAGGACTCCGGGACCATGACCTGAGCCGAAGGCAGTCACTTAACCGACTGAGCCACCCAGGCGCCCTATTTATTCATTTATTTGAGAGAGTGAGAGAGAGAGAGAGAGAGCACATGAGAGGGGGGAGGGTCAGAGGGAGAAGCAGACTCCCTGATGAGCAGGGAGTCCGATGCGGGACTCGATCCCGGGACTCCAGGATCATGACCTGAGCCGAAGGCAGTCGCTTAACCAACTGAGCCACCCAGGCGCCCCAAGCCAATTCCTTATAATACACGTGCACACATACACATACCCACACACCCTACTGGTTCTGTTTCTCTGAAAATCCTGAATACAGGGATCCCCTTTGGGATGTCATAGCCTGGCTACCAGCAGTTTAATATCTACACAGGAAGAGTCATTCAATGAGGGGAAAATGGCCTCTCCTGACCACAACATGCCTAACCCTTCTTCCAGTCATGGTGCTCTCCAGCAAATCATGCTGTTTAGGAATACATGAATATGCCTGGAATAGGATATAGCTAGGCACACCTTATTATCCCTTCCTTATTAGATTCCTAAGAAGAGAAAGAGTCCTGAAGGCAGTTTATACTCTGCTCAAAGCTTTCAAACACAAACATAAACAAAATCACATAATTAGATAAACTGGCCTCAGCAATGACCTGCTGAGGCCATTGTGGAATTGAAAGGAAAATGGGAGGGGTGCCTGGGTGGCTCAGTTGGTTAAGCGACTGCCTTCAGCTCAGGTCATGATCCCGGGGTCCTGGGATCGAGCCCCGCGTCGGGCTCCCCGCTCCGCGGGAAGCCTGCTTCTCCCTCTCCCACTCCCCCTGCTTGTGTTCCCTCTCTCGCTGTGTCTCTCTCTCTGTCAAATAAATAAATAAATAAATCTTTAAAAAAAAAAAAAAAAAAAAAGAAAGGAAAATGGGAGGTAGAGACAACAGACAGTGGTAGAAAGTACACTGATCTCTGTTTTGGAGCATCACAAATTTTCTCCATTACAAGTGACCGAATTATTCATGCTTGCCTCAAAATACCTTAGTATTACCAAATATTAACCTAAATAGTTATGGAACTCCCCTACCCAGTTCTCACCCCCTCCACCAACATTTGCCTGGTTAAGCAAATGAACCACTGTAACCACGCCACCTGTGGTCATGCCCGACACATCACCCCTCTCTCATCCTGCTGCTAATGTAGCCTGTCCCCACGGAGCAGCAGCACCTACAGAGCATCCCTCTACAACCATCCTCTGATCACTGAAACTGCTACTTCTCCATGCTCTCCTTACAGTTCCTCATCTTCCCATGAAAACAGTACCTGGAGCCTACCCTGACAGTTTCCATGTTGGGAGAAAAGTAAGTGCCACCACACCAACATGTTAAAATATTTCTTGCATATGAGCTTCTTAAACCTATACTTTCTAGGGGTGCCTGGGTGGCTCAGTTGGTTAAGCGTCTGCCTTCTGCTCAGGGTCCTGGGACCGAGCCCCTCATTGGGCTCCCTGCTCAGCGAGGAGCCTGCTTCTCCCTCTCCTGCTCCCCCTGCTTGTGCTCCTTCTCTGTCAGATATATAAATAAAATCTTAAAAAAACAAACTATACTCTCTATTGTCTTTACCTCATCGCCTCTCATTTCCACAATATATCCTGCCCTAGGGCCGCTATACCACTCTAGTTTTTAATCCCTATCACAAATTGAAGTTGTAGGCAGAATAGATACTATACACAATTTAGAGATGAGGACACAAAGACAAAAAAAGATAAACTGACTTGTACAAGATCAGACTATAAATAAAACTACAATTAGGACCCATTTTTCTTTTTCTTTAAATTTTTTATTGTTATGTTAATCACCATACATTACATCATTAGTTTTACATGTAGTGTTCCATGCTTCATTGTTTGTGCGTAACACCCAGTGCTCCTTGCAGAACGTGCCCTCTTTAATACCCATCACCAGGCTACCCCATCCCCCCACCCCCCTCCCCTCTAGAACCCTCAGTTTGTTTTTCAGAGTCCATCGTCTCTCATGGTTTGTCTACCCCTCCGATTTCCCCCCCTTCATTCTTCCCCTCCTGCTATCTTCTTCTTTTTTTTTTTTTCTTAACATATATTGCATTATTTGTTTCAGAGGTACAGATCTGAGATTCAACAGTCTTGCACAATTCACAGCGCTTACCAGAGCACATACCCTCCCCAGTGTCTATCACCCAGTCACCCCATCCCTCTCAACCCCCACCACTCCAGCAACCCTCAGTTTGTTTCCTGAGATTAAGAATTCCTCATATCAGTTAGGTCATATGATACATGTCTTTCTCTGTTTGACTTATTTCGCTCAGCATAATACCCTCCAGTTCCATTCACGTCGTTGCAAATGGCAAGATCTCATTCCTTTTGATGGCTGCATAATATTCCATTGTATATATATATACACCACATCTTCTTTATCCATTCATCTGTCGATGGACATCTTGGCTCTTTCCACAGTTTGGCTATTGTGGACATTGCTGCTATAAACATCGGGGTGCACATACCCCTTCGGATCCCTACTTTTGCATCTTTGGGGTAAATACCCAGTAGTGCAATTGCTGGATCATATGGTAGCTCTATTTTCAACTTTTTGAGGAACCTCCATACTGTTTTCCAGAGTGGCTGCACCAGCTTGCATTCCCACCAACAGTGTAGGAGGGCTCCCCTTTCTCCGCATGCCCGCCAACATCTGTCGTTTCCTGACTTGTTAATTTTAGCCATTCTGACTGGTGTGAGGTGGTATCTCATTGAGGTTTTGATTTGGATTTCCCTGATGCCAAGCGATATTGAGCTCTTTTTCATGTGTCTGTTGGCCATTTGGATGTCTTCTTTGGGAAAATGTCTGTTCATGTCTTCTCCCCATTTCTTGATGGGATTATTTGTTCTTTGGGTGTTGAGTTTGATATGTTCTTTATAGATTTTGGATACTAGCCCTTTATCTGATATATCATTTGCAAATATCTTCTCCCATTCTGTCGGCTGTCTTTTGGTTTTGTTGACTGTTTCCTTTGCTTTGCAAAAGCTTTTTATCTTGATGAAGTCCCAATAGTTTATTTTTGCCCTTGCTTCCCTTGCCTTTGGCGATGTTTCAACGAAGAAGTTGCTGCAGCTGAGGTCGAAGAGGTTGCTGCCTGTGTTCTCCTTTAGGATTTTGATGGACTCCTGTCTCATATTTAGGTCTTTCAACCATTTTGAGTCTATTTTTGTTTGTAGTGTAAGGAAATAGGACCCATTTTTCTATTAATTTATTTTACACAGGGAGGATATATAAGTTATCAAAAGCATAAGATCTCAAGTCAGATTATATTTGCTCTACCACTTATCACAATATGACCCTCGATTAAGTTTATGAATCTATTAGTTTATTAACCTAAACTATTAGTGGCTTGGTTTCCTTATCTGTAAAACCCAGAACAGTATTGACCTTCAACTGGTTTTTGAGATTTCATAAGATAAAATGGGTAAAACCCTTGAACGTTGCCTGACACATAGGAAACCATTAACAAACTTTATCCATTCTCCTTATTGTTTTATAACTGAATCAGCCTTTCAATGGTTATGATATACATGCCCTACTCACACTTATCCTTTTTAATCTTTTGTAGAATCATGAATTTCAGCTGAAAGAGACCAAACACATTTAAAAACCACAGATAAGTCCAGTGTTTATTTGCATAGCATGTTTTATTGGGTCACATGCAAATACATGCTTAGCAAAAACTTTAAAAGGAAGCTGGGGGGCACTTGGGTGGCTCAGTTGGTTAATGTCTGACTCTTGATCTTAGCTCAGGTCTTGATCTCAGGGTTGTGAGTTCATAGCCCTATGCTGGGCTCCACACTGGGCATGGAGCTTACTTAAAAAAAAAAGTTGGGACAGAAAGGAAATACCACAACTTGAATAACACTTCTACCTGTTGAGTTGGCTGCTTATTGGCTGTGTAAAATAGCCAGTAAGTGCAGAACTTAATTTTTCTGTTATGGGGTCACTTTATAGAACATTGACCAAACACACAGTCTTGATATGGCTACATTCTAAACTTAAATGGCAAGTACCTTAGGCAGTGCTCTTCCTCTGCCATTTTAGACCTTGGGCCTTTACCCAAAACATTCAATTGCTCTGCCCACATGGCTTAATGCTTCTGCAAAGAAGTGGGCAGGCGGTCAGAAGATCCAAGTTCTCATTTAAATCTCACGTAACCTTTTCAGACCTCAATATTGCCAATGACAATACCACCCACTCGTCTACTGCACAGATTCTTCAGAACAAAAACAGTCAAGACAAACCATAAAACATAGGCACTGGCTTCCAGGTTTGCTGCACAGAGGGAAAAAACCATCTGTGGGGATGGTATCCTCCCAATAAAGGCATCCTAAATATGTGAAGTACAAAGTCTGTAAGAATGGGTTATTTGCCTTTAAACAATGATAGGTGAGGGATACTTTCTTGTGCTATGCTCTTGAACTTGTCTCCAAAATAATTAGTATTTTAATTTGTATGTAAGCCACAATAAAAATACTCTTGACATCGACATTCCCAATTTCATATTATAGAAGGTTTTGGTATCAAGGTTTTTAGTAGTAAGGCAGACCTGGAATGACACTTCACTAGCCATCTCCTCTACTAGCTATGTGACTTTGAGCAAGTTAGCTAACCTTGTAGTTCCCTGGGTTCTGTTTGCTTTTTGGTACAGGTGGTCATATTGAACAAAGAAGCCAATTTCATCTTCTCTCACAGGATTATGAGGAGCAAATGAGGCCACACACACCACGTTATGAACAAGACAGCACCAGCCCACACCGCTGCCCTAGTCCATCAGCAGCTGGGGCAGCAGTCTGTTTCATTCACGCCTGGATTTCCAAAGCTGTCTCAAGTGGATTTGCTAGGTGATATGAGTTAACACAAGCCCGCTGATCCAAGAACTGCCAGAAGTAAGTTTAAAACCTATCCACAGAAGACATACAGGGTTTTAGCAAGACCGTTAGCTGTGATTCACAGTACCTATGTTGCATTTTTCTTTCTGTTCTCACTGCCTTTAATCAGAGCTCTGGGCATGAGTACGTGTAGGGAGAGCTGATAAAAATGACAATGCCCCATCTGAAGCTCCCAGGTCTACGACCCAAACTTGCATGTTTCAAGTTCCTCTTCTGTAGGAGTGCTGACAATACTGACTCCATCTTTGGCCCTCCATCTTGCTCATGTTTGCTCAATGATGTCTCCTGGGGCTGTGTGTTCTGGGCCCATTGGAGATTAATATACACACTTTAGAGATGTCTGCCAAGACTGGGATGGTGGGAAGGCTTGTTTTGGTCTCTCACGAATCTGTTAGAGATAACATAGTCTTCCTTCTTTCCTGATGCACAGGTGGTGCCACAAGATCTAATTAAAGGGTGGCTGTCAATTGGGTGCATGCAAACCCTTCGAGGTGCATGCGAACCCTTTGGTCCTACTACAGTGCCCTTCTGTGTGTCCGCTCGCTCTATAAAATCTGTGGACTAAGGTCTGGACTTTGTGGAGAATAGCTATGCAGCTGCGATGGATCATCATCCTCTGCCCGATCAACCCTGTCAGTCAGTTACCCTGAATCAAACTCTGTGTAATCTATATGAAGTGGCCTTCTTCATTTTCTGGCCTCAAAGTGCCCTCTTGGTTTGGGAGATACTTTACTGTCTCTCCCCCACCTTCTTACACATTCACATTTTGAATTTGGCCCTGGATGTTGCCAATCTGCCAAAAAAGAATGTTTTCTTATCTTTTTCTCTAAGGCATAAGATTTTTCAAACTGCGGTCTCATTCCACTAGTGGGTCTGACAGAAAACGGAGTTATGTACGCACACAGAAAGGATAAATTTTATTCCAGAAACACATGTGTATACACACACACATAGTGTTATACTGGATTGTGGTTCATAAGTTTGAAAACCACTATTCAAAAGCACAGTTACTGACTGCTCTCCTTTTGAGAATAAGTAACTGATGGTAACACTACTTTTTAAAAGGTCACTGCGATCACAAAAGAAAGTTTAAAAGGCTAGACTGTTAAGAAGAAAGTTCTCCCTCCTACTTTAGCACATTGGTCCAACTGATCACTAATAGGTCCAAATAACTGGTATAATATTTTCAAGCCAAGAGACAGATACGAAACGAATCATGAGGGAGAGGGCAGGTACAGAGGAAAAAACATTTTATTAATCCTAGGTATGGTGTTAGATTATACACTAGGCACACATACAGACGTCCTCCTTTAATCCCCCCAATCCTGTAAGTATCATGATGTGGTAGCTACACTTCATAGTTCTGCATTTTAAATGATGACCTGATGAAGGTCATTTTCTTGTAGTCACAGGACTGACGAGTTTGGTCATTACCACCCGTGGACCAGCAGTGCCTGGTTTGGGCAGGATAGGGCCTACCTTCAGGATTATGGATAACCAGAAGGTACAATTTAGAACATCCTCCCACCTCTAGCTTTTTCCATAAATAGACAGCACTTAAAACAATAGCTTACTTGGCACAGAACTGGAACTCGGTGAGCAAGAACAGCCAGTGACTTGCTGTAAGATCTTGGGAAAGCCGGCATTTCCATGGACCTCTATTTGTGTATCTATAAAGTAAGTATAACAGTGTCTTAACTCCCTGATCACAGAACTTTGCAAGGTTTAGACAGCTAAGATTTTATGATTCATGCCTTTAAGAGGACACATTCTAAGTAATAAATTCCATCACCAGAAACTTCATCAGAATTAAAATAAGTAGCAGAGATACAAACTCTAGGGCACAAATTCTTTCCCTGTGGCATCCTGACTGGCTAGGCCCGCCCTCTCCCACCCCCGAAGGTAGGGCTGACCCGGCTTCCTAACCTCCTAGGTCTGCCTAGGATTCTTGCCTGTCCTGCCACCTAGTGGCAGCAGGGATTAACAGGACCAGAGCAAGTGCTGACTCCTTGTGTTCAAGAGCGGTTCCCTCAGCCCCCTGCTGAGACGGAGCCTTTCCCCTTGGATCCTAGCTTTCAGATGCCTCCTACCTCACAAAGCCTGTCTTCATTAGGACAAACTTCACTTCCAAAGGAGCCATCAATGGAGAAGCCACTATCTTTGCTACCATTTGTTTAAATGGTAAAACATACAGATGGGATTTTAAAGAGACTTAAAGACCCATACAAGTAGAAAATGATCCGTACTCAGAAATTATCCATCTATTAGATTCAAGGCAACTGTGCTACACAACTCTGGGGTCCCAAAGGGGCATTCACAAGCTAGCATTTACGAATGTCACCACATGGACCATTCACATATGTCCAAGGGCCCTGATGAAAGACTCATCACTACTTAATATATCTAAGTTTGAGAACCAAAACTTGTCAGAACTCCCTCTTCTTTCTTTGTATCAGGAGCCACCTGGCCTTATATGCAAAGCTAAGCTCCAGAAACGCTTACTTATTTAGAAAAAAAAAAAAAGAAAAGAAAAATCTTCCGGGCGCCTGGATGGTTCAGTCAGTTAAGTGTCTGCCTTCGGCTCAGGTCATGATCTCAGGGTCCTGGGATCAAGCCCCTCATGGGGCTCCCTGCTCAGCGGGGAGCCTGCTTGTCCCTCTCCCTCTTCCCCTCCCCTGCTCATGCTCTGTCTCTCTCAAATAAATCAAATCTTAAAAAAAAAAAAAATCTTCAAACAAACCCTAACTTAATAACCCTTATTATTAAGGGGTCAAATGGCCTCCAGCTTTCTACAGCTCTCAGTTGGCTCCCACTTATATTCAAAATAGAAAAACTCTGTGAAGGGTGGGCAAGTAGTTGAAAGGGATTAATAGGTATCAACTTCCAGTTATAAAATAAGTCATGGGGATGAAAAGTATAGCACAGGAAATATAGTTGATAATACTGTAATAATGCTGTATGGTGACAGAGCTAACTACACTTACGGTGAACACTGAGTGATATACAGAGTTGTTGAATCACTATATTGTATACCTGAAACTAATACAACATCGTATGTCAACTGTACTTCAGTAACAAGAGTTAAAAAGATAAGAAAAGCTCTCTGTGAATGGTCCCCTCATGCTGAGCCCAAAAGGGATAAAGCAGCATAGGGCTATGTAGCACATTTCCTTTCTTTTAATCAAGTTGCCCCTTCCCCTAAAGGGGAGAAACAGCAGCTAATCTTCTTTGTGTCTTTTTTTTTTTTTTTTAATTGTTTCAATGAAAGGCAGAAAAGTTCAGAAAAAGATTAAGGAGAACCTACATTTATTAAGAACCTGCCATGTGACAGACACCAAGCTAAGATTTTTTTATATATAATCTTTCTCAAGAAAAATTAAAGCAATGGGACTACAGTCAGAAATCAATCCCCACTTTGTCAGTTACTGCGGGTATAACCTTGAAAACACATTTAAATTCTCTGAAGCCTAGTTTCCTCCCATGTAAAATGGAAATCATGTATTCCATAATGGGTACTACACGGCTCTGCACTGTGCCTGGCACGTGTTGGTTGTATTCTCTCCCTCATTGTGGCCCTGGTTATACTTTCTTGAAACAACTGGAGGTGTGGAGAGGAGGGTGGCGGGGGGAAGGCAGCTTTAGGGAGCTAAGTAGAGTCCCAAGCATTTCTGCACTTACAAACTATCTCCAGCCTTTTGTCTATTTCTAAAAACATTTGCGGGGCACCTGGGTGGCTCAGTGTTAGGTGTCTGCCTTCAGCTCGGGTCATGGTCCCAGGGTCCGAGCCCGGTCTTGGGCTCCCTGCTCGGCATGGGGGGCGGGGAGCTGCTTCTCCCTCTCCCACTCCCCCTGCTTGTGTTCCTGCTCTCGCTATCTCTGTCAAATAAATAAGTAAAATCTTTAAAAAAATACTTACAAACCTACTTAGACGAAAATTAAGTTTCATTTAAATACAAGCATATAGTGGCTTCCTCAGATGAAAAAGAAATATGCAGAAAAAGAAGTAATGCATTATCGTATTTGACAATTATCAGGAAAGGCAAACCATGGAGTAAGCTGTGAAGGCATTTAAGGCTGCCACATGGAGAACGGAAAAGTAATTTTTATACCAACTCTCCTAGGACAGATATGAAGTGTTTACTTGTTATTAGCCACCTGACTTTATGCAGAAACCAAACCAAATCCATAACGAAAAGGTCATAGTTAAAACCTTTAAAAAGACAAAGATAATAGTCACAGGGCAGAGGGCATAAACTGGGAACAAGCAGATACTTCCATTTAAAAAATACACAACATTCTTGAAATTCCCCCAGGAAGGTTTCTGTTGCTTTATAACACCTCTCAGTGTTCTGCAGAAATACGCGGATTCAAATTCCACTTCTGCTAGGTGTATAAATTCACAGCAAATAAATAAAGTACCTGGCAAAAAGACATCAAAAGAACCGGAGAAACAGATGAATCAAGGGAAATATTACGACTAAACTCATCGAGTAAAAGCCTCTTAAGCACGGAGGCATTTTTCTTCACCTCGTTAGCTTCTAAGACTGAACGAATCATTTGAAAACTTTTTTTTTTTTTAAAGATTTTATTTATTTGAGAGAGAGAGTGAGAGAGAGAGAGAGCACAAGAGGGGGTAGCGGGAGAGGGAGAAGCAGACTCCCTGCCGAGCAGGGAGCCCGATGCGGGACTTGATCCCGGGACTCCAGGATCATGACCTGAGCCGAAGGCAGTCGCCTAACCAACTGAGCCACCCAGGCGCCCCCATTTGAAAACTTTTATTACAAGCCTGGAGATACATAAGGAGCCATGAAAACCTTCATCTGACAAGGGCTTAATTAAATACAACAGTAAATTGTGTATTTACATCAGTGTGAGTTGAATATTGCTTATGTTTTTCCCCCCATATGTTCCTGATTCAGATTAGGACTGACTTTCAAAAGGAAAAATATTTTTTTCCTAACTGGGTATTCTATTATCATACAAAAACTTAGAAAAATCAATATTAACTTCGAACATGATGAATAAATGCTGAACTCTCAGACACAGGAACAACACACATCATATATGGATTAGATGTTTCAAGTAGGGTTTCTATAAATACAACTTCATTAAAAATTCACTAGTAATCTACTGGAAAAAATGGGTTACTTGTATTCTTTATCTCAGTTAATAGCATTTTAAAATCCCTAGTTATTCAATAGAAACAATATGTAGAAAGCCCATGAATTTTTAAGAGACCTGGGTGAAATACTCAATCTGTAATACAGTAATTGTGATCTTGGGCAAGGTATTTCATTTCTCTGAACCTTAGTTTTGCTGTCTATAAAATGACAGTGTCTATTTCAGAGGAGTAACGTTAACTTATTACAGAAAATATACAAAGGACACCATAAGGTCTACAGTACCTAGTAAGAATCTAACATCCTCAGATCACCAACTCTTCTTTGCCTTAGTTTTTCAGCATCTTTCTCTAAACCAATCTTCTCAAGTTTTTTTCATACAACCCATTAAAACTTCTGACTCTGCACCCCAAGAGAGGAGTATTTATAAATTATACATGGATGACTATACTAGTATATTATAAAATACACAAAAATAGAATTTTTAATAAGAGGATATAAAGATAAAATGAAAAGCAGTTTTAAATATTGGCTTCATAATATTACTTAATATCTCAAAGCACAATAAAGCTTAAGTCAAAGTTCGTACTTCATACTGGATATACATCCAGACTTCAAAGAATCTTTGTGATAATTCTGATTTTAGTTTTTTGATCACCCTCTTGTCCCATCAGGTTAAACATTATTTTTGCATCATGATGTGACTCAGAGCTACTAGAAGTGCAAGCTCTACTATTTACTTACTGTTCACTTGCATTTTATTGTTAGGCTTATCTTCAAACTGTGGTTTCCTTAAGAGTATTTTTGCACTCATGTATCATTTTGTGAGAGTTTAAAGCTAGCCAATATATTGTGTAAATCCACTGAACCAAATACATACGAACTGTAACGTCTAGCAAAATATTAAAAGCAAAGACAAAAAAGCCCTGCCATCCCCTCTGAGTCACAGGCCTACCTTTCTCCTTTCAGGAAGCCTTACCTAACACATGGGATGTGACAATGTAACATTCAGACGAGGAAGTCACCATCAACAGATGTAATAACTAAGATGATTTTTCAACATACATAATAAATGCTGGTAAGGATTTTTAAAAAATAATCAAAAGTTCAAATATTTTCTCCCAACACCTGGATTATTTTACATGCCTCCAAGTATACACACACCCTATACCCCACTTAGCCTTCAACTTTTATTTTTATTGTTATGTTAATCACCATACATCACATCATTAGTTTTTGATGTAGTGTTCCACGATTCATTGTTTGCGTATAACACCCAGTGCTCCATTCAGTATATGCCCTCTTTAATGCCCATCACCAGGCTAACCCATCCCTCTACCCCCCTCCCCTCTAGAACCCTCAGTTTGTTTTTCAGAGTCCATAGTCTCTCATGGTTCATTTCCCCCTCCAATTCCACCCCCCTTCATTTTTCCCTTCCTACTATCTTCTTTCTTTTTAACATATAATGTATTATTTGTTTCAGAGGTACAGGTCTGTGATTCAACAGTCTTACACAATTCACAACACTCACCATAGCACATACCCTCCCCAATGTCTATCACCCAGCCACCCCATCCCTCCCACCCCCCACCACTCCAGCAACCCTCAGTTTGTTTCCTGAGATTAAGAATTCCTCATATCAATGAGATCATATGATACATGTCTTTCTCTGATTGACTTATTTCGCTCAGCATAATCCACGTCGTTGCAAATGGCAAGATCTCATTCCTTTTGATGGCTGCATAATATTCCATTGTGTGTGTGTGTGTGTGTGTGTGTATACACATATCTTCTTTACCCATTCATCTGTCGACAGACATCTTGGCTCTTTCCATAGTTTGGCTATTATGGATATTGCTGCTATAAACATTGGGGTGCACGTACCCCTTCAGCCTTCAACTTTTGATACAGCTCCTCCAGTCTATGTTCTGCATGGCTTAAAACTGTTATCTTTCTAAATTATAAGTCTGATCACATTACCCACTCCCCTCTCAGATATCCTCAATGGCACTACAACTCCTTACAGGGTAAATCCAAACCCTTCAGCCTTGCATAAAAAGCTTATGATGTGGATAAGGATATTATCTATATCCAGCTTTATCTCTTACCAATGCCCACACTAAGCCTTATTCTGGAGTCCCACTAAATTCTTAGATGTTTCTAACATATGGTCTTGCATACCTTCACTCATTCAGTAAGCATTTATTGGCTACCTATTATATACCAGGCACTGAGGAAGATAAAGACCCAGTCATTCATTGCCTGCGAATGCCCAGACTCCTAGCACAATTATGAAATAAATAAGATTACAGCATAATGTGAAAAAATACTCTAACAAAGATTTATACAAAGTATTATGAAAGCCTGGGGTCAGAATGCTTCTCAGCTCCTATCAGGTAGGTGTTCCCCCTTTCACCCAGAGTATACCTACCTCCCTTACTCCTTGTTTGATAACCTCTTACTAAGCCTTCACAAATCCAGTTCCAATGTCCATTTTTACTTCATAAACTGGCCTGGAAGGATCTCATGGCTTCTTCTCAGCAGCTCCTATATCACTGCATCATACTGTTATAAATAACACTGCTATATTATTATGACATTTTCAATAGAAGTTTTGTGGAAAGGTAAATCTTCAAATGTTATAAAGAGAGCTGGGTAAAGCTGCAAAATAATGATTCCACCTAATGACAACAATCAAAGTTTTAAAGTTAAGATTAGCCATTCAAGAAATGTATTTGCTCCACAGGGGTTTTATTTATGCCCATTTTTAATGGAAGTGTAATATACAGAGAGAAAAGTGCACATACCATGCTCAATGAATTTTCACACAACAGACCAGGTCCAGTAACCTGTACCCAGCCTTAGGCCTTTTAAGTCCCAGCAACAATCTGAACATCTATATTCAGACACAGTAGGTGCAATAATCTAGTTTTTAACCAGAACTTTTTTCAAAAATAAAAACTTTTAAATATCAAATTGAGAACTTCAAAGAACAGAAAAATTACAGCAGGAAAATATTTTAGGAATAAATAAGACACTTTAAATTGAGTCAGCTGTATAACCAATGTTTTAATTTTTCATATTGATCTGATACTCTATTTCAAAACAAGTATCTATTTTCCTTGAAAATACTTCTAGATTTTTAAATGCATGCTTGCTTTTTCCAAGTTTTTTTGTTGTTGTTGAAGGACATACAATTTAAAAATTAACATAAAAGCAGGGTGCCTGGGTGGCTCAGTTGGTTAAGCGTGCGACTTGATTTCCGCTCAGGTCATGATCTCAGGGTCATGAGATCAAGCCCTGAGTCAGGCTCTGTGCTCAGAACAGAGTTTGCTTGGGATTCTCTCTCTCCCTCTCCCTCTGCCCCTCTCCCCGCTCTGTCTCTCCCTCTCTAAAATAAATAAAATCCTTTTAAAAAAATAAGATAAAACCTTAAAAAAAACTTTTTAATTTTGTTTGTGATCTTTATAATAGCAATAGTCAAACATCCCCCAACAACTACAATTTACCAACCAAATCTCTTTCAAACAGCTACTGGCTGGCCCAGCTCTTCCTGCATCTAAATAAGTCATTTTAATGAATTGGTGACTCAAAAGAGATTTCATCATTCCTGTTGATCATATAACTGGCTATTGGTAGGAGGGAAATGAAGAAAGGACCAGCAATTTCAGCACAAGACTTGGCTTCTTCTCTAACTAATAAAGTTTAGAAAACTTTAGGCAAATCCCTTGAACTCTATGAGCTTGATTTCTCATCTGTAAACATGGGGATTATATGCCAAATATGTGAATACTTCCCAAACAAAAAAAAGCTCCCTCCAAATTCAGTTATGCCTGTGAAGTACTGTTGTTAAATCTAGAATAACGAACATAAAGTCAGAAGCCACATGACAGAGTCCTAATCCTACCCATCTTTGTTGGATGACCTTAATGTAGTCATTAAATCTCTCTGGGCTTCATTGCCAAGAACAAACACCAGACCAGATCACTGGCTATAGTAATTGTCTGGGTTATGGAGCACTTGAAATTCATGATGCTCTTTGCAAAACATGTTCCTGTGGATAAAATATTGATTTACCAACTAAGTTCAGTTCTATCACACACAGGGGACTCTTATTACCAGAAAATGTAACTATATTTGTAAAATGTAACTAAAAAGAATGAAAGAAAATCACAGCCACAAGTAAACAAGGCCACCAAAAAAAATGGGCTGTTTGCGTTTTTCCCATTAATTTGCATTCATATATATCTATACAGATTTCACTGTGAATTCAGTTTGTACTCCCAAACAGATAAATGGCAGGAAGTGATAAAGGTTAAAAGAAATTTTGAGTTAAAAAAATTTTTAATGAGGAAATGTTATTATCTAACAGGAAGGAAAGCAATCCTGTCCTTACTGAATTTAATTATTAATCATTTGATTATTCAGTTTTAAAAGCAGAAGTCTTCACCCCAGCTCCTGGGAGCAGAGATGGACGATGGAAGCAGTGGATATTCTCCAAGGTCCCTTTAAGCCCTAGGACTTTGGTTTCCACTGAAATTTGCATTCTATCCATATATGCTATATGTTCTGGGCACAAATAACAATGTAGTATTTTATTTTATTTTTTTTTAAGATTTTATTTATTTATTTGACAGAGAAAGACATGAGAGAGGGAACACAAGCAGGGGGAGTGGGAGAGGGAGAAGCAGGCTTCCCGCGGAGCAGGGAGCCCGATGCAGGGCTGGATCCCAGAACCTTGGGATCATGACCTGAGCCGAAGGCAGACGCTTAACAACTAAGCCACTCAGGTGCCCCAACAATATAGTATTTTAAATAATGTCTAATAAGCTGACTGTTTTAATGAAAACAGCGCATCCCACATATATGTACATATACTCACACATAAACACATACCCACAAAACACAACCCTGGAGGGCTGCGTCCCTTGTGGATATCCTTGACGCACACTTAATGCTCTAACAGTACATTTTTTTCCATATTTGACAAACCAAGCACAGGCTTTGTTTTCTTACAAAAGATCCTAGCAATTAGATATTAGAAATTTCACCCCACACTCTACCAACACTACAATATATTTATAATGTATACTTGTAGCATGCACTGGATAGACTAGTTTTGAAATGAGGACAGTTATAAATGGCAAAAAAAATTATCTTGTTGGGCGCCTGGGTGGCTCAGTCGGTTAAGCAACTGCCTTCGGCTCAGGTCATGATCCTGGAGTCCCGGGATCGAGTCCCGCATCGGGCTCCCTGCTCAGCAGGGGGTCTGCTTCTCCCTCTGACCCTCCCCCTTCTCATGTGCTCTCTCTCATTCTCTCTCTCAAATAAATAAATAAAATCTTAAAAAAAAAATTATCTTGTTACTACAATTCCCCATCTTAAGAGGACTAGGACATCTTTTTTTTTTAAGAATTTTTTTTAAAAGATTTTATTTATTTATTTGACAGAGACACAGCAAGAGAGGGAACACAAGCAGGGGTAGTGGGAGAGGGAGAAGCAGGTTTCCCACAGAGCAGGAGTCCGATGCGGGGCTCGATCCCAGGACCCCGGGATCATGACCTGAGTCCAAGGCAGACGCTTAACAACTGAGCCACCCAGGTGCCCGGGGACTAGGACATCTTTTAAGCATTATTATTTCAGGTGTAACAGTCCTGAATTAAGTTAATGGACAAAAATAACCCTAGACACACTTAGGCTAAAATACAAAATGTTTCACAATGATTCTCCTCCATATAACTCTGATTTCTAGGGCGCCTGGGTGGCTCAATTGGTCAAGTGTCTGCCTTCGGCTCAGGTCATGATCTTGGGGTCCTGGGATCGAGTCCCTCATCGGGCTCCCTGCCCAGCAGGTAGGCTACTTCTCCCTCTCATTCTTCCTCTGTCCTTCCCTCCCTCTCTCCCTAATAAATAAATAAAATCTTAAAACAAAACAAAAACAAAACTCTGATCTCTAGTTAAAAGAAAAACAAGAAACTAAACAATGTTGAAATAGAATACTTTAAGAGACACTTTTTTTTTTTTGGTAGAAACTATGTTTTCCTCTAAGTAACTTTATAGTGACATAATGCAGAATACATGAAAAATTGAGACTACTAGAAACTCTATTTTGTTTCTTAAAATCTAAAAATTTACAGATGCTTTAATTCAAGTACATGCCTGCTCATAACAGAAGTCAGAACAGGTTATACCAGTTCAAGTTCTCCCATTTCCATTTTGTCCCAAGTATCACCCTGTGAATGCAGAAACAACAAACATTAAATGAACATTTAAAAAAAAAAGGCAAAAGCAGCCCAGCTCATTAGGTGACTGAAGACCTTTGTGTCTCAAATACAAAAAGGGAGATGGAAGCCTCAGACCATTCAAAAGAGAAAATGCCAGATTTTATGTTCAGACTTCCATTTTTATAAAATTTTTATTTTATTTTATTTTAGACTTCCATTTTTAAAGGACTGCATCCTTTTGTGGAAAAACAACTACTAGACTTCTTTAGAATATACGGTACTCTAATTTTCTTTCACATTTATCAATTCTTTCAGTATTTGGTTAATTCTTTCTGGATTAAGTACATTCAAAGTCAAAAGAGCATGACCTGAACTTTGAGGTTTGGGTTAAAAGAGTTCCAAAATTAAATTAAAGAAAATAACAGTATCAACCTCATAAGTAAGGTTATAAATAAATCTTCTCACCAGTTCCTTTGCCTCCTGAACCAACTTCTGAGCTTTGAGCAGAATACATTCTCCTAAAAGTAGCAATTCCAGGAAAACCAACGGGTATTATTCCTTTACTATATTATTGTCATCCAAGTCACTAAATAGCAATTATTCAGGGGCCATGAAAACAGGAAAAGAAAAATAGGTCAAGGATGGCTGTTTCCTATTCTCCTGAAGCCAGCAGTAGTTGTATGTCATGAGTACATTTTGATCACACCCAAAAGTATAATTACAATGAAAATACTGACATAATGTAGTTCTTGAATTTCAGCCAATTTTAGATAGCGTTTAATAGCTATAAGAGAGCCATAACATTTGCCAGTAATTTTAATCAAATTATACTTAAACACTTAACATAGTATTTTAGCAAAAACACCAGCTAGAAATAAGAGTCCCAAACTATTAATGACAGTAATGCTCACAGAACATTTCCATAAGAAAACTGTGATCTGCAAATGGGAAAGTACTCATCCATTAAAGTTATTAATTCCTTTGCTTTCTCAATCACTAAGCTACTACTCTGGCAATCAACAATAATTCTTTTTCCTTTTTAATAACTCACAAAAGAGAACAACACAATCACAAAATCTCCTTCTCTAGGAGTCTGTAACTATCAGTTGTTAACTTGTTCCCAGTATAACTTTATGAATCAGGGAGCAAACTTTTTGATACTGAAAAGTTCTTAAAATGACAAAGGACCCAGGTTCTTTATTCAGGATGCAGAAATTTTACTAGATCATGCTGCCTCCTAGAGGCCAAGGCACATAAAAATACTACATTCATCACAGTTGTCTAGTTTCAACAAACATCACATAGTCAAGTTCAAGTGTTGACAACCACCAAACAGAACATGCCCTGCTTACTTTTTACTTTAAGTGACTCCTTCTCATTTCTGTGTAAATATATACTTGCATTAAAAAAAAACTGAAATGGTGGGGCGCCTTGGTGGTGCAGTCAGTTAAGCATTCGACTCTTGGTTTCGGCTCAGATCTCGATCTCAGGCTTTTGAGAATGACCCAACCCTGGAGAGATCAAGCAAATGACCTAAATATTCTGTTGTCAATCACAAAAATGGAGTATGAATAAATGGAAACATTGAAAATGTATACTGTAAGTTTAAATACAATGACCTGATAGTTCATCTTTAAATATCAAAAAGGAGGGGAGCCTGGGTGGCTCAGTCAGTTAAGCGTCTGCCTTCGGCTCAGGTCATTAACCCAGGGTCCTGGGATCGAGTCAGGCTCCCTGCTGGGCGGGAAGCCTGCTTCTCCCTCTCCCGCTCCCCCTGCTTGTGTTCCCTCTCTTGCTGTGTCTCTCTGTTAAATAAATAAATGAAAGCAAGCAAGCAAGCAAGCAAGCAAGATCAAAAAGGACTACACTGCTATATTTAGTAGAGCCATACACCTAAGAAAGCTGAAGTATAAAGTAAAATTTTATCTGAAAGTATAATGTCCTATTAAACAAAATGATTAAGGTGTTTCTCACCACAGCAAACATGCTGAGAAGGAACACACCTGCAAGCAACTGTTGTTGCAAAATCCTTGTTTAGAATATTACTGACAAACAATCTGTAGAAAACGCTAGGTGAATAAAATGTCTTAATTCAAGCAAGTCAAGAACAATGCAATCTTCCTCACTGCTTTTTGGCTACATGCTGCTTCAGTGTGTTCATGTAATAAGAGATCTGGCAAGTGGGAAGTTTAGATGCGTTCACACAGGGCAATTCTATAGCAGAGTTACCCTGGGGATAAACACGCTCTCTAGCTCAAAGAGCCATTCTAAGTAGGTCAAAACACCCCCAAACTTTAGGATCACCAGAACCTTCATAAAAGATTTTAATACTGTCACATCACCCAAAAACTAGAAAAATACAAAGAATCACAAGATACATTGTTAGAAACAAGAATATTAAAGATGATAAAAAGAACAACTGTTTAAAGATTTAAATTTTCTAAGATTCTACATTGAAGTCTAGTCAATTTAAGATAATTGGCAGCAAAATATTTGGTCAAAAGCATGCTCATGATCCTACTGAGTTAAATAAAAGAAAATAAAATCTAATGACTAGGATAGAAATACATACACATGGAAACCAAAACTTGTTTAAAACAAGCATTTGATATAGACTCAGAGGCTGGGATATATCACATTGATACTGGTTTTAAAACATTAGTGATAAGGGGCACCTGGGTGGCTTAGTCAAGTGTCTGGCTTCGGCTCAGGTCATGATCCTGGGGTCCTGGGATCAAGCCCTGCATCAGGCTCCCTGCTGAGCGGGGAGTCTGCTTCTCCCTCTGACCCTCCCCCCTTTCATGCTCTCTCAAATAAATAAATCAATCATCTTTAAAAAAATAAAAATAAAAAGACTAGGGATTAATGAAAGGGCAAAAGTCAAAGATTTTATCTAATATCAACCAGAGCATAGGGGCATCTTGTGGAGGATGCCAGAAAAGCAGTCTATATAGAAAACCCTAACTTCTCCAGGACTCTTAAACCAACACTGAAAAGCTCTTGCCACTGTTTCTCTCATTTCTTCAACAATTTCTGGCTGCCTGGGCACTCCAGATAGTGAGACAGAGAACTAACTTTAAAAGCTATAGCATCTTGGGGTGCCTGGGTGGCTCAGATGGTTGTCTGCCTTCAGCTCAGGTCATGATCCCTGGGATCGAGCCCCATGTCGGGCTCCCAGCTCAGCGGGGAGTCTGCTTCTCCCTCTCCCTCTGCCTCTCCCCTTGGTTGTGTTCTGTCTCTCTCAAATAAATAAAATCTTAAAAAAAAAAAAGCTATAGCATCTTTTTTCTCCTATGACTCAACAGAAATCTAAGGCCTTACAGTTCAGAAAACCATGACAAGTATCCTAAATAGATGACTGGCCTAAAAATGCTAAATCCTCACAACTGACTATTCTTTCTGTTCTTATGCCTAGATGTGACATCTAATTTACACTAAAATAAACAAATCTTTTTTTTGGTGACAAGTATCTAAGAATATGTTAAAAACAAGTAAGTTTATTCTAAGGATGGAATGGTTTTTCATAGACTCAAAATGCAGGTCTACAACTCAGTCTCAAGAAAGACTAAAACTGGGATTGGAAGACCAGCCAACACCATGGGAATGTCTGCTGCTCACCTCCATGTTTCATTTCATGAACTGTTCTTTCTGTGCTCAAAACCTTCTCTGTTATTCAGTTCCCCTGGGCTACTACACGTAAGCCCCAATTTCACATAGTAACATGATTTTTTCAGTTCAAGTTTCACATTCCTAAAAGGATATATTTAAGTTTTTATTTAAATTCCAGTTAGTTAACATACAGTGTAATATTAGCACTAGAAGAATATTTGGATTGTCCCAGGTAAGGTCTGCCTATTCATGATAAAGTCATCTGGGCCCAATCAAATAGGGTGCCAGGAAGCCCATCTATTGATGATGAATTCTTCTGGCTTTTGTACATCTGAAAATGTCTAAAACGTTTTTACTTCACCTTTATTTTTGAAAGATATTTTTGGTGATATACAATTTTAGGGGCTTTTTTGTTTTGTTTTGTTTTTGAGTACTTTAAAGATATTGCTCCTTTCTTTTCTCACCTGCATTGTTTCAGATGAAATCTGCTGTCAAAGATCCTTATCTTTATTCCTCTGTATGTATGGTACCATTTCCCCACTGGCTGCCCTTTTTTTTTTTTTTTTTTAATTTAAGTAGGCTCCACTCCCATGAAATGTGGGGCTTGAACTCACAGCCCTGAGATCAAAAGTTGCATGCTCTACCTACTGATCCAGCCAGGCGCCCCTCTCTGGTTGCTTTTAAGATGTTCTCTTCATCATGGATTTTGAACAATGTGATTATGATGTGCTTCTGGATAACTTTCTTAGTGCTTGTGCTTGGAATTCACTGAGCTTCTTGGATTTATGGATTTATTGTTTCCATCAAATTTGGAATTTCTTTGGCTATTCCCTCAAATTCTTTTTCTGTCTCCCACCCCTTGCAAGGTTTACAAGTAAACTCTATCAGGCCACTTAAAGTTGTCCATGGCTCACTTACTTTCTTTTCACTTTTTCTCCATTTTGTCCCCATACCCTCATTTTATTTCAGATGATGTCTAATTATGCTCAAAAGTTCCTCAGTCTTGGGGCGCCTGGGTGGCTCAGTTGGTTGGGCGACTGCCTTCGGCTCAGGTCATGATCCTGGAGTCCCTGGATCGAGTCCCGCATCGGGCTCCCTGCTCGGCAGGGAGTCTGCTTCGTCCTCTGACCCTATCCCCTCTCATGTGCTCTCTGTCTCTCTCATTCTCTCTGTCTCAAATAAATAAATTAAATCTTTAAAAAAAAAAAAAAGTTCCTCAGTCTTTTAGAGGTGCCTGGGTAGTTCAGTCAGTTAGGCTCTGCCTTCAGTTAAGCATCTGTCTTTAGCTCAGGTCATGATCCTGGGGTTCTGGGAAAGAGCCCCACATGGGGCTCCCTGCTCAGCAGAAAGTCTGCTTCCCCCTTGCCCTCTGCCCCCCTCCACCATGCTCTCTTTTGCATGCATGTGCATGCTCTCTAATAAATAAAATCTTTTTTAAAAAAAAAAAAAAGGTCCTTAATCTTTTCTTCTGCAATGTCTAATCTACCATTTATCCCAGCTGGTGCATTTTTCATCCCATATTATAGTTTTCATCTTTAGAAGTTCGATTTTCGTCTTTTTTTTTCATCTCCCATGTCTGTTTTTAGGTTTTTGGTTTTTTGTTTTGTTTTGTTTTGTTTTTTTAAACACAGGTAATCCATGTATAACAACTTGTTTTAATGTCTTCTGATCGTTACAATGTCTGTTAATTCTGGATTGGCTTCAACTTATTATCCTCATTAAGGATTATGTTCCTGTTTCTTTGCATGCCTAGTAATCTTTGATTGAATGCCAGACAGTGTTAATGTTATTCTCCTGGATACTGGATATTTTTATATTCCTATAAATATTCTTAAATTTCATTCCAAGATACAGTTAGAAATTATGTGAAAACTGTCTGTCCCTCTCAGGTCTTGCTTTTATGACTTATTAGGTAGGTCCAAGGCATTGCTCAGACTAGGGCTACTTATTCTGCACTATGAAGACAAAAATCATTCTGAGTGTTCTTCCCAAGGTCCCATGACTCAGGAAAAGTACTATTCCCTTTGAGCACTGGGCACTGTTTCTTATAATCTATATCAGTGGTTTATTATGGCCTTTGGGTAATTTCCTTATATGCAAACAATGACCAGTATTCTATAGAGGGTCCCTCTGCAGATCTCTGGGGATTTCTCTTTGCAGCTCTCTTCTCTCTGGTACTCTGTCTTACAAATTCTAACACCACAATGATCTGCCTGATTTCTCAACTCAGAGTCCTGTGGGCTCCTCCTGAGATGTTCTCCCTTTCTGAGCTGTGGACTAGAAGCACTCTTAAGGCAGTAAAAGATGGGAAATCTTAGGACTTGCCTCATCTATTTCCCATGTCCCAGGGATAACATTTCTCAGGATCATTGTTCTTTGTTACCATATGCCATGTCTTTGTCTGCTTTGTTGGTTGGTTGATTGCTTATTTTGTTTTAGATGGGAGGGTAAATTCAGTTATCCCATCTTAGGTAGAAGCTTAAGTTCAAATCTGTCCATTTGGAGAGGGAGAGAAGAAACAATTCAGAGACTGACTGGCAGATACCCCAAAAAGTATCTACACTGCATGGATTCTACAATAAAGAATACTCAAGAGCACATGGAATTTATCAAATCATGCCAGTCATATTTGACATTTACTGATTTTTAAACAAATATTTATCAAGTGTCTAATATATTCCAGACTATGAGGATATACAAGTGAAGAAAATGTGGTTTCTGTCCTCCTGCAGCTTATGATTCTGTATAGAAGACAGAGACTTAACAAACAATAATTCATAGGTAATCTGGGGTGAGAGTGACAGATGAGCATATAGTGTAGGGTCCTGAAATGAATCAAACCTCAGAAACTAAAATAAGTAGTAAATGTAGAGAGGTGGGGAAGGGGCAAAATGGGTGAGGTATAGGCTTCTAGCTATGGAATGAAGAATTCACAGGAATGGAAGGTACAGCATGGGGAATATACTCAATGATATTGTAATAGTATCATAGGGAGACAGATGTAACTACATTTGTTGTGAGCATAGCAAAATGTATAGACTTGTTGAATCACTATGTTATATGCCTAAAATGGATTTAACATTGTATACCAACTATATTTCAATTTAAAAAAAAGTGTAGGGTGCTATTGAAGAGCTAAGAAATCTTGTCAGAATAGAAATTTCAAAGCCTAGTTTTAGAAATATCTTATTTTAAACTTTAGATGAAATAACCAATAATTGCCTTATTTCATCATTTACTAAACTGATAAAAATAGCAATAAGAAATTATGTTAGCCATTTGCAATGATGTGGATGGAACTAGAGGGTATTATGCCAAGCGAAATAAGTCAATCAGAGAAATACAATTATCATACGATCTCAATGATATGTGGAATTTAAGAAACAGGGCAGAGGATCACAGGGGAAGAGAGGAAAAAAGTGAAACAAGATGAAACCAGAGAGGGAGACAAACCATAAGAGACCCTTAATCTCAGGAAACAACCTGAGGGTTGCTGGGGGGGGGGCGGTGAGGATGGAGTGGCAGGGTGATGGACATTGGGGAGGGTATATGTTGTGGTGAGCACTGTGTATTGTGTAAGAATGATGAATCACAGACCTGTACCCCTGAAACAAATAATACTTTGTATGTTAATAATAAATTATGTTAAGTACCTGAAAAGTTTCCACCTTCACATTTACATAGACTATAATGTCCAATAAATCATTAAATTATTAATTCAACTCACCACACTTTTTTTTTAAAGACTTTTTATTTATTTGAGAGAGAGAGTGCGCACGAGAGAGAGCATGAGCAGGGAGAGGGAGAAGCAGGACCCCCGCCGAGCAGGGAGCCCAATGTGGGGCTCGATCCCAGGAACCCCAGGATCATGACCTGAGCCCAAGGCAGACGCTCAACTGACTGAACCACCAGGCACCCCCCCACTTCTTTTAAATAAATATGGTAACGATAAAATTCAACACAGAAGTTTAGTTACAAATTATTATTACTTACTTGCTAAGGAAAGTACACTATTCTCTGAATATCTTGACTTTTTATTTTCTTCCTAGGATTTATCTGCTTGAATGTCAGTATCTTAGATGACCAAAAAGCTACCAACTCTGTACTCCTGACTTGAGATATACTATCCAACTCACTGTAAATTTCAAATTAATGGAATCCAAATTAATACAGAAACCTCTAATACTGCTAATAGCACTCAAACACAATGTAGGTTAAAATTTTACAATAAAAGCATCAGCAGAGAATAGATGCAGTCTCTACAAATCACTATGTATACCCATAACCTAGCTAGGATTACACAGATAAAGTCCTGAAGGAAGACAAGCACACAAGAGTGAATACATTCGGGGAGCGGGGGGGGGGGGGGCAACACTAGGATTCAAAACATCAATCCAAAGGAGAATATAAACAATATCTGGAATTTTATAATATTATGATTTTATGACTTCCTGATTTCATCCACAAAGCTGCCTTTGAAAGGAAATTTCCATATCTGAGATTACATTTAGGGCTCATGCTACTTGTCCTGACAGCACTCTGTACTCGTGATTAGTGTAGTAGGGTGTTTTTTTTTTAATTTTTTATTGTTATGTTAATCACCATACATTACATCATTAGTTTTAGATGTAGTGTTCCATGATTGTGTGATTAGTGTAGTAGTTTTAGCAATTTTCTGATAACATTTTCAGAAACAGTAAATGTTATTGCTCAGATGCATTCACTTAGGTAATATAAAGGTCAGTTTTGTGTTTCTGTCTTAAGCTCAGAATATGCTTTTTTATTACTAAACAATTGAGCGATTTAACAAATCCTAATTATTTAATTCAACAAACTAACTAGAAAAACCCTAAGGACCATGCTGACATTTTATGTGATACACTGGATTAAATTTCATGATGGACTTCCAAGTGGAGATAGGCACATAGGATTACTTTGGCTTGCCTCTATTGTAACTAAACACATTTTTTTAACCAATAACAAAAAGTTGCTATGAAATCCTTTACTATGGAAAAAAGTCTCTGAGTATAGACTAACCTGACAATTAGAAGTACTTCTTTCAAGGAACAAAATAGACTGCTCTTTTCCACCCTCTGCTTTTTGGGCAACTTAAGCTTTTGCATTTCAAAGTATGTGACACCAATGCGTTAATGAGGTAAAATGCAAAGACAGCTGCACAGAATACATATACTCATTCCATCAAGTCACTCCCACATGACTCATTCACATTGTGATTATGTTAAAAGGAGAAAAGAACATAGATACTACATAGCTCTGCTCCTGGAACATGAGAGAACTAGTCTTTCACTTCCCATTACCAATGTACGTATTTCTCCTCAATGCTACCCAATGTTCATCAATGCTAATTCAGCAACTGACTGAAAGGCTGGAAAATAAACAATTTTTATAATCCTTTCATAATTTACCTTTAGTAGGTTCCTTTTATTAATGACAAACATTCATAATAATCAAGTCTACTCTCTCCCTGGTGGCAATAGTCTGTTATGAAGAAAAATGGGGAACTGTTTCTGATGGAAAGGAAATTAATTAATGCCACTTAAACTATTTTTGGAACTCAAGTCCAAAACTCCTACTATAAAAGTAATTGAGGGGAACCTGGCTGCTTAGTCAGTAGAGCATGCAACTCTTGATCTCAGGGTTGAGTTTGAACCCCATGTTGGGTGCAGAGATTACTTAAAAATAAAATCTTTTAAAAAAATGTTTTTAGTGTAATTTATTTGCTCAGCAAATATTTATTCAACATTATATAGCAGATGTTATGCTAGGTGTTAGGTATGCAGTAGTAAATACAACAGATGTAATCCTGCCCTCCTGGATCTTATTGTTTAGAGAACAAGAGAGATGATAAGCATATAAACAAATATATAAAGAGTAAAGTGTGCTAATATCATGGGAAAATGAACAGTTTTTTAAGATACCATTTGTTATCATTTGAAATAATGAGCCCAAATCAGGCTCTTTCCAAGCAAGTTGGGCAAGTTGATTAATCAGTCTGAACACCATTTAGCTTCTGTATAGGATGAGAATAGTACTTATCAGCCAAGCTAGAACTCTTATCCAGGACTAATGCTAAACAGGAAGAGATGCCAGTACAGAAACTATGGGAGCTCCCAGAAAGATTATTATACCAAAAATGGGGATAACAATATCTACCTCTTAAGGTTATTGTAAATACAAGATGTATCAGAGGATTTATCACATAAAACAGCATCTACTTTTATCATAATTGGATATAGTTCTGTACTTTCCGGAGATCTAGAATATATCCTTCCCAACTACTATCCCACCTTCCCCAATCTAAATTTTACCAATCCTTCAAGATAAAGCTCAAACACCATTTTGATATATTCATTTTAATGAAGTCTTCTGCTACCATCCAAACCTAACGGCTAAATGGCAAAAAAGGCAGTATGAGCTGAAAGATCAGACGAGAATGAGCTGATCCAAGAGGGAAAAGGAGAAGCAAATTTTAAATAGAATTGAGCACTGTATCCAATCTATGCTGTATCCAATCTATGCTCTAGTGGTAAGATCTTCAAAAAATTCTCTGTGGAGAGGATCTGGGATGATGACAGAGTAGGAAGCAGCAGGAATCTTGTCTCCCCACCTAGACAACAATTCTGCAGAATTTCTCTGATGTTAACTGTTTTGGAACTCTGAAGTCAGTTGAAGGCTTGCAACTTCCAGGGGAAGACTTGGGTGGTCAACTGCAGTCAATATAGGTCAACCTCAGCTCTTAGCATAGCAGCTGCAACCTAACCCAAACCCAGCCACATGACAGGTGGTAGTTTACATACAGCTTATAGGAACCAGAGTGGGTAAAAAGGACTCCATCTCCAAATTTCAGGATCTATGCTCTCATTGATTGATGATTGCTGCTTCTGATCATAGAGGTGCAGACAAGGAGGTGGGAACAGCCACTATTGTGGTAGGATTACAATTAAAACTTTCAAAAGCCAAAACCAAAGAAAATTTTGAAAGCAGCAAGAGAGAAATAAGTCATCACAAAAAAAGTATCCTCGGTAAGAGTATAAGATTTTACATCAGAAACTTTGGAGGCAAGAAGACAGTGCATCAATATATTCAAAATGCTGAAAGAAAAACCTCTCAACCAAGAATCCTATATTCAGCAAAACTGTCCTTCAAAAGTGAGGGAGAAATTAAGACGTTCTCACACAAACAAAAGCTGGGAGAGTCTGTGACCACTAAATATGCCCTGTAAGAAATTCTCAAGGGAGTCCTACATGGTAAAATAAAAAGAACACTAGAAAGTAACTCAAAGCCACGTGGAGAAATAAAGACCTCAGTAAATGTAAATATATGGCAATAATAAAAGTGGGTATTTAACAATGGTTTGTAATTCAACTTTTTGTTTTCTATGTGATTTAAGACACTAATACATCAAGAAAAGGACAATTATCAGTATAAAAGCTAATATTATTGTAACTTTACCACTCAAAATCTTGTTTCCTCATGAGAGACTAATGCATTTAAAAGAATTACTGGTTTGTTTTAGGACACACAATATATGAAGATAAAAACAGAACTGTAAAAGAGATTTTTTTTTTTGTAGGTCATTGAAGTTTAGCTGGTATTTTCAAATCTGTGTTATAATTTTAGGGTTAAAGGTAATCCCCATGATAACCAGAGAGAAAATAACTATAGGATATATATAAAAGGAAATGAGAAAGGCATGTAAACATTTCACTACAAAGAAAAAATAAGTCAACCAAAGAAGACAATATGCAGGAAATAAGGGACAAAAAAAAAAAAAAAAAAAAAGCTATGAGGCATATAGGCATATAGAAATAGCACAATGACAGAAGTTTCTCCTTATCAATAATTACTTTAAATGTAAATGGGTTAGCCTCTTCAATCAAAAGATTGGCAGAATGGATCTCAAGTGTCTCATAGACAGCATATAGTTGGATTGTGTTTTTATCCAAAGACACAAAAAGATTGGAAGTGAAAAGATGGGAAAAAGATATTCCATGCAAACAGTAACCAAAAGTAAGCAGGAGTGACTATACTAATATCAAAAAACATGGACTTTAAATCAAAAAAGGTTACGAGACAAAAAAGACATTATATATTAAGAGGTTCAATACAGCAAAAAGACAATTATAAACATTTATGTACCTACAGACAGACCATCAAAATATATGAAACAACTACTGATAGACTTGAAGGGAGAAATAAATGTTCTACAATAAAAGTTGGAACCACCAGTCAGATGTAAGGAAATCAAGGACTTAACACAATAAACCAACTAGACTTAACAGACATATACAGAACACTCTACCCAACAACAGAAAACATTCTTCAACTGCACATGGGACATTTTCTAGGACAAACCATATTAGGACAATCTCAAAGATATTTTTTAAATATCAAAGTATATTCTCTGACCACAGTGGGATGAAGTTAGAAATAATACAAGGAAAATCAGAAAATTCATGGTATTGTGGAAATTAAACACACTTTTAAAGAACCAATGGATCAAAGAAATCACAAAAGAAATCATAAAATACTTAAAGAATGAAAATAAAAGAAAAATAATAAAACACCAAAACTTATGGGAAAGCGGTGAAAGCAATGCTAAGCTAGAAATTTATAGCTGTAACAGCTTACATTAAAAAACAAGAATGATCTCAAATCAACAAATGAACTTTACAACATAATGAGCTAGAGAAGAACAAAATGAACCGAAAGCAGGAAATATAGAGCAGAGCTAAATTAAAGAGACTAGAAAAGTAACAGAGACAATCGTGAAACCAAAAGCTGTTCTTCAAAAAGATGGATAAAATTGACAAACCTTTAGCTAGATGAACTAAGAAAAAAGAGAACACTCAAAGTACTAAAATCAGAAATTAAAGTAAGGGGTGCCTGGGTGGCTCAGTTGGTTAAGCGACTGCCTTCGGCTCAGGTCATGATCCTGGAGTCCCGGGATCGAGTCCCACATCAGGCTCCCTGCTCAGCAGGGAGTCTGCTTCTCCCTCTGACCCTCCCCCCCCTCATGTGCTCTCTCTCTCTCTCAAATAAATAAATAAAATCTTAAAAAAAAAAAGAAATTAAAGTAGGGACCTTACTAAAATTAATAAGAATGAAAGTACTATGAACAGTTTTACACTAACAAACTGGATAATCTAGATGAAATGCACAAATGCCTAGAAACACAAAACCTACCAAAACTAAATCACAAAGAAACAAAATCTAACTAAGCCTATAACTACTAAGGAGATCGAATCACTAATAAAAAATTTCCTAAGAAAGAAAAGATGGCTTCACTGGAGAATTCTACCAAACATTTAAAGAAGAACTAATACCAATCCTTCTCAAACTTTTCAAAAAAGGAAGAAGGAAAGGAAGGAAAGGAAAGGAAAGGATGAAAGAAAGGATGAAAGAAAGAAAGAAAGAGAAAGAAAGAAAGAAAAAATCAAAGATGGAATAATTCCTAATTCATTCTAGGAGGTCAGCATTACTCTGATACCAAAACCAAACGGACATTACAAGAAAAGAAAACTACAGGCCAATACCCTTATGAACACTGATTCAAAATTCTTAATAAAATACTAGCAAACAATTCAGCAACATAATAATTATATCATGACCATGTTAAATTTATTCCTAGAACTCAAGGATGGTCCAACATATGAAAAACACCACATAAATAGAATGAAGGGGGGAGAAAAGCACATGATCATCTCAACCGATGCAGAAAAAGCATTTGACAAAATTCAATACACTTTCATGATGATACTCAACAAACTAAAAATAGAAGGAAACAACCTCAACATAATAAAAGCCATATATGAAAAACTGATAGTGAACATCATACTCATTTGAGAAAGACTAAAAGCTTTTCTTCTATGATTAGAAACAAGGCAAGGATGCCTGCTTTCACCACTTCTATTCAACATAGTACTGGAAGTTCTAGCCAGAGCAATTAGGCATGAAAAAGAAATAAAAGGCATCTAAATTGAGAGAAGTAAAATTACCTCTTTGCAGATGATGATCCTACTGGCCATTTAGGAAACCCTAAAGATTACACACACACACACACACACACCTGTGTAACTGAAAAATAAATTCAGCAAAGTCAACACACAAAACTCAATTGCGTTTCTATAAACAATGAACTGAAAAGAAAATTATGAAAATATATTTGAAATAGCATCAAATAGACTACCTAGGAATACTTGTACAATGAAAACTATAAAACATTGCTGAAAGAGATTTTAAAAGACAAATAGATGGGGGCACCTGGGTCACCCATTCAGTTGAGCATCTGACTCTTGGTTTTGGCCCAGGTCATGATCTTGGGGTTGTGGGACAGGGCCCTGCATCAGGCTCTGTGCTCAGTGGAGAGTCTGCTTCTCTCCCTCTCCTTCTGCCCCTTTCCCTGCTCATTCTCTCTCTCTCTCTCTTAAATAATAAAATCTTTAAAAAATATATTGCTAAAATGTCAGTACTACCCAAATCAATCTACAGATTCAATCCCTATCAAAATCCCAGTGACATTTTTATAGAAATAGAAAAATCCATCCTAAAAGTCATATGGAATCTCAAGGGATTCTGAATAGCTGCTATAATTTTGAAAAATAAAAAAAACTATAACTCACACTTTCTGATTTTGAAACTTACTACAAAGCTACAATAATCAAAACAGTGTAGCACTGTCATAAAGATATACAGACCAATGGAAGAGAACAGAGAACTAAAAATAAAGCCTCACATATATGGTTAAATGATATTTGACAAGGGGATGCCAAGACCATTTAATGGGGAAAGGGTGGTCTTTCCAACAAAAGGTGCTGGGAAAACTAGGTATCTACATTGCAAAAGAATTAAATTGGACCTCTACCTAACACCACATGCAAAAATTCAAATGGGTCAAGAACCTACATTCAAGACCTAAAACAATAAAAGTCTTAGAAGAAAACATAGGACAAAAGATTCACAACACTGAATTTGACAATGATTTGACAAGAAAAATGGACAAATTTGACTTCGTGGACAAATTTGTGCATAAAAGACACTATCAAAAGAGTGTAAAAAGGCAACCCATATAATGGGAGAAAATATTTACAAATCTTATAAGGAATTAATATCTAGAATATATACAGAATTCCCAAAACTCAACAAAAAAACACAACCTAACTCAATAACAAAGGACTTGAACAGACATTTCTCCAAAACAGATATACAAATGGCCAATAAGCACACGAAAAGATGCTCAACATCACTAATCATTAAGGAAATGCAAATCACAACTACAAGGAGATACCATCTCACACCATTTGGATTGCTACTATCCAAACAAAACAAAACAAAAACCCAGAAAACAAGTGTTAGTGAGGGTTTGAAGAAATTAGAATCCTTGTGTACTTTTAGTGCAAATGTGAAATGTAGAAAATAGTATAGCTGTTCCTTTAAAAAAAAGTTAAAAATAGAACCACCATATGATCCTGCAATTTTCCACTTCTGGGTATGTACGCATAAGAATTTAAAGCAGGGCCCTGAAGAGATACTTGTACACAGATGTTCATAGCAGCATTATTCCTAGTAGCTTTAACATGGAAGCAAGCTGAGCATCCACGAAAGATGAATCAATAAGCAAAATGTGGTATATACATACAACGGAATATTGTTCAACATTAAAAAAGAAATTCTAGGGGCACCTGAGTGGCTCAGTCATTAAGCGTCTGTCTTCAACTCAGGTCATGATCCCAGGGTCCTGGGATTGAGCCCCACATTGGGCTCCCTGCTCTGTGGGAAGCCTGCTTCTCCCTCTCCCACTCCCCCTGCCTGTGTTCCCTCTCTCACTGTCTCTCTCTCTGTCAAATAAATAAAATTTTAAAAAATAAATAAAAATAAAGGGCGCCTGGGTGGCTCAGTTGGTTAAGCGACTGCCTTCGGCTCAGGTCATGATCCTGGAGTCCCGGGATCGAGTCCCACATCGGGTTCCCTGCTCGGCAGGGAGTCTGCTTCTCCCTCTGGCCCTCCCCCCTCTCATGTGCTCTCTCTCTCTCGTTCTCTCTGTCTCAAATAAATAAATAAAATAAAAATCTTTATAAATAAAAATAAAATAAAAAAGAAATTTTACCATATGATACAACATGGATGAAACTTGAGGACATTATGCTAACTGAAATAAGCCATATATGATTCTATTTATATGAAGTACTTAGAGTAGTCAAAACCATAGAGACAAAGTATAGTGGTGGAGAGTGGGAGAGAATGGAGAGTTGGTGTTTAATGGGTATAGTGTTTCAATTTTATAAAAGATTAAGAGTTATGGGGATGGATGGTGGTGATGGTTGCAAGTGATTGTATTTAATACCACTGAACTGTACACTTAAAAATGGTAAAGACAACAAAATTTATGTTATGTGTATTTTACCAGTTTTTGAAAATGGAAAAAAAGTTCTGTAGATGTGTTGAGCAGACAGGGAAGTGAAGAATACCACAAAATCGGGGGTGGGGGGGGGAGAAATCTTGCTACACAAATATCTTCTTGAACTCCTTTGATTAATTCAGGTAACTAACAATCATCAGTGCAGTAATGTTTTTTGTTTGTTTTACTTACTCTTGGTTAGGCCTAGGGGCAAGTTTTTTCCAGAAATCTTAATGATTTTAAAAAACAAAGGGAGAAATGGAATAAATTGTACATAACGCAATGATAAACTGGAATCCAAGGGAAATTCCTCATTTGCCATGATATAGACAAAGTTTATATATGCATGATTGCTTTAAATATAAATTATTTTAATTCTGAGAACATAGCAGGCTAAAAGCTGTAAGTCCCATTTCATTAAACTTCAAAGGGTTTTAAAAAAAAAAAACTTTGTAACTTAAAATCATTTGGCCATATATTAAATGGCAAAGCTGGATGATAGAACTGGAGGTCATACTCTTTTCAAACTTATGTGAAGTAGAGATTTTCCATAACAAAAAAATTGTTCATTTAGTGCACAAGTTGTTAATATACTTTCAGCTATTAAGTGTCACATAGTTCCACAGGGCAATGATGGGCTAGAATTCAGAGCAAGGAGAATGATCCAATAATTCAACCACCATATGATCCTTGAATTTCTCTACCTTTTGCTTCAGGATCCCAACTTCCAAAGAGTAGCAAATCCAACCAATCCAGCCAATTATATTACTTTGCAGTATAACTGTACCTCACAAACTGATATACCTACATGTATATTGATAACTTTTTCTGCAGATTCCCACTTTTTATTTTTTTTTACCAACATGCCATTCTTAGACAAATGGATTTGTTAACTTGTTTTTGGATGAAACATGGGTGCACAGTGATCTCTAAATTCACTAAGAAAGATGAGATCTGAATAGTGTCTGGTACATATTGACACTAAACTCCTCAAGAATTACCCTGTACCACAGGCAAATATACAAAATCTTTTCCTATAAAATTGTTCCCCAAATCACTGAAGAGTAATGAAAAAGGATGGCTTCTCAGAAGTGCTATTTCAGGACAGACTTAAGAATGAAAAATGTTGAGCAAAATTTAAAAGAACCTCAATGTCAGCATGCTTTTTATTTTTTTTTAAAGATTTTACTTATTTATTTGACAGAGAGAGAGAGAGAGAGCGCACAAGCAGGGGGAGTGGCAGGGAGAGGGAGAAGCAGACTGCCCACCAAGCAGGGAGCCCGATGCGAGGCTCAATTCCAGGACCCCAGGATCATGACCTGAGCTGAAGGCAGATGCTTAGCAGACTGAGCCACCCAGGCGCCCCTCAGCATGCTTTTTAATCAGTCAGATTGGCAATCAGTCAACAACTGTTCAAAGTGCCCACATTTACATAAGCTTCCTACAAAACACATATGCGCACACAAGAAAGGAACATCCAGAATGCTCTATTTCCCAACAAATTGACTTATTTATGAAGGATTTCCAAAGGCATGCCGTTCAAGAAAGTAAGAAGCCCTATTATTGTTATCTTTAAAAGACAGGCATGACCTTAATTAGTAATTTCCTCCTGTTTATGCATGTTTAAAAGAAAAACCAATCTAAGGAATAACACAAATATAAATCAAAAGAAACTAATACACCAATGGTAATATCTTTGCTATAATTTTAAAATTAGAGGATCACAGGGCGCCTGGGTGGCTCAGTCGGTTAAATGACCAACTCTTGATTTTGGCTCAAGTCATGATCTCAGGGTCATGGGATCAAGGCACAAGTCAGGCTCTGTGCTCAGCAGGGAGTCTACTTGAGATTCTCTTCTTCTCCCTCTCTCTGCCCCTCCCCCACTCATGTGTGTGCACGCGCATGCATGCTCTAAAATAAATCTTTAAAAAAATAAAAATTAGAGGATCACAACTTTGTGCAATATTCTAATTTATATCGCAATCCATGATAATGAGGATTACAGATGAAACTGGTTCTTACATCTTTGCATTTTATGTTACTATACAAACATACGGCTTCACTACTTATACCACAAGCTGTCCAATAATGATGTATATAAGCATTATACAAGAATCACAACATCCACACGTAAATGCATTCATTGCTTTTGTACAAAGTACAAAACAAAAAGAAACCTAATTACATGAAAAAAATGACCAAAAAATACACAATTTAAGATTAGGAGAGTACAGGCAAGATCTCATTACCCCTTCACACAAAGCTTTATCTGAAGTGCAAGAGAGGTAAACCTAGTGCCTCCAGACTTGCCACACTTAAAATTAGAGTCAAGCCCAAGTTCAGTCAAGAGGGTATCCAAATGTCAGGGTCAACATACACAGTGTACCAGAGCCCAAGTGGTGCGAGGACAACAGCACAGAGGGAGAGGGGGCAGCAGCAACGAGAGACTGGGTATGTACAGCAGGACTGACCAAATAAGTAAATACATTAAGGATAACAGGAGCCAGAATAACCACTTTCTGAAAAGAAGTTGCAAATATGGCAAGGGAGAAAACTGGAATGAACCTTGTGGTGTCAGATTAGAACTAGCTATATCTGTATGAACAGCTCACAATTTTTAGATCAAGAATGTATAAATGTGTGTGTATATACATATACATATGTATGCATATAAGTGTATATATTCCCCTAGCTGAGAAGCCCTGCGAGCAGTTAACATCCCAACAGTCATGATCTTGGTTTCTCTATACCATTCTCCACTAAAAAGAACCAGGACTCCTTGGAGAATCACTGATTCCGGTACCGATTCCAGTACTGAGGGGGAAGGGAAGAACAAGATGACCTTTGAACATCTTGTGCCTGCCAGAAGTGCTCAAAGAATTATGGGAGCTTGTCAAAAAGGAACAAAAGCCACAACTTGAAAGGAGTGTAACAGAAAAAAACTTACCAGGAAATGGTGCATACACCCTACTGTAACCAAATAAATTTAAAGTTTGATGAGAAAGGAGATATTTACAGTCTCAAAGTACTCGACAAAAAATACTTTGTAATTACAAAGAAAGAAATTTGCAGTAGAGAAGCCTAGCAGAAACCACCTTAGTCAAGGGATCAAAGTGAACAGCATCAGTAATGAGACAGAGAAATCAGTCATCTTATGATTGCTAAGATTCAATTAGAAGAAAAGCGGTATAAGTCTTGTGATATGCCTGTCAAAGACATCTAAACTCAATCACATCATGAAGACGCTTCAGACAAACCCATTCCACACAACGGCTGGCCTTCAATCTTTGGAAGTGTTAAGGTCATGAAAGTGAAGGAAAGACTAAGGTTCTGTTCCAGATTGTAGGAGACTATAAATAGACAGGGCAGCTAAAAGCAAGGGGCAATTCTGAACTGGATCCCCTGCCATAAAGGATATTAACTGGGGCAACTGGTGAAACTTTAATGGGACCCGAGGATTAGATGTTGTAAGCAATTTACCATCCTGATTTTGATGGTTGTATTATGAATATGTAGGTGAATGTCCTTAGTTTAAAATATACATATGGACTAAATATTCAGGGATGATTGAGTATCAGGTAGACCACTTACTATCAGGAAAAAAAGTTCTATGTACTATAATTTCTTTTTTTTTGCACATTTGATATTGTTTTATTTAAAATTTTAAGTTAAATTTTAAAAAGACACAGAACTCATACTTAGTAATTACCCTAAATGCATCATCTGACTTTGATTACCTCAGCTTCTCAGTCTACAAATGGAAGCAATACTGCCTATTCTTCCAAGAGTATTATGAAAATTAAATTACATAAAAATACAGAGTTTAGTACACTAGAAGAAAGGTTTTAACATAAAACTACATTAATTTATAACCCTACTTTAGAAAAACTCTGTCTCAGGAGATATCTTATGGTGTCAGGTTTTGCCCACTTTTTCCTTGCAGCCCTCCCATATATCTCTCCCCATAATTCAGCCTACAGGAAGTGATCCCCAGGGCCCTGCCTTTCCCTTCCCCTTACTCAATACACATTCATGTTTTGTTTTGTTTTTTTAAAGATTTTATTTATTTATTTGACAGAGAGAGACACAGCGAGAGAGGGAACACAAGCAGGGGGAGTGGGAGAGGGAGAAGCAGGCTCCCCGCAGAGCAGGGAACCCAATGCGGGACTCGATCCCAGGACCCTGGGATCATGACCTGAGCTGAAGGCAGTCGCTTAACCAACTGAGCCACCCAGGCGCCCGCCACATTCATGTTTTCTTAAAAGATTTTATTTGACAGAAAGAGAGAGCACAAGCAGGGTGAGGGAGCGGCAGGCAGAGGGAGAGGGTGAAGCAGGCTCCCCAAGGAGCAGGGAGCCCAACGCAGGGCTTGATCCCAGGACCCTGGGATCATGACCTCAGCCAAAGGCAGACATTTAACCAACTGAGCCGCCCAGGCGCCCCAACACACATTCACATTTCAAGACCTAGCTCAAGTACCCCTTTTTCTATGAGCCCAAATGACTCTGTTCCAACTGCCCAGAGAAAGTGGCTCCCTTACTTGCATTTCCACTATTCCTTCTATATACTTTCACCATAATACCTCTAACATCATATAGCACTGTGCTCTGCTTCTGTTCTTTTCTCTATTAAGATGATGGTCTGCTTATTTCCTTATACCACACACACAAAAATAGACTCAAAATGGAGACCTCAATGTGAGACAGGAATCCATCAAAATCCTTGAGGAGAACACAAGCAGCAACCTCTTTGACCTCAGCTGCAGCAACTTCTTCCTAGAAACATCACCAAAGGCAAGGGAAGCAAGGGCAAAAATGAACTATTGGGACTTCATCGAGATAAAAAGCTTTTGCACAGCAAAGGAAATAGTCGACAAAACCAAAAGACAACCAACAGAATGGGAGAAGGTATTTGCAAATGACGTATCAGATAAAGGGCTAGTATCCAAAATCTATAAAGAACTTATCAAACTCAACATCCAAAGAACAAATGATCCAATCAAGAAATGGGCAGAAGACATGAACAGACATTTCTGCAAAGAAGACATCCAAATGGCCAACAGACACATGAAAAAGTGCTCAACATCACCCTGCATCAGGGAAATACAAATCAAACCTCAATGAGATACCACCTCACACCAGTCAGAATGGCTAACATTAACAAGTCAGGAAACAACAGATGTTGGCAAGGATGTGGAGAAAGGGGAACCCCCCTACACTGTTGGTGGGAATGCAAGCTGGTGCAGCCACTCTGGAAAACAGTATGGAGGTTCCTCAAAATGTTGAAAATAGAGCTATCCTATGACCCAGCAATTGCACTACTGAGTATTCACCCCAAATACACAAATGTAGTGATCCAAAGGGGCAACTCAATGTTTATAGCAGCAATGTCCACAATAGCCAAACTATGGCAAGAGCCTAGATGTCCATCAACAGATGAATGGATAAAGAAGATGTGGTATATATATATATATATATATATATATATATACACAATGGAATATTATGCAGCCATCAAAAAAAAAAATGAAATCTTGCCATTTGCAACAATGTGGATGGAACTAGAGGGTATTATGCTAAGCAAATAAGTCAATCAGAGAAATACAATTATCATATGATCTCAATGATACGAAGAATTTGAAAAACAAGACAGAGGATCATAGGGGAAGGGAGGGAAAAACAAAACAAGACAAAACCAGAGAGGGAGACAAACCATAAGAGACCCTTAATCTCAGGAAACAAACTGAGGGTTGCTGGAGTGGAGGGGGGTGGGAGGGATGGAGTGTTTGGGTGATGGACATTGGGGAAGGTATGTGCTATGATGAGCGCTGTGAATCGTGTAAGACCAATGAATCACAGACCTGTACCCCTGAAACAAATAATACATTATATGTTAATAAAAAAATATTTTAAAAAAGATGATGGTCTGCTTGATGGTAGGAACCTGAATTCATCTAAGCCACCATCAAGCTTAAGCCAGGACTCGAGACCTAGCAGGTGCTCAAGAAATGAGTTCTGAATAAATGAATCAACCAAACTGAGTGGTCAAGTGAAGGCGTAAAACGGGCCAAGGTTACAATTTGCAGCACCTAAATATTTGGGAACAGATCAGGTAGGTACTCACTTTTAATTTTTGCCACACAGTTTTCTGTCTTGCACCTGTGTCCTTGTCCTCTTAATAAGTGTCTGGCTTTGAGTTTTACACACACACACACACACAGACACACACACCCCAAAACAAACACTGAAGATACATATCTCTGCCTCTTCTAGTACCACGGGGCGGAGGGGGGGGATTTCTCTTCTACATTGAACTCATCCAACAAATATTTGAGAACCTGCTATGTGTGAGGCATCATACTAGGATTCCAAGGTGAACTAATCAGACAGTGTACTGGTGGCGAGGGACAGCATTTGTGTGTGTGTTCCAAATCTTGCCCTATCAGGTATTTAACCTGGCAACAACATCTCTATTTAACAGATGAAAAACATCACATGTCATTCAAGGTAAGTGACTTGCCCTAGGTCACTGAGCACGTTAATGGACGACCCAGGACTAGAAAGGCTAAGCCTTTCAGTTGTACATTTAATTCTAGTTGTGTTAGATTACTTCCGACACTGCAAATGGAACAGATAGTCTCATTTAATACAATCCAATAGTTCATACAGCATACTGGAGCCACCTTAAATCAGAAATCTAATGCTTAACAGTAAAGATACTAAACTTGAACTCCAGGAAAGTCAAAGAGTAACTTTAGTAACCTTGAGTCATCCAACCACACCTCAAGAAAGTACTGAGAAATATAAAGGTGACTCTAAAATATGAAAGTCCAGTGAAGGAAGAACAAAAAAGCCTTCAATTCTTCCAGTACTGAGCCAATATCCTCTTCACTTAAAAATAAAATATGTGATGGTTTTATTTTTAGCCAGTGATTCCCCAGATGAGGAATGGGTGACTACTCATAGGGCAGCAGCTCCACTACCCACAAGAGTTTTGAAGGATCAACAATCTAGTCAGGCTAGGGGACCTGTCTTAAAGCTGATTTTTCTTATTTTCGAACTTTCATATTCTCTTTTAACGTACACTACCGGATTCATTTTGAGAGGCTGGGGGTATGGGTGCTCACATGGATTATGGGAAGGGCTTGGCTTTATCCTTCCCTTCCTGGGGACATCTCCACAGCAGAAGGCTGGTGCCCACTGGACCAACTGCTACTCCCAATGACCAGCCTGTGCTTTCCCCCCCCGGGCAGGATGCGTGCCCCTCACTGACCCCCCTCTAAATCCGACCTGAGCTTCAGGCCCCAGATCAATGCCACTTCCTCTCTGCACTATTCCTCCTCCTCCCGCTACAGGACTGTGGCACGTCTCTGTGCTCTAGGCTTGTCAACTTTCCAGTTTGTAGAACAGGTGTTGCTGTTCTGTCCCTCCATGGAGGACAGAATCATGCCCACAAAAGCATGTTAGTTTGGCCCACAAAACAAAGTAACATTTTTTCATTACTTGCAACCACTGAGAATTTTTACATACAATTCCAGCCTCTGGTTTTCTGTAGAAAAACTGGAAGTTCCACAGGCAGGAGGTCCTTACAGAAGCTTTTTTTTTTTTTTAAATCCATGTTTAGCAAAGAAATTTTAAAAGTCTTGGAAAGAATATGTATCTTATTCACAATTCACAGTATAGCCTGACTCCCAGTCTCATCTTAGGCCTCATTTTCAGTGATTGCTTACATGAAATGTGTAAGTTCAGTCCTAAAATAACTAATGCATAAAGACCTACTGATGAAATGCAATAAACAGGTTTTCTGCCATTTTCAGCACCCACAGAAACAAAAGATTTTATTCAATAATCCTATCATAAGCTAGCTGTTTCCTTCAGTCCTTACCCATATAAAAAGCCATTGTACTAGAGGCAACTTCCAATTTGCAACCTAATCATTTCTAAGCAATGGTCAAAGGGCAAGTATTATGTAAGTGAAAGTTCAATTTCCTAAATGCCTATTTTATATCACAGAAAGAGCAAAATAAATTGAAAAGAAAACCTCGATACAGGCTTTTATAAATATTAAGCATGTAAAAACTCACTTTTAAAGAGCCGTATTATGAAGACTGTATATTCTTTTAAAGGATTTTTTTCTTGTAAGGACTAGACAGATTTCACTAAAGACATCACTGGACATTAACTTTCTCTAATAAATCTCATTATGCCAAGTGCAAATTCTCTTATCTCTTTAAGAACCTTTGAACAACCTTCATACTTCATTTGTCTCACATTCTTTCATGGCCAATTCATGTACACACCCCAAAGTCTTCAACTGGGAAGTGTTAAAGCAAATATTTGCATAGGAACTTATTCATCAATGACCCTTGCTTTTCCATCTCAATTTGCTAAGCTTCTGTGAAAAATATTCTAATAAGCCAACCATGTCTATATACATTATCAATCACCATTTCAAATATTATGCAATTTGGAAGAAAGCACTTTAATCATTACAAATTTGGGACAGACTGTCTTAAAAGTTGCCAAAACTTTCCACTGGACTCTGAAGAAATGCCACCCATTCTTGTTTGATCTTTGCCTTAGTTCTTACTTTGCCATAATTAAGCACTTCTGAAGAGAGAAAACTCCTGTCAGAAATCATTGCCTAATTCAGAGCTCTATGGAACTATACTGAAATAATCCAAAGTTTTTCCACCTCAGAAGTCAGCCTATCCACTTTAAATGGGTAAAGTGTATAGTATTTTATCTAAATAAAGCTGGTTTTTAAAAAGAGAGCCTGTCAATTTTCTAGAAACAACAAAAAACAAAGAAACAAACAAGAAAACACTACCTCACAATGTATTACTTTGATTTGGTTTTAGGCCCTTTCAAATACTGTTCCTTCTTCAAAACTGTCATCACAATCAAATGCAAAAGACTAAACTTCAAGACTATGGTTCATTTTCATTGTCTTTTTGATGACCACCAGTACTGATGTGGGAAACAAAGGCAAAATTAAAATTAAATTTCCTCACTACCTATAGCCCACTGGCAAGTCCTTGAAACAGGCAGAGTGACATCCCTCTAGGAACTCAGCTGCCTCCATGTTAATACTTTGCTAAGGGCGAAAGGCAATCTTAGCCCGACCCCCAGGATGCTGTAAGTCTACTTTAACATATAAAAATTCCTTTGGAAACTTCCTTTATCTCTATCCCCCAAAATATATGTTGGCAGTCATCCCCAAAGCATATGACCCACCGATAGACATCTAAAGGGTCTCACGACTAAGGTTTTATTAGACAGTAATAAATGACCTTTTCCCAACAATAGCTAGCCCCCTTAAGGTCCTGGAAATCTTGCTTCCAAAATTCCTTAGAGACTTACAATCCTTAACCCCCTCCTAACTTGAAAGTATGTATCAGTCACTCGTCCCAACTCCAGTGCAGCTCTTTCTGCCCACAGGTCCTGTCTCTGTACCTTTTTTTTTTTTTTTTTTTTTTTTAAGATTTTATTTATTTGGGTGCCTGGGTGGCTCAGATGGTTAAGCGTCTGCCTTTGGCTCAGGTCATGATCCCAGGGTCCTGGGATCGAGCCCTGCATCAGGCTCCCTCTCCCACTCCCCCTGCTTGTGCTTTCTCTCAGTCAAATAAATAAAAATCTTAAAAATAATAAATAAAGCCAATATTAAAAAAAGATTTTATTTATTTATTTGAGAGAGAGAGAGTGCACATGCGCGAGAGAGCACTATCCCTGGGATCATGACCTGAGCCGAAGGCAGATGCTTAACCAACTGAGCCACCCAGGTGCCCTGTCCCCGTGCTTTAATAAAAACACCTTTCTGCACCAAAAACATCTCAAGAATTCTTTCTTGGTCACTGGCTCAGAACCCTAACATCTTTCCTACATCAAGTACTACAGCTCTCCTAAAACAGATTTTTTTTAACTGGACATTCTATTTCTCACAAACCCTTTTCTTAGTCATAAGGCAAGAACACTGAGAAATGTGACAATTCACAAACAAGAACGGTGCTCTGAAGATAAAACTTTTGGCTAAGGAATAGCTGGGGACAGAAATGAGCTGAGCCACTGTGACCAGATCCTAGGGGCTGATGGTTCAGTGAACTTTAAGTAGGAGGGACTGAGGAATTTATCATAAAACATTCCATAAAACCAGAGGGCTACTAGCTCATGAACTGATATCACCAGAAATAATTCTCTAAGTACTGATCCAAAGATTTATGAAGATGGCAGTGGGCAGAAACAATGGTTTGAGACACATCTGGGTGATTTTACATTTATCTTACCAAAAAGCAACAGTTACCGTGCATGGAATCTCCTCCTTACAAATACCTACCTAGATGTGTGTCCTGGTTCTACCCTACATTAGCTGTGAGATTTTGAGGAAGTCCGTCACCTTCCCAAGACCTTGGTTTCCTGATCTATAAAATAAGTGGAACAGTGCACACCTCAGCAAATTGGAGGGATGATTCCGTGAAGTTGCATATATAAAGCTCTTTGCTCTTCTATCTGCTCACCTGGCACATAGAAGACATTCGTGCACTCCGAATACAATGTCCACTCCACAGCAACTCTCTGACGTTCCATGTGCTTCTTACACTCTGCCCTTGTTCCTGGGCCTATTCAGAACTCTCCCTCCAAGCATTCCCTGTGGCCCCAGCCTTCTCAGATCCTCCTGCCCATCCCCTTGTCCCATTAATGCCTCTGTAAAACCAGTACAGAAATGATAGGACTCTTGATGGAATAAGGAGGAAGAAGAAAAAAATGAGAAAGCCAGCCTTCAGCACCCTCTGTGGCTGGCAGGAAGTAAAGGCCGCCCTGGTAGATTCTCTGGCACTCTGCCCCACTCTGTCCACACAGATCAGCAAATCCACAGAGACCAGTTTTAAGGGTACCAGCTGTTCTAGGGCACCAGAACAAATGAGACAAGCTCCAAATACTCTCCTCTTCAACCAGCACTTGGCATTCTACTAAGAATTACATGCCCCACCAAAAAGTGGGGCATTTTCGACAAGGAGAAGCTACAACAATGATGTATACTTCCCTCTATGAGTCACAGACATCTTTTTCAGTAAAGTCACAACAGGGACAACATAAAACAAGTAGGAAACAAATATCCAAACACAGGCAGTTCTTTCCTCGTTCAACAAAAAATAGCGAGAACAGAAGGTACCCGAAACCACCAAAAAGAGATGATGGTGACTGGACATTTTGCATAGCTAAAACAACATAAGCAATGCATTTGGTTTTAAGTTTTTACACTTACACTAAACCAGTGGTTCTCAAGCTGGGGCAATGTTGGCTCTTAATGGAACATCTGGCAATGTCTGGAGCTACCTGCATTCAGGGAGTAGAGGCTAGGATGCTACTAAGCATCCAACAATGCACAGGACAGCCTACAAAGAATTATCCAGCCAACGTGTCAATAGTGCAGATAAGAAATTCTGCACCAGCTAAATTCCTTATTGGTGGTACTCTTAAACATCATAATTGGGTTTGATAAAGAATATCCTGTTTACCAACCATTAGCATTTGAAGAGAATTTTATTTTATTTTATTTTATTTAAATATTTTATTTATTTATTTGAGAGAGAGAGAATGAGAGACAGAGAGCACGAGAGGGAAGAGGGCAGAGGGAGAAGCAGACCCCCTGCTGAGCAGGGAGCCCGATGTGGGACTCGATCCCGGGACTCCAGGATCATGACCTGAGCCGAAGGCAGTCGCTTAACCAACTGAGCCACCCAGGCGCCCAGCATTTGAAGAGAATTTTAAAACCCATTATCTCTACTGTTTGCTTGGATCTCACAAAGACCCAAGAGATAGGCCAATGGAAACCACGGGGGGCACAGGGGGCCCAAGACCAAGCCTGGTCATGATTTAACATGATTTAACAGCCAGAGCGCTATTTCTGTTATGTTACACTATAATCCTAGTCTGGTACATGAAGGTATAATAGAAAACTATTATGGTTGAAATTTTAAGGAAATTATACACTATTGCTTTCTACAATGTTGAACATTATTTAACATTTTTGATGCGAAAGATATAGTTGTGAATATCCATTACTGAAACACGGGATGGGATCTAAATTTTTTCTATTCTTTATATTAGATTGTCAGGTAATTTTTGCTGTATTGTCTAAAAGCACACTCTTGTAGTCATTCCCCTGCAGACCTACTCTCTTGCCTCTCCTAATTTGTGGCTTGTCATCTGCCGTGAACAGTGGAAAAAGTAAAACCAAGCTTAAAGAATTTGCTGATGAAGGTTAACATGAATTATGTTCAGAGCTTTCCACATTATTTTAAGAGCAGATACTTCTTCCTTTTCCAACTTAGGGTGATGTCCTACTAGTTACTACTGTTACCTCAAGAGTGACATATAGAGGCACATGTTGTTAGGTGCTATGTATTTCCAAACCATTTTTATAAAGCAAATGGGAATGTACTGTTTTCTAAGATGAAAAGAAATGAGCATTTTCTGCATACTCCTGTCCCCAACATTCAAGAGCAACATTATGAAAAATAATTTTCATGGTGACAATGCATCGGTAATATATAGAATGTGCAGAGGATGATAGAGTAAAATGAGTGAAATTATGTGCACTAGTAAGATTGTGGGTCTATAAAAGATATTTCACTTGTGTTAAAAATGAAAAGACACAGGTCAAATCCAAAAGGGTAACAAGGAATCCATAGAATATACATATTAAAAAAAACTTTGTAAGCATAACTTTGTAAACATAAAAACAGATTAAAATCTTTGTATGATTTTTAGGAGCTAATAAAAACATTTGCCAATTTGAAATCTGCTGGTTCTACTTAAATACTGTGGGTATCTGTCTAGAAGTTCTGCTACATTAGTTTCAGCAGACATCTTCCAAAGAGCCCAGTCCAATTCTAACTACCAATTAAAATGCACATACAACCATATATATACAACACACACACACACAGTCTGTATATAATTTGTAGCCAGCATTTATTGAGTACTGAATATGTAAATGTACCAAACTTGTCATTTAACCCTTTACAATCTTATGAATACTTTCATTACTCATTATAATCAATCCTGATTATAAAGAAAGCCTTAGGGAGGTAAGACAACTTGCTCAAAGCTGTGAAGCAGCAGAGGCAGGATTTGAACCCAGACCTGTATGACTACTGAGCCAGATCTCTTAACCAGTTTTACCCCACTTTCAAGAAATGAAGCTACTCCTCTCAGAACAGAAATTTCTATCATTCATCGTTGTATTGAATTTTTCTTTAATCTTGTCCACTACTCCATGACTTATATACAGTGCACAGACAAAATTTAATTAATAACACCAAACGATGCCTTGTCACATCGTATAGATTTTTCATTAGAAAAAATCTGAACCCTGTTCATAAGTTAATCATTTTCTAAATGTCGGTATCTACAGAGGTTTAAAGCAGTTCCCATTTCCCTAGCATAAAGCACTGAGAAGGCAATTAAGTTAATTATACCTATAAAGAAACCAGAGTGAGCCTAGATACACAAAAATCCTAATTTACATGAAGGAAGTGACCTTCTTGTAGACAGTATAATTAAAGCTTTCTTCTTTGAAAAGGCCAGACTATTATAAAGGAGCTAAGAAATGAATTTAGCCTACTGAATTTAAAATTATTTTCATGTGCATGAAATTTATGGGGAGGAGAATAAAACTATTTTAAATATTCCAGCTACAAAGAGTTTTGTATTCAAACTATTAACTGCTCACCTGCACCTCATGTTTTAGTTACAGGATAACCAACTTTTCTGTGGCTAGGGAAGATCTACTGCAAGCTAACACAGAACTAATTAGCATGGTTTAAGGTCTTCCTCCATCATATAAATGTAGATGGAAAGTTTTAGAATGTACTATTAAATAAGAGCTGAGGGAGAAACCTTTCTAGGTCCTGTGACAAACCTCAGAAAACCAAAGGAAAAGGCTCAGTTTGTTATGTAGTTCAGATTAAATGTACATTATCAGATAGCTAATCCCTCGGCTTCGCCAAAGGATTCTTTCCCTTACACAGCACCCCAACCCATGGGAGATTTTCACAGATATAAGTCTGTCTCAAAGAAATAATTGAGATATAACTTTAATAGCTATAATTAAAGGATACTTTGTACATCAAGCATATATACTTTTAAAAGTTATACACTTTTAAATTGAATCACTTCTCAACAGCACCAAGAAAACTTATTTAAAGGAACTCTATTTTGGAAAAATAAAGAAACTGGGTAAAGAAAACAATTAAGGTAAGATGTGATAAAGCTTGTGTATTAACTAGATTTCTAAATACTGGGCTGGCATAAAATATGCACTTTGAAATCCTATGTTGAATACTACATTTTTATCCTCTCATTCAATTTCACAAAAACCCAGTGAACAAGGAACTCTTCTAGGTGCTGGAGAAATAGGGAGGGACCAAAACCAATATAGTCACTGCTCTCGTACTGGCATAATGATTCAACTTCACATTAAAGTGATTCAAAAAAATTACTAAAAGAGGTGATGAAGAAAAGCTTCTCTGTATAGACAGTCTCAACTTGATGAACTGAAGACCTCACACCAACTCCTGTCTCTACCTTATTCTTAAAATAAGTCTGACCCCACGCTCTACCTCCACTTGTTCCTGTCAAAACTTCAGCCAACAATGTGTCAGTCGCTGCAACCACTGGTGCTCTGGTATAAAGGGCCTAGGCCTCACACCCTACCTCTCAGGTCTGTCCAATGCTCTCTTCCAGCACCCACCCCAAACACACCCACCACCTACATCCCTGTCTCACAAGTCCTCAGGCTTAGGCTGGGCAGTCTCCACAATGGGGATCCTGACTGTACCCTGCCTTTGGAAAAAAGAACGCAACAGACAAAACCTCCTGCTCTTGGGATGCCTGGGTGGCGCAGTTGGTTAAGCATCTGCCTTCAGTTCAGGTCATGATCCCATGATCAAGCCCCACGTGGGCTCTGGGCTCAGCTGGAACCCTGCTTCTCCCTCTCCCCACTGCTTGTGCGCGAGCTCTCCCTCTCTCTCCCTCCCTCCCTCCCTCCCTCCCTCTCTCAAATAAATAAAATCTTAAAACAAAAACAAAAAAACCTCCTGCTCTCATGGAGTTTAGTATGTGCACTGGGGCAGGGGAGGCAGGGACAGAAAATAAGATTAAAAAGACAGAGATAGTGGCAAGTGTCAGAGAACAAATAAAGTGAGGAGAGGTGGGAGCAGGGCTTCCACCGTTAAATCAGGTGGCCAGGGAGGGCCTCAGGGAAAAGGCAAATTTAAGCAAACACATGAAACCAATGAACTCAATACTTTTTAAACATTAAAAATAATGTTTCAAGTGACTGAAAGTTCCTATCAGTCAAGACTTTCAGGCCTACAATAAGTTGTATCACTTAACACATGAGCAAAGAGAAAACACTAGAAGAAAAAAATAAAGGGAAATGATTTCTTCATCTATTCTTGCAGGGGTATTTTTGGATAAAAGAAAATAAGCAGATATAAAAACTATTAAGCTTTTCCAAAAGTCTGTGACAAAGCCTATTTTCTGAATGAGCCACTATAACATTTGTAGGAACTAGCTAAGGAACTGGCTTTGAGACCTTTTACAGATGGAAAAGTATAAATAGTGGGACCCAGGAATCTATGCCAGAAATGGACAATTAACAAAAGATCTGCAGGAATGAATATTCTGAAATAAGAGCTTTTAGTGCAATGATACATGTAATTGCCAGATTTTCCTCAAGTTCACGGAAATGAGCTACCATCAAGATCATGGGAAAGAGAAGCACCGAACGCACCCCAGCCGGCTGTGAGAAGCTTTCATGCATTATATGATGACAGCTGTCCACTAAAAGTGGGGATTATATAAGTATCTTTCAGTTTTTGAATTCTTTGTTCTATCTCCCCAGTGCCCACCATGTGGTTAAAGCAAATCTCCCAGGTTAACAAAAACATACAAGTTGGTCATTCAGTTCCAAAACTTGGAAACGGGCTTTAGTTCTCCACTGAAAAGGAGCTTATACTGGGCACCACATTGACTTCAGAACAATGATTGCCATCATTGGCAGTTTCCTCCTTGCTTCCTCCCGAATCCTTCTCTTCCCTTCTTTTCACTGTTTTCATAACCGGTGGCCTGAGTTTACCACTTTCTATAAAAGGACTACAGAGGGGCTCTAATTAGCACCCTTGTCAGTTCCCTAGTTCTTTCACAGTGGCGGGCATCTGAGTGTGACTACTCACACCCAGTTTTTTATTACACTTAGATGTTAAGAGTGGGGGAGAGGGAGCTATGCATAATTCTTTTTGAAAAATTAAAGTGGCTTGCAGGCGAATACCAATAGGATCATGATATTGATATATTAACATTAGATATATACATATATCGTGTATAGTAGACATATTCTATTATATGGCCATATATTATAGTTCTATATTTTTAATCAGGTAGGAGAAATGCAGTTTTGCCTGTTTGCAGCATATCTACAAATAACAGGATTCTTGAAAATTAATACCATTCACGTAACTTCAAAGTTCAATAGGTAACTATCACCCTGCTAAAGATAGGATATAGTCTAGTCAAGATTTCCTAGAAAGAAAGCAGTAGAGGACTTGAATTAGGTGAGTATTCCTGAGTCTGGCTGCACAGCAAAGACCAGGAAGCTATTTCTTGTTTCCATCTCCAGAATCTTTTTTAAGAATACGTTTCTTGGGGTGCCTGGGTGGCTCAGTCGTTAAGCATCTGCCTTCGGCTCAGGTCATGATCCCAGGGTCCTGGGATCAAACCCCTCATCGGGCTCCCTGCTCTGCTAGAAGCCTACTTCTCCCTCTCCCACTCCCCCTGCTTGTGTTCCCTCTCTTGCTGTGTCTCTGTCAAATAAATAAATAAAATCTTAAAAAAAAAAAAAAGTTTCTCTTTCTCCTTGAAAATGTCTTTTTTTTTTTTCTCCTTCCTCACTAGCTACAGTGGGCCAGAGCATTGCTTTTGTTTTTAATACTATGGATAAAGTAGATAAAAGTATCAGGGAAAAGTGTTTCCTCCATTACTCAAGATTAACAATATCTTTATGTTCAGAGATGTTAAAAGCTGGCAATAAGAAATTAGTGAGAGATAGAACAGTCCAGGGGTTAAGAGCATGGGTTTACGCTGTGGCTCCCCCAGCCATATGAACTTCAACAAATCATTTAATCTGTCTGGGCTTCTGATTCCACTTTTGTACAGTGGGGATTACGGATTCTACTTGTAATGATTGAGTTTATGCACATAATGTACTTAAGACAGTGTCTGAACAACAAAGTAAGTGCTCGATAAATGATAGCTGTTATTATGACTCTTATTATAGTAATTATAATTAAGTGGGCTGAAGAAGTAGCCAGAGATAGAGAGAGATAACAATGCAAGGTATGTCTTGGGTTTAGAGGAGAGGAAGAGGGAAGTTAGTGGATGTTCTCAATTATATAATCTAGGAATATATTTCATAATCTTTATTACTATTTAGAAGCAGTCAATACTGTGCAGTTACATTTTAAAATTCAGGCCAATCTACATTTCAACATCTTACAATTTTTTAAATCCCATCAACGGAAAGCATCCCAGTTTCAGAGATGTTAAACTGTGAAAAAGTATACATTTTAGATCTGATGAAATACATTAAGATCTGGAAAACAAAATAGAGATATTTCAGGTATCAGTGGCTCCACAGTCTCATCTTTTGTTCTAAGAGCTGGAAACTAAAACCTTGCTTCTGATCATACCTAGTACCTACCACTCAGATTGCTTTTTAAGACAAGCCAGTTAGATCTGGGCAGAAAGACAATATTTAAAGTTCTGACCTTAAAAGCCAAGCTTTAATAGTGAGAAACCCTATAGACAAAGAAGAAAAAGGCCGTGAAAGGAGGACAGCAGGAATGGGAAACAAGAGACAAAGCTGGAATAGAACAAAACTTCTACCAACAAAGCACCCTGGGTCTTCCAGTGCAGGAGCAACGCAGGTCCTCCGAATTCCAATGGTCTCTTAGTCAAGACATATCACAGCATCAGAAAGAATGCCTGAATAAGCACAACTGGTAACCAAAAAAGGACACTTAGTCCATGAATTCTCAACAAGACCAAAGTAGACCACTCCCACGCCTTCCCTAACACACCACTGCACAGACTGCTACATGTTGCTGATAGGAGCATAGGAACCGTGTAGACTCAGAAGGAAAGCAGAGAAGCAGTGATGTGAGAAGAGTCTGTACGCTGGGTGCACAGGCCAGAGAGACATCCCATGTCCTCTACAGCTCAGCCACTAAGTCACCCAGCCTCTCCTTGAGCATCCTAATTAATAAGAAGCTCACAACCATCAAGGGAACCCAATTCCATTTTCTGACAGTGTTCCCAGAAAATTATTATATTGAACCATGATGTGCCAAGCTAATTTGGGGTTCTTCTGTGTACTTAATATTTACTGAGCCCTCAAATGGACTTCAAAAGTCCCCTGAGGAGTGATGGCAATGGATCACTCAAGTTAGGGACTGGGAGGCAGATGTAGCAACTTGAGTTGGCTGGCAAGAGTGAGTGCAGGAAGATTTTTTTCTAGGAACATAGACAACAAATAGTCAGGGAAAGTTAGGGAGGGCTGGCCTCACGTCCTGACCAGGAGCTCTGCGGATCATGCAAGATGACTAACTGCCACTTGAGTCACCAGAGAATCAGCATGAAGAGGAGAAGGCCAGATTGCAGTCAGGAAACAGAGGTAGAGGGTGGTGGTTCGGTGATGGAATCTAGGCTTTAGAGAAGTCTGACATGAAAGTGGGGCTCAAGAAAGCACAAGAGGGAAGACTGAGGACAGAGGCCAGCAGTGAGAGAGGCACTTTCATCGGGGACTCAGGAGGGGAGAGAGGGCCAAGCAGGAAGGGGATGTAAAGGGACAGAAGACATGTGCCCAGCACAGCTTGCACCTTAGGCAGGAGCTTGCACTCAGTGGGGACAACCAGAGGCAACCAATCACAATCTCACGAGACAGCACTAGATTAGAGGGGCATAGAAAATGAGAAGAAAAAGCCAGACTGCGAGGCTAGCCCTTGTGCTCATCCCAACAAAAATAATGAAAGTTATCTGAACGCTTCCCAAGCACTGTTCTAAGCCCTTTAAGAATATCAATTTTTATTCTTCCAACAATTCTATGATGTAGGTATATTTAATATTACCATTTTATAGATGAGGGAACAGAGCCAAAGAGAGCTCCAAATCAGCCAGTTAATTACTAGAGGGGGATTCAAACCCAGCCAGTCTAACTCCAAAGCCCACACTCAGCTCTTATCATGGATTCTTCTCACCTTGATTTCTAGGCCCTGCCACAATGCCTGATCTGAAATATCTGCTGAGCGACTGAAGAATCCCTGGCTTTAGTGGGATTATAGGAGGCAACTTTGTAATGAAGGATACAGGGATTTGAAAAGAGAACAGAGATATAGACAGAGTTAATTGGCATAGGGCTCTGAATAGAACTTGGAGGTGAAATCGTTTTTCCAACCCGGTATAGATTTCCTTCCTCTGAACTACAAGCTCACTGATTATTGCTCTTAGACACAACACTCACTTACACCCTGGTGTTTATTCTAGATCATATTCCTCCTTCTAGCATGGAAATCACTAAAGGTCACAGCCTTTGTCTCATTCATCTTTGGATTCCCAATACCATTTATCAGTATGGTATGTCGTCAATATGATACCATTAAGTAGCATAATTTAGGGAAAAATGGTATAGGTTACTCAACTCTCTACAAGGGAAATGAAGATCACTTTGTTTATAAAAATCCTCGATAGGAAGATAAAACCTATTTTTAACTGAATTTGGCTATAATTTGATAACTTCACATACAACACATGGCCTAACACAAAACCTTGCTAGAGGCCCAAGAGAACAACCCAGCCTTGCAGAGCAGGTTGGGTATTGGTCTGCAGCAAGGCTGCATTGTGTCTCAGTGAATTCCCCAGAATGGTGGCAGCTCCCTAGTTCCTGCAGATGCAGCAGCTGAAGATGAGAGTTTAAGTTCAGTGCATGGGTATGCAGGAGGGGCACGGCAGCTGGGTTTGTCTTCTCCACTCTATTCCTGAATAAGTGAGGTGATACAAAATTGATTACAGGCACCAGAATACTTGTTGATGATGTCCACACTGTCAACTACACTCTAGGAACAGAGAACTAATTCTAGACAATGCTCTGCAAACCATGCCAAATTTATTCCTGAAAACAAACACAATTCCTGAGGTGTGATCAATGCATGACTAATCCAACTTTCATTGTTCAAATAAGAGTAAATATTTGCATGAATTTTAAAAGGTACATCTCCACACTGAGAGGTTACTGGTAAAGTTTGACTCAGTCACTAAGGTGAACATTTTAGAATATAGACATCAATAACACGCAGTTGGGGAGCCACAGAAGGCTTCTGACAATGTGAAGATTATGATCAAGACCCAGATTTAAGAAAATTAATGGGGGGGGTTAGGTGGATAATAACATTGCTGGTGAGAAGCAGGTCTGAAATAAGACAAAGACCATCATCAAGAAATGCAGGTGAGTCAGTAAGAAACGGCAGATGACCGGGTGACAAGTAGACAGGAGAGAAAAGCAGATTTAAAATAAACTTTGAAGCCTAAAGGTAATACCTCCAAGGAAAGTCAGGAGAAGGGGCTGCGCCACAGCACGAAAAGAAGTCACACTTTCGTGCCCTTAGCACATTAACATTTATTAAAAGCCAGTTCTTGAAAATGCAGAGCAGTATAGATAATCTAAAGAAGCCCAGAGGGTGGGTGACACCACCAAAGAATAGAGGTGACAGGAAATAGTGGGGCAGAAAGAAGAAAAATGGGCTAGCCAGAGGAAGAAACCTGGAGTTCTGGTGCAATAGGAAAATCAGATCTCCAACAATCAAGACCAAGAAAAGAGCTTTAAAAGGAAGCAAACAGGGCGCCTGGGTGGCTCAGTTGGTTAAGCGACTGCCTTC